>NW_028262336.1:131102500-131402500 GCF_047370975.1 Nipponia nippon | reverse complement strand
GGCGCCGCCGTGGGGCGCGCGGGGCGGGGCGGGGCGAGCGGCGGGGCCAATGGGGCGCGGCGCCGCGCGCAGGCGCGGGGGAGGCGGCGCCCGGTGTCGCGCGGCGGCGGCGGCGGCGGCGGGCGATGAGCGGCAGCGCCGAGGCCGATCCCGCGCCCGCGGCCCCGGCCGCCCCCGCGCCGCCCGCGCCCGCCCCCGCCGCCGACGGCAACAACAAGCCCAGCCCGGCGGCCGGCGGCAGCGGCGTCCCCGGGGCGCCCCCGGGCGCGGCGGGCGGCGCGGCGCGGGGAGCCGAGGGCGGCGCGGCTGGCGGGAGGGGGCCCGGCGGGCGCGGGGGGGGGGGGGGCGGGGCGGAGCGGGGCGGCGGGGGGCGAGGGGGGCCCCGGCGGGCGGGGCCGAGGCGCGGGGGGGCCCCGCGGGCTGCGCGGCCGCTGAGCGCGCCCCGAGCCGGGCCCCGGGGGGGGGCGGGGGCGGCCGCCCGCTGAGCGCCCTGTGCCCGCAGCGCCCGTCTCGGCGGCGGTGGCCGCAGCCCCCCCCGAAGGGGCTCTCTCCAATGGGGTCTACGTGCCCCCCAGCGCGGCCAACGGGGACGTGAAGCCGGTGGTCTCCACCACGCCGCTGGTGGACTTCCTGATGCAGCTGGAGGACTACACGCCCACGGTACGCGGGCGCGCCGGGGCAGGCCGCGGGCGGGCGCCGCGGGGAAGCGGGGCTGCTCCAGCTTCTCTCTCCCGCAGATCCCGGACGCCGTCACGGGCTATTACCTCAACAGGGCGGGATTCGAGGCCTCCGACCCACGCATGTAAGTGGCAGCAGGCGTGGCCGAGCGCGGCCTCGGGGACCCCGTACGGGGTCCGATCGCTGGGCGCCCCGAGAGGAGCTCCCCGGTCCCCGCGGTGCTCTGTGCTCTCTGTCTGAACCGGCCCCGTCTCTCTCTCTGCCGGGTAGCATCCGTTTGATCTCTTTGGCCGCGCAGAAGTTTATTTCTGACATCGCCAACGATGCGCTGCAGCACTGCAAGATGAAGGGAACGGCCTCGGGCAGCTCCCGCAATAAGAGCAAGGTGAGAGAAGGACGGAATGGCTGCTGGGACGCGGGGACGCGTCCTCCCGGGGGCCGTAGCAAGCCAAGCTCGCTGCCATTGCCTGCGGGGACGTGGGCCGTAGAAAGTCTTGAACCTGTTGTGCTCCTGAAGGGTCAGCACGCTTACTGATGAGCTGGGGCTCTGCGGGTGGGAACGGGACGCTGGTGGGAAAACGAGGTGGATTCGTGGAACGTGCTTTGATGCCTTTGCAGGAATGCGAGAGTAGCTGCACCCCCTCGGACCGAGGGCCGTCTGGCTCTGCGTCCTCCCTCTGACAGGGACCAAAACTCGGATGCTTGGGGAGAAACATAAACAGGGAGCAAGCCTGTAGCCGTAGTTTCTGGGAATTCTCCCAGTCATCATCTGTTTGTGGTCTGAGGGCCTCATGAGGGCGGCGTAATTTATCTTTATAGCGTTGCGTAATGCTCGGTGTCTTTCTGTCCGTTGAGCAGCTGAGGGCACAGAGCAAACAAAACGTGCAGCGCTTAAGAGCTGGTTAACGCCACAAACGCTGTCTGCAGCTGCTTCTGGGAATTGCGCCCATGCAGGCCACCACGGCTTGTAGGGGAAAAATCCTAAACCCGCAGGGTTTTGAGGAATGCCTGGCAGCTTAGGCTGTCCTTGCTGTGACTGACGCTACTCCTTGTCCCTTCAGGATAAGAAGTACACGCTGACCATGGAAGACCTGACACCAGCACTTGCAGAATATGGCATCAATGTGAAAAAGCCACATTACTTCACATAAAGACTGAGGGATTGTCACTGGGAACTTTTTTAGGGTTGCTTCTGTGCCATTAAACAGCTGGGTAGTTTTTTTTGCGGAAAGGCATCTTGTCTCCTGCCCGCACGCTAATGCCCTGCCTACACGTAAATCGGCACCCCAGCTGCCCTGCTGGGGCCTCTGTCCTCGCTGCACCAGCAGAAGTTGGTCCCGTGCCTTTGAAAGGCCAGCGCAGAGGGGTGGTTGTAGGGCTCGCAGCTGGTGGATTACGGTTGCGCCCTCTGCCATTCCCCAGAGGGCTCAGCCCTGCCCCGGGAAGCTGAAGGAAAGTGGGCATAGCGGGAATGGGACTGCCCAACCCTCTTCTTCATCTCCTCCTCCCAAGCATACCCGTCGTGTCTCAGAGGACCGCGGGGCCTGTGCAGGCGGCCCGGGCCCCTCTCTCCGAAGAGCGGGGTGCCGTTAGCCCGCCTGCCTTCCTTGCTCCAGTTGCTGGAGGAAGGTCGGTACGGGCGCAGATCCAGAGCCCGGGACTCTGCCAGCTGTTGGGCAGCCCCCCCAGGGGTCTTTCCCGCTTTCTGCGGGCAATGCTCTGGGCACGTACACACCCCTCCACCAGCAGCCAGTTTTCGTAACAAAGATTTATTTCGGATGCTGGCGGCTTTTCCACATGGCCTGGATGGAAACCATAAAGAGTGAAGCGCAAAGCTGGGGTGGTGCTGGGCGCAACGGGCAAGCTTCACCCCGCTGTCCTTAGTAGGAAAGAGCACCAGGACTGGGCGTTGCCTAACATGAGACTGTTAAGTGGGTGAGCTGCTCGGGGCCTGGGGACGAGGAGGACAGGGTGGCTCCACAGCCCCGTCCCAGCCTCACGGGTAGCAGAGCCCAGCCATGCTCAGTGTTGTGGGCCAGGCCTCCTGCTCAGTCTCTGCCCGTAGCTGCCAGGGAGGATGGAGGTGCTGCCATAGATGTGCTACAGTGCCTGAAGCCTGCAGAGCAGCTCCAGAGAAGGCAGCATCGTCTGTACCGTGTGTCCGTGGCTGGCTCAGGGTGAGGGGGCATTCCCTGCTCCCCCTTGGCTCTGGGGTTAAAGAAGGCACTTGGGGGTAGCGGGGAGGGAAGCATGGCAGCGTCAGCTGGCTGGGAGGCACCCCCTCTCTCTACTTCTCCTGCATCTTCTCCAGGATGGGCACGATCATGTCAAACTTTGGGCGCTTGGCCGGGTCCTCGTTCATGCAGATCTTCATCAGCTTGCAGATGTGCGGGGATATGCCGGGTGGGATGGTTGGACGTAGCCCCTCCAGTGCCACCTGGGAGCACAGGAGAGCAGGGCAGGATCAGAAACCTGGCCCCAGCCCTGCCTTTGGCAGGCACAGCCTGTACCGCCGGGAGGAGCGGCTGGGGGCTCTGTGTCGCGGGCCTTCCCTCCCCTCCCTGCTGGCTGCGTAGGCCCCGTTATGCCCTGGCTGATCTGGTCTGGAGCGGTGGACTTTCCCCGGCCCTCTCCTCACCTTCATGCCTATCTCCATGTTGGACAGGTCTGCAAACGGCACCTCACGGGTCACCAGCTCCCACAGCAGCACCGCAAAGCTCCACATGTCAGCCGAGCGCCTGTTAATTTCCTCCGGCTTCTTCTGCAAGGCTGTAGGGAATACAGCACGGGAGGCTGAATGGGGCTGAGGGTGAGGAAGGGGCCGAGCTGCAGGAGGGGCCCGGCTACCGGGCGCTCACCTTCTGGTGCCACCCAGGCTGGCGCGTACATCCGCCCTGGGCACTGGAAGGAGAACTTCACGTCAGCCATGCTGATCCGTGCTGTCATGTCCTCGTCGATCTGGGGAGACAGGGGTGGTCAGAGGAGAGCCTGCCCTGCCCCCCTCCGCGGGAGGAAGGGCCGGGCCACGCGACGTCGACGCTCACCATGATGCTGCGGCTGTTGAGGTGGTGGCGTGGAATGAGGGGCTCCAACGTGTGGAGGAAGGCCATGCCCCGTGCAATGTCAAAGGCGAATTTCACTGCCTGCATCTGGTCCACCACGAAGTCTGCAGGGAGGGAGGTGGCATGAGGGTAAGGGGGGGTGCCCTGTCACCGGCGGCGTGCGTGGGACAGGGGAGGCGTTGGAAGACGCACCGCGCGGGGGGGCGCGGGGGAGGCGTGCGGACGGGAGACTGAGCTCACCCCGGGCCCCCTGCCACCCCCCGAACGCACGGAGAAGCAACTTCTCGAGGACGGGGAGACTGGCCTCTGCCCCCAGCTCTGTCACCCCCGCCAGCACTCACTTGTGCCCTCATGTAACACGTTGTAGAGGGAGCCATAGGGCATCCAGTGGCTGATGACAATGGGGTGGGGCGCCGGGGGGGACTGGCAGGCGCCCAGCACTGGTAGCACGTTGGGGTGAGAAAAGATCCTGCAAGAGAAGCGATAGGCCTGAGAACAGCGGGTGCTGCCCGCGCCCCCTCGTTGCCTCCCTGCCCTCTGCACCGCTGCCGGCGTGCCGTCCTCCCAGGGCCTCCCCGCGGCCTCTGGCCCCGCTCTGCAGCACTCCCACCCGACCCTGCAGACCTGGCTGGCTCCTGCCTAACTCATCCTCCTCTGGGGAGAACGCCTGCCCTCCTGAGCCGCGGCTGCCTTGGGGAAGGATGTCGGCACTCACCGCAGCTTTGGGTATTCCTCGTTGAAGTCTCGGCTCTTCCGAGTTGTCCAGTCCCGGATTTTCAGCATTTTGATGACAATGTCATTGCCTTGCCAGCGCCCTTTCCACAGCTGCGGGGAGACAGGTGGAGACAGTCCCCGTGAGAGGACACGCGGTCCCCGAGCACCTCCCAGCCCCTTGCGCGGGGCTGCGGGGCCCATGGAGCCCACGGGGCCGACAGGTCCGCAGCGACGTGGAGCAACTGCGGCAAAGCGTGAGAGTGACCCTGGCCTTTCAGTCCTGGGCAGGTGCCTTCTCTCCGCGTGGGCTGGCCCCACGCCTGGATGCGGAAACCCACCAAGCAGTTGTGCCCCAGCGCTGCACGCCGCAGCCAGCCAGGGACTGGGGAGAGAGCAGTGGTCTGCGTGGGTGCAGCTACCCTGTCCCGGGGGACAACGGGCCCACATACCTCTCCTGACTGGTTCTCATTGAGTTTTTGGCTCAAGCTCAGCTGTTTGAAGTCTATTCCAGCAAGTTTGTTGAGAGTCCCATTTCCTGGAAGCAAAGGAGGAGATGCTGCCTGTGGCCACGTGGACCTTCCTCCCGAGGCCCACCTGGGACTGCAGAGGGAGGCCGTACCAGTGGGACGCCTCAGTCCCATGAGGAGCCACCTTCAGTGAGGGGCTGTCCAGCTCCAAAACAAGCCGTTTGCGGCGCAGGCTGCTGCCCCCTCCCCAGAAGCCTGCCCTCCCGTGCAGGAGAGCTGTGCTCTCCCCTGCGACGGTGTCCCCGTTAGGGAAGGCTCTGTCCTTACTGGGACGTGTGCGGGTCGTGCCCTTCCAGAAGGTATCCTTGTAGGGGATCTTGGTGAGGCTCTGGCCCAGCTTCTCAGCACGCTCTGGAGGGACAAGAAGTTTGGCAGCACAAGCAGAGCTCACCGATGCTGAGCGCAGGGGGCGCAGCAGGAGCCAGAGGCAGGTTGTGAGGCCAGGACGAGAACCTCCTACCTTTCAAGACCTCTCGCAACGGCGTCTTGGCTTTGTCAATGGGCGTCTCACCGTATTTGTTAGCAATGCTGACCAAGGCCCCGTTGACCACCAGGTCCTGAGGGAGGAGAAAGCGTCTACCGCTTGGTGTCCTCTTATCAGCCTCTTCATACACACCCAGCCTCCTGCCTCAACCCTCCTCTCCCTCCCCGTGCTCCCCTCAGCCACCTCCCTCGCCCTGGGCTCCTGACTATGTCCAAGTGCTTCCACTCACCTCCGCCACCTGGTCGTGTCCCCAGAAGCAGGCATAGTGCAGAGGCGTGTTCCCATG
Source organism: Nipponia nippon (assembly GCF_047370975.1). Lineage (NCBI taxonomy): Eukaryota > Metazoa > Chordata > Aves > Pelecaniformes > Threskiornithidae > Nipponia > Nipponia nippon. The sequence continues at coordinate 131,396,749 of NW_028262336.1, read as the reverse complement.
CTCGTTCACGGCGTTGATGTCTGCTTTGAACTGGATCAGCTGGGGGCAGGAGGACAATCCCTGTAAATCTAGAGCAGGTCCCTTCCCCCCAGCACTTTGCCCTGGGAGAGGGCAGGAGGACCAACAGCAGCACGTTTGCTGCCTCGGTGCTGGCAAGGCCTGCTGTCGGGAGGGGGCTGAGGCTGGACACAGGGCTTTTGCGGGGACGGCGCAGGCGCTCAGAGGTGCCAAGGCGGGGATGCAGTAAGCTCATGGCAAGGAAGCCGGCAGGCGACTGGGGAGCGAGTCCTGGGCGGACAGGGCGGAGGGCTGCCGAGTCCCGCTCGGTCTGCCGAGTCCCGCTCGGTCTGCCGAGTCCCGCTCGGTCTGCCGCGGGGCAGCGCAAGGCACGAGGCGGGCGCCTGGAAGGCGGCGGGGAAGGGGCAGGGTGCCGGCCGCAGGAGGCGGGTACCTTCTGCACAATGTCGCGGTGGCCGTGGCTGGCAGCCAGGTGCAGCGGGGTGTCGTCGCCGCGGTTCATGACGTTGATGCGCGCTCCCCGCATGATGAGCATGTCGACCACGTTGGAGCGGCCTTCGCGGCAGGCCCAGTGCAAGGGGCTGAAGCCATGGTCATCCCTGCGGAGACGGCAGGGACATCTCTGCTGAGTGGCTGCAGCCGGCCTGCTGCATCCTCTCCTGGCCCGGGCAGGGAGAGAAGGGCCGAGCGTGGCCAGGGCGCTGCCGACAGCACCGCAGCCGGGCAGGTATCGCCACGCGCACCCGCACGCGGGCCACGGAGGCAAAGGGGACAGGCCGAGCGGCTCTCCTGCGCTCCCCCATCCCCACGAGGGCCCCAGAGGCCCTGGCCAAGTCCCATCTTCTCCAGGGCTGAATCACCAAGATGCTGGCAAGAGCCAGATCCCCTCCCCCGTCCCCCCTCAGCTCCCGCAGTGCCTGGCCAAGTAAGGGCGGAGGAGACCGGCCAGGCCTTAAAAGGAGATTAGGGTCTGGCAGGCGGGGGCCACTGCCTCCCCGGCTCCCCTCCAGCTCCCCGGCAGGGCAGACCCCCCCTGCCCCCCACCCCTCCCTGCCCAGGCAGGCAGGCAGGCAGGCAGGCAGGCGGCCCCGCAGGCAGGGGATACCTCGGCGCAGACACCCGGGACCAAAATGCCCCAGCGAGTGCCAGCCGGCCCCCAGTCCCTCAGGCACGACCCGTGGGCCCGGGAGAGCTCTGTGCGACTGGGACCCCTGGGAGGGACTGAAAGACATGGCCAAAGGCAGGCCGCCGGCCCAGAACGAGTTCAGCAAAGACGCTGCCATGACCTGACAAGGGATCTTTGGTGTGCGGGCAGAAGGCGGCGCCTGCCCACAGGCAACGGAGACGTAAACCTTGCGCCTGGCCTAAACGCTGCTCCTGCAAGACAGGCGGGCAGCACGTCGGACCGTGCGATCCCGTGGGAGCTCCTGGAGCAGGGGACGTGCTGTGCGGAGAGATGTGGGGCAGGACACACGGGGCAGGGCGCAGGTCAGCCCCGCGCAGCTCCTGGCCCCAGGGTGGCTCCCAGCCCTCCTGTTAGACCCCGGCTTGGCTTCTGCACGCCAGCGGCAGTGCTTCCAGGAGAGGGGACAGGGGAAGCAGTCACCCAGACACGCCAGCACCGTGGGGACGGGGAGATCCTCCCCAGCACCCCCAGCCCAACCCCTGGCCGAGACGCGTCCCGTCCCGTGGCTGGGAGCAGCGGATGGCCGAGGAAGCAGCTGGAGGATGTGCGGCCCTCATGCCTCAGCGATGCGGTAACTTCCTCCCGGCGGGGAGGAGCTGAATCCCACCCCTCCCCAGGACACGGAGCAGAGCGGAAACAAGCCCCAGCCTTGGTCCAGCGCCCTTGGCCCGTGGCGCAGCCGAGCCGGGGACAGGACCCCGGCGGGTCCAGCCTGGGCCGGGTCCCTTCTGCTCACCCCTGGTTGAGGTCGTTCTCGGTGTTGTCCAGCCAGAGGCGCACGGCCACCGCGTTGCCCTCTCGGCACTGCGTGAAGATGTCGTCCATCGTGGCTCTTGCTGCGGGGAGGGGTGCGTAAGGACGCGGGGCCCCGCTGCGGAGCAGGGCTCCCTGCCGCCCTTTCCCACAGGCAGCCCTGGGACCTGGACATCGCCTCCCACAGCCCCTCTGCTCCTGGCAGCCACTCAGCTGGGGGAGCGAGGACGGGAGCCTCGCGTGCCCCTCCTCATCAGTCCTGCGGAAAACTGCAGGGACTACGGAAGGCTGGGGACGGAGCCGGACTTGCAGCTGAAGGGGAAGTTCATGACTGACTCGAGCGTCACGGGTGCCTGCAGCAGCTCGCAGGAAGCAGAGCTGGCGTCCACGGGCTTATCTGCAGGCCCAGCCAGACGCGGGTGCCCGCATCTCTGGGGAGGGCATTGGGAAGCAGAGCTGGAAGAGGTCCAGCACCACCCTGCAGGGATCCCATAGCTCCACAGGCCCTCCCGATCCCCAACTCCAACCCAGGCTCGGCTGAACTTGGCACAGCATCACACTCAAGAAACTGGGTCCCCAAAGGTCCACAAGCTCCCCCTCTCTCCACTCTAATCAACAGACACCCCATCCCAGAGTCAGGCAAAGAGCAGGCGCTCTGGTTCCATTTTTAACCCCTTGACAACAGCAGCCTCACTGAGGCCCGGGGCTGCCCGGCCCCCAGCTGCCCAGCAGTGCAGGGACACGCCTGGCAGGTACTTTCCCGCCTGAGGGTCTGCAGCATCAAGCAGGGATGTGGGGCTGCCCTCAGCGAGTCCCACAGTGCGGGCGCAGGGACAGACCAAGCGCGATGCCCCGGACATACACCCGCCAGGGTTTAAACCTGGCGCCCCTCGGGGTCCCTGCAGGGCCTGGCACTCGCCCAGCTGCAGCAGGACCCCCACCCGCTCCGCGCAGGCAGGACGGGCCCCGGCACTCCCTGCGGCTGGCAGCTGCCCCCCAGGACAGCCGCTCCGCCGGTGTCGCGTGCTCCAGGCAGCCACGGGGGGTGAGGGACGCAGGAGACCGGCCTCGCGGCCCAGACCCTCAAAGGGGCCTCACGGGCACCAGAATGGGCTCTGAAACTTCCAGGGCAGCACCGGCCCCGCTCCCAGCTCACCAGCTGCGGAGGACAGGGCAGCCCTGCCTGCGAGCTGCAACGAGCCAGCACGGTGCCCCAGCCCGACGTCCTGCAGGTCCTGCCAGCCCCAGAGCCCCAGGGCGGATAGCGCTGCCCCCAGACCAGATTTTTCACCCGCCCATCTGGGACGGGACCAGGGAAGGGGCACCCCAGCGACACCCCAGCCCCGTCTCAGCCCTGTGGGACTTGCATCGCGCTGTCACCGCTGCCTCTCCTCCACCAGCCGTTACCCCTGCTCAGCCCAGGGCTGCCGTGCTCCTGTCTGTCACCACAGCAGCCCCTGCCTCGGTCCCGGCCGGGCTGCCAGGCCTCCCCCGCCCCTGCCCTGCCCGAAACCAGGGGTCCTCTACCCCCCCATTGCCAAACGGCCACGTCGGCCCTGCTGAGCCCTCACCACTCAGGCCATGGTGCCATGATGTGGAGACGCAGGCCACCCTGTGCCGCTCCCCTTGTTCCTCATCAGCCCTGACCCAAGACCAGCTGTGGGGGCCCCATTCTTCCCCGCAGCACCCTCCCCGGCACCTTCCAGCGCAGCCCCAGCCCCATCCTGCCCTGCGGACCCCGGGGCTTGACCCAGCCATGGCCCCCAGCCTGCCCCATCCCGTCCCGTCCCAGCGGCGCTGAGCCCACCCCAGCCACCCGCACAGGACCCCCGGGGCAGCCCTGCGGCTCCCTGCCCGCCCTCGGGCCGCCCGTGCCCCTCGCCCCTGCCCGCCCACCCCAGCGCAGCCCAAGCACAGCTGCCACCAGCCCCTGCCCCGCTCCCCCCGACCCCTTTTTGGCTCCTGCCCTGGACCGGCCCCAGCCCCTGCCCCTGCCCCTGCCCCTCACCCAGCCCAAGGCCGGCCCCGGCCCCAGCCCCAGCCCCTGCCCGACCCTGACCCTGACCCTGACCCTGACCCTGACCCCAGCCCCCGCCTCAGCCCCAGCCCGACCCCAGCCCATCCAGCCACACCCGGGCCCGGCCCGGCCTGCCGGAACCCCAGCCCACCCAAACCCCCACCCACCCCGACCTGTCCTGCGCCCATCGCGATCGGTCCCGACCCCCGCCTGTCCCAGCCCGACCGCGGCCCGGCCCGGCCCTGTCCGAGCCGCCCCGCCGCCCCGGCCCTGCTTCCTCCCGGGCCGGGCCCGTCACGGCCCACCGCGGCCCGGCCTCCCGCCGCAGTCGGCCCGGCCCCGGCCCGGCCCGGCCCCGGCCCGGCCGCCCTTACCGGCTCCGGCGGCGGCGCAGGGCGGCGGCTCGGCGGACGCGGGGCAGCGCGCGGGCTCCACCCCGGGCCGGCCGCCGCCAGCGCCCCCTGCCGGCCGGCCGCCGCACCGGCTCCGGGCTCCGCGCCTGGGCAACGGAGCAGCGGGCAGCGGGCAGCGGGCAGCGGCGGGGCCGGGCGGGGCGCACCGGGCGGGGGGCACCGGGCGGGGGCGGGGCGCACCGGGCGGGGGCGGGGCGGACGGGGGCGGGGCGCACCGGGCGGGGGGCACCGGGCGGGGGCGGGGCGCACCGGGCGGGGGCGGGGCGGACGGGGGCGGGGCGCACCGAGCGGGGGGCACCGGGCAGGGGCGGGGCGCAGTGGGCGGGGGCGGGGCGGACGGGGGGGCGGGGCGCCCGCGGCACCGCCCCGCGCAGCCAGGCTGCTCAGCCTCCCGGCCGCAGGGGGGCGCTGTTTCCGCGGGTGCTGCCGGGGCCGCTCTGGGCCCTCCGCGCCCGTAGCCCGGCGGGGCGCACGTGGGTAACGGCGGCGGGGCCAGGGCCGCCGTTCCCGTTCCCAGGCAGGCCCCGCGGCCGCCGGGCCATGTTCGTGGAGGAGGAGTGGAACGATGGGGCGGAGGGCCCCACCCGGGCCCGGCCGCGGCCCCGCGGCGCCCCCGAGGGCCCGGTCCGGCCGGTAAGGGCTGCGCGCACGGGGCCGCGGCGGGCCGGGCCCGGTCCCTGGGCGCGGGGGAGGTGACCGGCCCCCTGCCCTCCGCAGGCCCCCGCGGCAGCGGCGGGGAAGCGGCGCCGGCGGCTGCCGGGGCACTACGCGGCCGGGGCCGGCCGGGACGGCGAGCCGGCGCGGAAGCGGCCCGGGGAGCGGAGGCAGGCGGCCGGGCGCCGGGCCGCGGCGGAGGAGGGGCGCCCGGCCGGCCCCGGGGAGCCCCAGGCGGAGCGGCAGCCGCGGCAGAGCGGGCAGCGCCCGGACGGAGGTACGGCCGCTCGGCGGCGGCTCCCGGGGCGCCGGGGCCGGGCCGGGCCTGCGGGGGGGGGGGGGCCCTGGCCGGGAGCCGCCCGCCGCCGCCCTGACTGCGCTCCCGCTGCCCCCAGGCGCCCCGGCTGAGCTGGGGGAGCGGCCGAGCGCGGAGGCCGGGGCGCTGGGGACCGGGGCTGCCTGCGGGGAGCCGGCGCCGAGGCTGAGCCGGCGGCAGGGGAGGAACAAGCAGAAGAACAAGCGGCGCCAGAAGGGCAGGCTCCCGGCGGGACCCGGAGGGGAGCCGGGCGCGGGACTGGGCCCCCCGGAGCCGCCCAGCCGGGAAGCGGCTCCCGCGGGGCGGTCGGCGGCCCTGCGGGCACGGATGGAGGAGCGGCTGCTGGCCGCCCGGTTCCGGTACATCAACCAGCAGCTCTACACCTCCACCAGCCAGGAGGCGGCACGGCTCTTCCAGAGTGACCCTGAGGCCTTCGAAATCTACCACCGCGGCTTCGCCCAGCAAGTGGAGCGCTGGCCGGAGAACCCCGTGCACCGCATCATCCGCTACCTGCGGCGGCGGTGAGCGGGCAGAGTCGGGGGACACTGGAGAGCCGGGCCCAGGGCCGCCCCCGAGCGCGGGGACCCGCTGAGGTGGTGGGGCGAGGGGGAAGGGGTGTTCTGAGCCCCTGCTCCCCCTTCCCAGGCCAGCCTCACTGGTGGTGGCAGATTTTGGGTGCGGTGACTGCAAGATCGCGAGCAGCATCAAGAACAAGGTTCACTCCTTTGACCTGGTACCTCTCAGCCCGCTGGTCACCGTCTGCGACATGGCCAAGGTAGGGGGGGGCGCAGGGAGGGGACAGGGCGAGGGGCGGCGGCACCGCGAGCGCTGCACCCAGCAGGGCGTTGGTGGGGGCTGGCGGGGCGGGCCTGACGCTGCCTGGCAGGTTGGAGGGGCGTGGGTTGGTTGGGGGGCAGGGGCGATTGTGGGGGACAGGAGAGGGTGGTCAGGGATCCCGAGGGTCCTGTGTGCCGGAGGGAGCACACGTCTGTTGGGAAAACCGGGCGCCTCCGTCTGCGGGCTCCTCAGAGCAGATGCTCTGTTGAATCCAAGAGCCCGGGGAGCGGCAAAGCGCAGAAGGGCTGCCCCAGCCCCGTCGCCATCCTCCTCCTCCTGGGGGGGCGTCCCGCTTGCTCTCTGGCAGGTGCCTTTGGCGGCCGAGTCGGTGGACGTTGCGGTGTTCTGCCTGGCGCTGATGGGCACCAACCTGCAGGAGATCCTGGAAGAGGCCAACCGCGTGCTGAAGCAGGGGTAGGCACAGACGTGCGTGCGGGGCTGGCGAGGGCAGGAGGCACCGGGGTGAGCCCGGATCGCGCGGGCTGGGCTTCAGGCGCACGGTGAGGAGCGGAGGCGCTGGGCTGTGCCCCAGGAGGTGCCTGTGCCGCTGCCGCTCAGCGCTGGGGTGTTCCGCAGGGGTATCCTGATGGTGGCCGAGGTGGCCAGCCGCTTTGAGGACATCCGAGCCTTCATGAACAGCATGGCTCAGCTGGGCTTCAAAAGCGTCTCCAAGGTGCGTCCTTGGCTGTGCCCTGTGCTGGGCACTGGGTGCACTGGGAACCAGGGAGCCCCGAGAAAGAGCCCACCGGCTCCGGCAGCAGGGCAGGGCAGCGCCGCTCAGCCTGGTGCTGGTGGGGAGCAGGCCTGGGGGTGGTGACAGCATGTGGGCGTTTGGGGGACCCGGGGTCCCCGGGGGTTGTGGTGCTGGGGTCTGGGAGGAGGTCTGGGGGACCTGGGGCCTGTGGGGGTGGTGGTGCTGGGGCCTGGGGGACCTGGGGCACACCTGGGGTCTGGGATGGGGTATGGGGGCCTTGGGGCACACAGGGGCTGTGGTGCTGGGGTGTGGGGGACCTGGGGCACACGGGGACTGTGGTGCTGGGGTCTGAGATGGGGTATGGGGGACCTGGGGCACACGGGGGCTGTGGTGCTGGGGTCTGGGCCAGGGCCTGGGGGTAGGAGGGTCCAGGGCATGCAGAGGTTGGGGTGCTGGGGCCTGGGGTGGGGTACGGGGGACCTGGGGCACACGGGGGCTGTGGTGCTGGGGCCTGGGATGGGGGAGCCAGGGCACACTGGGGACGTGGCGCGGGGCCTGCGGGAGGCGGTGTTGGAGCCCGGGAGCGGGCTGGGGGTCCCGGGGCCCGCGGGGGTGCGGTGTGGGGTGCGGAGGGCAGCTGGGGGTCCCGGGGCCCGCGGTGGGGGTGGGCGGGGACGGGGTTTGGGGGGGCCCGGGCGCTGAGGCGGCTCTGCCCCAGGACCTCTCCAGCGCCTTCTTCCACCTCCTGGAGTTCGCCAAGACCGGGCCCCCCCGCCGCCGCCCGGCGCCCGGCCTGCGCCTGCGGCCCTGCCTCTACAAGCGCCGCTGAGGGCGGGGCGGGGCCCCGGGGGGGGGCGGGGCCACACGGGCCGGCCCCGCCCCGCGCATGCGCAGTGCCCAATAAAAGCGCCGGTTTCTGCAGCCTCGGCCTCCCGGGGGCGCGGTGGGCGGGGCCTGGGGGCGCCTGCGCAGTGCGGGCGGGGCCTGCGCGGCGGCGGCGGCGGCGGCAGCGGCGGCGTTTCCTGCCGGGGGATGTCGGGGCCGGGCGGGCCGGGCCCCGGCGGGGGGAAGCTGGACATCAACCGCGCCGGCGTGGCCGAGCTGGAGGGAGCGCTCAGCGGCATCGGCCGCCGCCGCGCCCGCGGCATCGTGCGGAAGAGAGAGGTGCGGGGGGGGGGAAGCGGCCCGGTGCCGTGGCGGGGCCTGCGGGGGCGGCCGTGCGGGGCGGGGGGGGGGGGGGCGGGCCTCGGCCGCGGAGCCGGGGCAGGAGGTGCCAGTCCCGGGAGCCGCGGGGCGGCTGTGACCGGCGGCGTGAAGGCCGGGACAGCAGCGCCGGTGTTCCTCGGTTTCGGCAGCCGCGCCCGGGGCGGGCCTTACCGGGGCCGTCCGCGGGCCTTACCGGGGCCGTCCGCGGGCCTTACCGGGGCCGGGGCCGCCTCTGGGCGCAGCGGCGGGGCCGGCGCTCGGCTGCGGCCGGAGAGGGCCCGAGGGAGGCCTCTGTCCGCACGGTAGGCCCGGGGCCCCGGCTGCGGCGGCCGGCGGGGAGCGGGGGCCGGGCAGCCTCCGCGGGGAGAGCGGTTGCCGTCTGCAGGCTGGCCCGCCCGGCTCTGCGGGCCTCTCGCCCCTGGGACTGGGGGCAGAGCCTTGGGGCTGCTGGCAGATGACGATGCGTGCTAAGAGCTGAAAAAAATGAGTTCCTGGGTGGAACGGGCAGGAGCAGGGAGGGGTGGAAGCCCGACTGGTGCGGTCACGACGGGCTGGAAATGCTGTCGCTCCCCCCTGATTGACTGTTTAGCTCTGTCATTTGGAAATGACAGAGCAGGAGAAAAGCCTGCCTGGGGTAGTCACTGACGGGATGACTGAGCTGCCAGTGTGACACAGCCACGAAAAAGGTAAGCGTGATCTTAGGCTGCATCTGCCATGGCACTTTTGGCAGAGACAGGAGGATTAATGCCACCTTTTTGCCATGAACACTATGAAGAACGGGCGAGGTCATGGCTGGAACGTGGCATCGGTGTTGAAGCAGGCAGAGGAGCGAGGTAGGAGAGATCAGGTGAAGGGGAGGCTGGCTTGACAAGGCTAGACTAGAAGAGCTTGGCTTTTTTGGGCCTGGAAAAGAGGCTGAGAGGGGCAGGGTCACTAGCTATAAATACAGCAGGAATGTAAACACTGTGGAGGCGGAAGAGCAAGAGCCATTTAAACAGAAGAATAGTGGTATGAGAACAGGTGAGGACAGATTTACAGAAATGGGGTTCATCATTGGAGCTGTGCTTTTGGGTAAAACCGTTCATAAGGGAGAAGCAGCAGAAGTGCCTTAAAATGATGCACGACAAATCTGAAAGGATGCTCAGAGCCTTGTCTTGGCCCTGATGTCTGTGTTAGCCGGAAAGGGTGGATGCTGTCCACCCTGGGACCCTGCCCCCTTGGTAACAGCCAGGCCAGCCCTGTTGGGTTTAGGCTCTTCAGGCTCGTGGCAGGAGCTGCTTGGAGGCCGTGCAGGGCATAGGTACGATGGGTGGTAGCCCATGGTTGTGAGAGCAGGGCTGAGCGGTGCTGGAGCTGGTGTTTGGCAGGATGGTGAGTGCCTTGCATACAGATGTGCGTGTGTGTGTCTGCGTGTGCCTTGCAGGAGGCAGGGGCTGTTTCCATTCCCTGGAGCTGCAGACAAGGGAGACTGACTGTGTGGGCCAGGGAATGCTCCCAGTCCTGGGGCTAGTCAGCTGGAAGGCACAATTCCCCTTTCCGAGCTTCCAGCCTTTGCTTTTGGGCTGCTACTCCCCTTGTTACTGGTAACTGTGGTGCTGTTGCCTGTTCCTTGCAGGCATTGTAGTTGTTGCTCAGGGCAAGGAAAGTCTGTGGAAGCGGGAGGGATTACACGGGAAGGGCTGTTTTGGGCAGAATGCATCCCCTATCTTCGATGGGAGCAGCAGCGAGGACTTGCAGTACAAAGGTATTGCCCTGCTGTGGCACCCCGACCCTCTTTCCCCGAAGGCCTAAAGGGAGCTGGTGGTTGTAAGTGAGATGCAAGCTGGTAGGTCTGGACCGGCCAGGAAAGAGAGCCTGTCTGAGGAGGGTGCGAGTAAGCTTGGTCCTGCTTTGAGGCTGGTCCTGGGTTTCTCAGCTCCATATCGAATCTTGCTTCTCTTCTTGCAGGAACTGAAGGGCTTCAACTCGCTCGATGATCTTCTCCATGTCAAAGGCATCACCACCCGCATCTTGGAGCTGAACAGTCAGCGGATGACTTGCAGGAGGAGGCCAAGCAGTGAGGAATCTGTGAGGGTGAGCCCTGGTCTGCAGGGGGACAGTAAAGCTCCCGTGCCTCAGGTAGGAAAAGAAAAGTAGGGTTCCCCTGCCTACCTGGTCTGGAGGTGATACTCCCTCCAGCAGTGCAGGAACTGGGGAGGGGGATCTCGCGCTGGGAGAGGTGGTAGCTGGTAGAGGGACAGAGGAGGTTTATGGGGGAGGAGACATACCTGCTTTGGGCACTGGAACAGGGTGGCCCAAGGAACGCTGCGCCCTTTCAAACAGCCAAGCAGGCTCTCCGCAAACCCTGTAAGGTGGTGGCTTGCTACGGGGAGGCTGACATACTCTGGGCCCAGCTGGCTTTGTGGTGTCCTGACGGAGGCTGCAGTGGCCCCCTGAGCCTTGCCGGGAGCTGCTTTGGCCGCTGTGAAGCATCTGTCCCAGTGTCCCTGATAGAAACAATGCTCTGACCCCAGAGGACATCGTGGCTTCCTGCTGCCTCCCCTGCCCCAGAGCAGCTAGCCATCTGTAGGTCTGCTGCAGACAGTTCTTAAGTTCCACTAATTGTTCATCGCTGGAGGCCAGAACTGGGTGTGGAGAGAGAATTCCCCTGACCGACAGCTGAGGAGGCCAGAGTCCATGTCTCTTGCCAAGCTCTCTGCCCTGTCGTCCGCCGTGTCTGCAGAGAGCAGCAGCCGGGGCGCTGCCCACTTGGGCTGGCACGCACCCAGCTTGGCTCTGGGGACTTCTTCAGGAGTGCATCTTCCTGCAGGGCTGTCTGCGGGGCTGAGGAAATTCACTCGCCTAAGAGCAGCTCTGCCCTGCCAAGCTCTCGAGCGCGCTGTGCGGGCAGGGGAGGATGGTTGTTGGAAGGTGTTTTACTGTCTGGGAGAGGTCAGCAACTGTTCTGCCCCTGTGCTGCCCCAGGAGCTTCGTCCCAAGGTTTGTGATCATCCGAGACCTAGATGTGACCCCCAGCTCTAGATGCCAGAGGAATCTTGAGAAGCCTGGGTTCAGCACTCCCTCCTGAAAAGGTGTGTCCAGACGGGCTGTTGTGTCCTGCCCTCTCCTCTGGTCACTGCCTCTCTGCCCGAGAGCCCAGCCCTGTTCCAAGCCTGCTGCCAAACAGGGTCTGGTCTAACTGGGGTGTGAAGAAATGACCCATCTGCCCCTGCTCTGGGGAATCTGTCCAGGGCTAGGCGCTCAGGCAGATGTGCACTGAGGCCTAGTTTCTGAATGTAAATAAACCCAGCCCTAACTGCAATAAACGTTGCAGTGCTTGGTAGGAGCCCTATAAAGCAGCAGGATTTTTCTTTCCCCAGGTGTATTTTTGTGTTGTCACCGAATCACCTTTCCATTTCTTTTCTTCTCCTACAAAATACTTTCTCCAGTTCTTGAATCATTTGGGGGAGGAGACTGAGCAACATCTTCAAGTTTTAAGCATTCTGTTTAAAAACGTGGGTTGGGCATTGCAGGACTCGAGTGTACAGGGCAGCATAGGGGGTAGTACTGCTTTCCTGCTTGTGCTTCTTCCCTGTTCGGATTTTTGAGCCTGAAGCTGGTGCTGATTGCGACCCCTCAACCCTTTTCAGTGATTGCTTTACAGGAGGCGCAGTCCCTGGTGCCTAGCTGGCCCTGCTCTCCCTGTCTTTAGATGGAGAACATTGCCTCTGGGTGTACTGAAATGCATTTGGTTTGAGTGAGCCCGGCTTACCAAGCGATGCAGATCACACCCTGTGACTGTCCTGTCCCTGCTACCTACCCAAGTGTCAGTCTTAAAATGTGACCAGAAAAGATGTTATCTACTTCCATATTATGAATAAAACAAATATTGACTACTGTGGTTTTCCACACACACCCCTTTAGGGGTTTGCACTAGGCCCGTCAGCAGAAAATGTGAGGTTTCCCATTAACAGGTCCGTTTTGAGATCTGTTCGCTGGCTCTTTCCTGACCTGAGCCATCTCATCCAACAACCCACTGGAGGCTGTGGCGTGCCAGTGTTTTCATCAGGGGCCTGTGCCCTGGTCAGATGCTTAGAAGCGTATGAGTACGTCTCCTCGATGTGATTTATGTAATTGCTTTTTTTAACCAAATGTAACGCTTCAAGGAATAAACTCAACTTTATTTGAAAAGACCTATTTTTATAAAGTCTCATCAGCTGGTACAAAACATGTCCCTGTCATTTATCTTTTACTTGTTGAATCCTGCACTGGCCTCTCTATTGCCATTTGTCAGGCTATATAAAGAAAGACTCGTTTTTCTCCTGCTTTCGTCAGTTTTGGCACAACTTTCGCACTCTCCTGGTCTTTGCAGTTTCTCCTGTATTCCAAGATTTACCAAAAATAATTGCCGTGGGCCAGTGATCTCCTGTACTACTCCCTAGGACTCTTAGGTGCAAATTATCCTGGGCTGCTGATTGAGGTGTTTTATTGGTGTATTGGAAAACAGTTCCTCATTCCCGTGTGATACAGGCGTGGTGTTCTGCTTCCTCCAAGTAATTAATGAATGCTTCTGCTTTTTCTTTTTTTTTTGTGGTGGTGTTCACAGTGCTGCTTTCTTTGGGGAGGAAGGCTGCAGGTGGCATTAGATGGGCACAGAGTACTCGTGACCTCTCCAGTGATCGTTGCTCCTGGTCAGATTGGCTGGAGGGCGAGGGGACCTCTGCGCCCTGCTGAAGGCTGAAATGCCTCCTTTCTGCTGCCAGGGTCCTGCCGGGGCATGGCAGCCCACATGTGCAGCAGCTCCGCTCCCTGCTTTGACAAACGAAGGGCAGAGGGCTGTTCCCAGCTGCGGGCAGGGAGATGGCTTGCTGTGCAGAGGTGGAGCTGGTGCTAGCGGCTTTGGTGGTGTTCAGCACCCCTGATGCTCCTGCAGCGTTTGTGTTTTCTGCTCGGTTTCAGAGTTGTTGGCTGCCGCGTAATTTGGCCACGTTGCAGCTGTGCTTCCCTGTGGGGCTGGGAGGTGGCCCGTCTCCAGGTCATGCTTGGCCGTAGCTGAAAGGCTACTGCCCCTGCCCCGTGACCCCAGAGAGCACCTTAGCTCAGTAGTCTGCTCCCCTCTTCCCATCTTTGGCTCTGCTTAGCTCATCACCCCCTCTTTCCTGCTGCAGAGGGAAGCCCTTGTACTCCTGTGGCCATTGCTCTGACTGGCAGCGCCCTCAGCGCCCCAGCATGTCCCCCAGGGCACCCTGAGAGCTGGGGCGCAGAGCTGCAACAGACAGGCCTGACCCTGCCTCTCCCTGTATTGTAGGTGGTGGCTGAGGAGGAGGATGTTTCGGGCCCCTGGGAGCCAGAGCGCTCTGGGAAAGGGAGCCCAGGGGCAGGACCCGAGGCTGATGGCTCCAGTGGGCGAGGGGCACAGGAGCCAGTCAGCTCCACAGTCTGTGGGGAGCAGGAGGAGGAGGAGGAGGAGGAAGAAGAGGAAGAGGGGAGCTGCTACAGCGAGGAAGGGGAGGATGGCAGCAACGTCTACTTCTATTACACCATTGGAGAGCGCTGGATAGACTACCTGCAGCGGACAGAGGATGGTGGCCTCCTCCGTCACGTGCGGCCCAAGGTAACCCTGCTGGGAGCGTGGCCCCAGGCAAGGGCTTTGCCCCAAAGAGTGCTGCTGCCCATGTGGTTGGTGGCTCCCCGGCGGGAGCTGACGCTGGCACGTTGCCTGTGGTCCCATCCTCGTAGCTGGTGGCCTCAGAGCCTACGGGCACCCACTGCTTACCATGGCGGTGGTGGCAGCGTGGGCAGTGGGCTGCCATAGCCCTTCAAGCTGCTGCTCCATGGGGCGTGTGTCTGGTTGTCACTGCTGCTGCAGACCCCCAGGACACGCCGGGGTGCTGTGGGCCAGCCAGGGAGCTCGGGGCTGTCAGCTGGGTGCTGGCTGGGCTGGGAGCTCCTCGGTGCAGAGGGTGCTCGGCAGTCGTCGTCGGCCTGCCTGGCTGTTAGGGCCGGGGGAAGGAGGCACCGTCCCAGTCTGTCCGAGTGCTGCTGGCAGTCCCCAGCCGTGCCCGTCCCCAGTGGAGCCACCCTGCTCTGCGGTCCCTGTGTTGTAGTGCAGAGCCTGAATTGGGGCAGCAGGACTCTGCTGGGGGGTCAGGCAAAGGCCTCGGGAAGATTTCCGCGGGATGCGGGCACTGTGGTGAGAAGCCCTGGCCAGCCCTGAGCGCAGGGCTGCAGCTGGTGCCCAGCTCAGTTACTGGAGGCAAAGAGCCCCCAGCTCCTACCTGGGTTGGGGGAGCCCCGTGCTCACCTTCTGGTGGCTACCAGCACTGTCTGGTGGCCACCCCGCTCTCCCCACATTTCCTGTTAACCCTGCGCCTCTCGTACGGAGTTAGAAGGATGTACGTTCCCTTTGATGCAACTATGTCAGGGTACAGTCTGCTACACGCCCCAGCACAGCTCTCCCTGGAGCTGTCAAGCGTAGTGGGGCGTGCTGAGCAGCTCTCAGGCCCAGCTGTAGGGCTGGTCTGCCAGGAGGCTTCGGCATGCCGAGTTCCCTGCTCGGGCTGCAGGTCTGCCTGCTCCGTGTTGAACTGTGCCGAGAGAAGGGCCAAGCCCTGTTTTTGTCCCTGTGCAGCTGTTTCGCTGACTTTTCCCCATCAGAGAAGGACCAAGTTCCATTTCTCCCACAGAAGTTAACTGTTCTGCCAGCTCTAGAGCTCAGGTGGCCTTCAGCTTCCCTCTGCGGGTCCCCAGCGTGAGCGTGGACTCAGAAGACTTACTAGGCTGGGTCTCCTACTCTGTCACCTTTGGCAGAAAATCAGCGACCCAGAATGTGCAGAGGGCTCTGCTCCAGCCTGCTTTAACTTGCCTTCTCCTTGCAGATGAAGCGGAAGTCGGAGAACGGCCTGGATGGCAGGGCCCTTTCCCCTGGTAAAAAGCTGTGCAAGGGCTCTGAGTACAGCAGGTGAGTACTCTGCCTGCTGAGCAACAAGTTGACCTGGGGGGTGGGAAGACCTCCTCCTCCCAGTCCCATCCCTCAGTCGTCTAGGTGTCCTGCTGAGGTTGTGGAGTCTCCATCCTTGGAGAGATACAAAAGCCATCTGGGTGGTCCTGCTTGGACAAGCAGGGGGTTGGACCAGACAACCTCTGGAGGTGCCTCCAGCCTCAACGAGTCCGTGATTCTGTCATTGGGTAGAGCAGGCTGGGCTGAGGGGACTGCCTGTGTAGCTGTGGTCCTGGCGGAAGTGAGGGGGAAGGGGGTTAGCTTGGCGGGAGGCTCATAGCTAGTGGTTTACGGGGACCTCTGTTCTGAGAACTGTTTGCATGGTGTGGCCCAGAGTAGCATTGGCACGTCTCACCTTTGCTGTGGTCTCTCCCCGGCTGCGGTCCAGGACTCTGGGTCCCTGTATGCCCAGTCCCACCACCACCTTTGGGGACCTGCGCAATGCCAAAGCAGGCCAGGCACGGCGCCGCCGCATCCCCTCGGTCGCCCCTCCTCCCGAGCTGCAGGACTGGCTCCGCACCTTCCAGGTAGGCTCGGGAGCCTTGCCAAAGGGCTCACCTCGGCGGGCACCGAGGAGCTTTAGGTTTGACGGGCAAGCAGGAGGGCAGCCAAGCCCTAGGGAGTCTGTCTGCCTGAAACCCACCACAGGCAGGGGATTGGGTCCCACGGTGGATTTTTAGTGAGTTTTTGCCTCAGGTAAAGGAGCAAGAAGTGGTGTTAGCCCCTCACTTGCTCCCCTTTGTCCTGGAGCGCTGTTGCTTTGTCCGCCATCGCTCAGCACCTGTGCTCCATCTTATGCGACTCATGGAGCTCCCAACCCCGTCTCTGTGGCTCCTCTACCTTGGGATCTAGGCAGCAGAGCCCTGGCCTGCTCTCGAGGCCTGGCTAGCCTGTCTTGCCCATGCTGGTGTCCCTGCTAGGGTTGAGGGGGGGCATAGGCACTGCACAGAGCCACGGGGAGCCTGTGAGGGCCTGCCGCGTGTGCAGGCGTCGTGACTGATGTCCGTGTCCTCAGCGCTGGAGTGGCCCAGAGAAGCTGCTTGCTCTGGATGAGCTCATTGATCGCTGCGAGCCCTCCCAAATCAAGTACATGATGCAGGTCATTGAACCCCAGTTCCAGAGAGACTTCATTTCCCTGCTGCCCAAGGAGGTGAGTTGAGGCAGGGGACGGGCTTGCCCTGGGGCTGGGCACCAGTTACCAGCCATGGGAGCCCACTGTGCCCTTCTGACTCGGCTTCCACTCCTGCAGCTGGCACTCTATGTTCTCTCATTCCTGGAGCCTCGGGACCTGCTCCGTGCTGCCCAGACCTGTCGCTACTGGAGGGTCTTGGCTGAAGATAACCTGCTTTGGAGAGAGAAATGCCGCGAAGAAGGTAAAGACCCCTCCTCCGTATGGCATGTGGCACGTTGTGGCTGGGATCTGCAGTGGGGTAGCCCACAGCTCCCGCTGATGTGCGTCATCTTACCTCCCCAGTCGGGTGAGGGCACGGTGAGTGTACGGTGAGCGTACTGTGAGGCATCCCACTGTGTTTTCCTCCTGCAGGCATTGAGGAGCCCTTGAACCTGCGGAAGCGACGCCTGCTGAGCCCTGGATTCATGTACAGCCCCTGGAAATTTGCCTTCATGCGGCAGCACAAGATCGACATGAACTGGCGCAGCGGGGAGCTTAAAGCCCCCAAGGTGGGTACTTTCAGGAGTCCTTGCTGAGACCCAGACTCTAGAGC
The DNA here is from genome assembly GCF_047370975.1 of Nipponia nippon. Taxonomy (NCBI): domain Eukaryota; kingdom Metazoa; phylum Chordata; class Aves; order Pelecaniformes; family Threskiornithidae; genus Nipponia; species Nipponia nippon. The sequence continues at coordinate 131,379,952 of NW_028262336.1, read as the reverse complement.
TTTGACGTATAGGAAGCTGGTACAGGAAGGAAGTAGTAGAGAAATATCCATGACCAATAGGATGAGAATGACACTAAGAATTTTAAAAGTGCCTCGGGAAAAGATTCACGAGTCTGGCCTATCTTCAGGAGGCACAGGCCAGAGGCATTCACCTGGAAATATTTGAATGTAAAGGTCCTTGAAGCTGTGGGTCCTGCCAGCTCCCTGCAGCTCCTGTCCCTGCCTGCAGAGAGCAGATCCACAGCGCAGCTTGCTGGGAGCTTTCCCGTGTGCTCTGGCTGGCGGCACAGCTGATGGCGGGGATTGCCGTAGTGGGTGGCACAGGGCCGCAGCTCTGCCAGCAGAAAAAGGGTCACCCTGCACCGCGGAGAAGGGGGTTTCCATGCCTTCAGCCCTTCTCTGAGCACCTGCGGCAGGGCTGAAGCCAGCCTTGGCATCCAGGGAGCGGTACAGCCCCGCTGGGGCTCAGCCAAGCCTTGTCCCTGGCCCAGGGCTCCAGAGCCCTTGGCCGTTCCCTCCGTGCCGAGGTCCCTGCCTGCCCCTCGTCCCTGCCCGGGAGGCAGGGAGAGCAGAGCCCCGGCCCCCCCCCCTCTCTCGGCTAACCGTCTCAGTCCTGCTGCTCTCCACCTCCGGAGACTTTTTCCGGGCCCCCGGTGTTGCCAGCCCCTTCTCCAAGCCCCTGCGGCACCTGAGGTGAGCAGCAGCGCTCTGCACGGCGCCGGCACTGCAGGGACTGCACCGCCAGCAGCAAACGGGCACCAGGCAGCCCTTTCCTGAGCCCCCCAACACCCTGGTCTCTGCACCCCTCGTGAGCGGAGCACGCCAGGGTGCTGCCCGCAGGGACGTCCTCCCTGTACCTTGCCCTGGCTGAGGGGAAGTTCAATACGTGCCCTGCAAAGGGTGGCTCTGGGCTTGTTTTCACACCGAGCTGCCGCCTGCCCTCATGCTGCCCCTCCCTGTGGCTTGGCCAGGTCTGTCTGACATGCCTCCCTATTCCCTGGGTCCTGCCTAACCTGCCTGGTCTCTGCCCGCCTGCAGGTGTTGCCTGGTTGTTGGCCGCCTTTGCTGCCCTCTTTCCACATCACCGTGGTGGGGAGGTGGCAGCTGGTGCACAGCTGTTTGTGCACTGCCTGCCTTCCGCTGTGTGGGAAATGGAGCTGGTGGTCCTAAATGTGCTCTGGCTGATGGCCACCAGTTTTTGATCTGGGACAGAATGTCAGCTCTGAGCTCGATAACTTGTGCGGCCTTAATAGCCCTAAGGGTCCGTCCGTGTTTTGGAGTCCCCGAGTAGCCCACTGTCCCCCAGCAGTAGCTGCCAGATGTCCCCCGGCTCCTGCCGTAGCTGCTGCCCTGCAGAGAAGCAGCAGGGGGGTGGCAGGCATCACAGGGACCCGTCTGTTGTTCCTTCCCTCAGTGCCTACTGCTTCCCCACCGTGCTCAGAGGCTGCTCTTGAGGCCTGAGGTTCTGCTGGCTCCGGGGCTCTGAGCTGCCCTCGCCTCCTTCCTTGCTCATGTTGTTCTCCGTGCAGGTGCTGAAGGGACACGATGACCATGTCATTACCTGCCTGCAGTTCTGTGGCAACCGGATAGTCAGTGGCTCGGATGACAACACGCTCAAAGTGTGGTCAGCTGTCACTGGGGAGGTGAGCTGTTGTCCGTGGTCGCGTCATAGGGCTGCTCCGCTGGCACGTGAGAGTCACGCTGATCCTCTGCCTTGCTGCAGGATGGGTGGAGGTGTGAGAGGCATAGTGGCCTTTTAGGTGGGTTTATCTTGTCTCTGGCAAAGTGTAGCTGGGGAGAAGATTTGATAGATCCTGCGGCTGCAGGAGCAGTGGGAAGAGCGGTCTTAAGCTCCAAGTCTGTTGGTGCAGTAGCAAGTGAGCAAGAGTTGGCCACACAGGTGTTTTCACTGGTGGTCAGTAAGTGTGGACCACCCTCCTGGAGATCCAGGAAGGGCAAGGAACTCGACTGGATTTAGAATAGCAAGTGATCATTGTCACGGAGAGGACGCTGTGGTGGGGGCCTGAGTCTGTCTGCAGGGAGGTGGATTGCTGACCCGAGAAGCCTTACCGATCCCTTGCCTGGAGGAAGCCCTATGCTTTGCTTTTCCTTTTTGCTGTGGTGTTCAGTCTTTCCCAAACCAGTGTCTCACATAGAATCATAGAATGGTTTGGGTTGGAAGGACCTTAAAGATCATCTGGTTCCCACCCCCTGCCATGGGCAGGGACACCTTCCACCAGACCAGGTTGCTCAAAGCCCCATCCAGCCCAACCCTGAACATCTTGTTCTTTGCAGTGTGTGCAGACACTGGTTGGCCACACAGGGGGTGTGTGGTCTTCCCAGATGAGGGACAGCATCGTCATCAGCGGCTCCACGGACCGGACACTCAAAGTGTGGAATGCAGACACAGGCGAATGCGTGCACACGCTGTATGGGCACACGTCCACAGTGCGCTGCATGCACTTGCATGGGAACAGGTACGGGCGTGATGGTGTTCAGGGCCTGGTCTGGAATGGGGCAGGTGGGGGTGTAGAAGCACTAGGGGCCTGGGCCAGTCTGTGGGGTGGGATACAGGGCAGGCGAAAGCGCAGAGGTGGTCAGGGTTTGGGCTGAAAGATGCTGTGTGGGAAGAGGTATCCCTGGGGAGGAGAAGCTGGGGCTACTCCTCGGGGAAGCTCATGTGTCCGAGGTTATCCCAGCTGGGCAAGGTCCAGAGTCAGCAGTCGGGCTCCAAGTGCACCCTTGCCCACAGGGTTGTGAGTGGCTCGCGGGACGCCACTCTGCGCCTCTGGGACATCGAGACTGGGCAATGCCTGCACGTGCTGATGGGGCACGTGGCTGCCGTGCGCTGTGTGCAGTATGACGGGCACAAGGTGGTGAGCGGTGCGTACGACTACACGGTGAAAGTGTGGGACCCCGAGAGCGAGAGCTGCACTCACACACTGCAGGGACACACGAACCGCGTCTACTCCTTGCAGGTAATACCCTGGCTCCCCCTCCCGCTCATGTGCTGCAGGGACATGAGCCATGCCTGTTTCGGCAAGTAAGAGGCTGTCTCTCCACCCCGTGCATGTGCTGCAGGGACACACAGGCCATGTCTGTTCCCTGCAGGTGAGACACTCTGCCCCTCCACCCTGACCCCCACACACGCATGCACTGCGGGAACACACACCCCGTCTCTGTTTCCTGGAGGGAAGACACTGCCAAACACTCATGCACCCCGATTAGCCAAAGGGTACGTGAGCACATCGCTTAATCTGCCGTGCCCCGAGCCTCTGACACCAGACTGCGAAGAACACTCCTCCCTTTCTGGGCAGGCCGTGCTGATCTGTGTCTCTCTGGGCAGTTTGACGGGACACACATCGTGAGCGGCTCTCTGGACACGTCAATTCGAGTGTGGGATGTAGAGAGTGGAAACTGCCTACACACCCTCATGGGGCACCAGTCGCTCACGAGCGGCATGGAGTTACGTGACAACATCCTTGTATCGGGCAATGCTGACTCCACAGTCAAGATCTGGGACATCAAGACGGGCCAGTGCCTGCAGACACTGCAGGGTGAGTGCAGGCGGATGGAACAGCTCCCCGCACCAGGGGTGTTGGAGAGGGGTCGCGTTGCTCCTCGCTGCCAGACGCGGCAGGGGCAGGGCAGATGTTGCCCAGCAGCGGGTGCTTCTGAAGAGCCTGGGGTTGGGAGCACAGGAGGACTAACAGAACCCTCTGCTTCCAGGGCCCAGCAAGCACCAGAGTGCCGTGACCTGCCTACAGTTCAGCTCCAAGTTCGTGGTGACCAGCTCAGATGATGGTACCGTCAAGCTCTGGGACCTCAAGACGGGCGAGTTTGTGCGCAACCTGGTTGCACTGGAGAGCGGGGGCAGCGGGGGCGTAGTGTGGCGCATCCGCGCCTCCAACACCAAGCTCGTGTGTGCGGTGGGCAGCCGCAATGGCACAGAGGAGACCAAGCTGCTGGTGCTGGACTTTGATGTGGACCTGAAATGAACCTGGCCAGTCCAGGCTGGGATGGAGGATCCCGCGGGCTGGGTGTAGCAGCTGGTCTTGGTGGGGCTGGCCCCAGAGCGGCTGCTGGTCCCCTGCGGGCTGTAAATACTGTTTGCAGCTGTCTGGGCCTTATTTATATATGTGTGAACTCCCTGTGGGGAGCCTGCGCCCGGCTAGGGCATTGTACAGAGGAAGCAGCATGTTTTGTACACACTAATATATCGATTTATTTCTGTACCTGGGGCCTTCTTCTCCACCCCTGCTGTTCCCTGGGCCCGCCCTTCCTGGAGTTTGTCTCTACTGGGGGAGCAGCTGGTGGCTGCAGCCCATCCCGTTTGATTCCAGGCAGAAGCAGGGAGGGTACAGGCTTTCCTTAGAGCCGCTGACCTCGGAGACGAGCTCTGTCTTCCTGCACACACGTGCCCTTGACTGGTGGAGTACCCTCTGCCTGGAGACCCGTAGTCTGTGGACTCCAGCTTCTTTATTTTGGGCACGGTAGCGGGCTGGCAATGTGCACGAGGTGCTGAGCACGCAGCATTGGGGAGATTTTGCAGGGCAATACGATAGGTAGCACAGCCTGATAGCTAGCCAGCTCACGAAGCTGTCCTAGGAAGAGGTAGCCCCAATATTGTGCCTGAGAGGGAGCAGTGCTGTGAGCAGATACCGTTTTTTCTTCTGCGCTGCTCTGATCCAGCCAGAGGCGAGCAGGCAGGGCTGGGCAGAGCGAGAGGTGGTGCAGCAGGCAGCAACCGGCTGGGCAGCACCTGGAAGCGGACTGGAGGGAGACGAGACAGGGCCTGAGCTCTGCTGCAGCGGGAGGTGTGGCCGTGGTGGGGAGGGTAGCGCTGCCTGCTGGTGCCGGCCCAGCTCTTGTGATCTGCCAGGGCTGCCTGCTGGGGCAGCGCCAGCGGGAGGTGGCATGGGTGCTGGAAGGCAGAGAGGTGGGAAGGCAGCCCGGGCTCCCCTGCCATCGCACCCAGGTAGGCGCACAGCAGCTGGAGCGTTTCCAGCCGCTTCCCTGGGACGCGCGGCCCTACGGCGTACAGCGCAGCCACAGCCGTGGCAGGCATCCTTGCTCCTTGCTGCAGTGCTCGCAGAGCAGCAGGGTGACCGGCAGGCCCCCCTCCCTTCAGGCCGTCTTGCAGACAGCTGAGGACCTTTTCCACTTGGTGCAGTGGAGCCGGGAAACCTGCGCGTTCCTCCAGCAAGCTGATGTGAGGGTCGGGGCTTGGGCCAAGATTGTCCATGTGGGAGATGGCTTCTGCCTCCTGTCCTTGTGTCTGTAGGTCCTGCTGCAGCCCCGATAGCAGCGCAAGGCTGCGTTTGGCTAGAAGCCTCGGGGCTGCTTGCTGGCTGACCAGGGGCCGGCCGGGCTGCCAGGCGTGCTGGGAATGGAGGAGATGGGAGAGTGTGGTGCAGCTCTGGGCTGCCAGTGGCTCTTCCTGCAAGCCCTGGGCCGCTCTGGAGGAGGGCAGCTCTGCTGGGCTGCGGAGCTGCTGGATGCACATCTGGACCTCTGAAGCCACCTCATCCTCGGGCAGACCCGAGGATGACCACAGGCAGGGCCTGTGTCTTCCCTCCAGCCTGCGGAGATGGCTCGCTGTCGCTGCCGTGAAGGGCCGTTGGCGTGGATGTTTTCCCAGCCTTCCCGTTGCCCAGGTACACGTGCTGCCCAGCTTCCCTAGGTCGGTGTTTGTTCTTGCCCATGTGGAGGCAGCCCTGGAGAGGGACAAGGAGGCTGCGGGATTCAGAGAGGAGCTGGACTGCAGTGTCCAGGCACTGCTGATCCAGGCTCTGCGCAGCTGCTGCATCTCCGTCCAGGACACGGCCTCCATAAAGAACGGACCCCGAGAGAAGAAGAGACTGTCATCAACCCGACTGGTTTGTAGCATCCTGGGCCCGGTCTTCCCAGCCCCTGAAGGCACAGCTTGCACTGTGCTGCTGCGCGATGGCGGAGCTGGGAGAGCAGCCGTGAGGCTGCGTGGGGGCAGCCTCTCGCAGGCACGGGCTGAGGCCGGGGGAGCAGCCCCGCCGTCGGTGCTCGCCGTTGGCGGCGTGCGACAGCGCGGTGCACGGCACCGGGAGCGCCCCGCCGCATGTGCCGGCTCGGCGCCTGGCCGTGGGCACGCAACAGGAGCGCCGTCAGGTCCGGGGTGCCGCAGAAGGTGGTGGCGGTGCCAGGGCGCTGCAGGGTGCAGGCTGGTCCTGCCTCTCCCCCGGGCAAGAAAGGCGTGCGGGGGCGCGTTGTGCCGTGGCCCATGTACCACCAGAGGCCCACGGTGGTCCCCCGCCCACCTGCAGCAACACGGTAATGTACTCGGCGCGTCGCGGAGCAGGGTGAAAGCCCTCGCTAGCACACTGTCCCTCAAACGCTGCCATGCCACCCCGTAGCTTACCACCAGTAAGCCTGATTTTATCCCTTCCCCCCCTTTGAACCTAGTTTGAAGCTCTCCCAAGTTGTGAGCAAAAATACTTTTCCCCCACTGAGCAAGGCGACGCACCCAGGCCCCGGCAGTCCTGGTGTCGCCTCGACCACCCCGCGAGGCCACCCCTTGAGCGGTTTGGGTGGTAGCCTACCATGCGCTGGCTCAGCCTCCATGCAAAGCATGGCAACAGGCTCGCTTCACCCGTCGTTTCTCCAAGCCTCTGCAAGAGCAGCCGCTGGTGAGGTGTGAACGGAGCCACGCACGGCCACCTGGCGTGGACAGCAAGCCTACCTGGACCTGCTGCTCTTTCGGATGTCTTTGGACAGCAGTCGTCTGTACCTTTACGCAAAGCATTACTGTCCAGAAAATTTACCCATCAGACCATTTCATATACACACTGTGCAGCACCCGTAAAGAGCCGGAGTTTGCCCTTTCTGCTCAGTTCCTTCCAGCCAACGATCCCTGATGCTATAAGGCCAGTGAAAGACAGGGACAGGAGAGTTTTACCTCGCCAGCAGGCCCCCAAAAGCCTCTCGGCATTGCACACAAAGGCCGTCCTCGTGCCTGCGGAGTGCAGAAAGCCGCAGGGCGCTCAGCGAGCGTAAAGCAGCGCACCAACTCGGGGAAAGCGTGAGTGGACGGCGCCGCGGGCCGTGAGGATGAGGGGTGTTCGGGGGAAGGTTGGGGCGGCGGGTGAGTAAAGCAGCTTGTTGGCAGACCTGGAAAGGCAGCGAGGTAGGTATGGCCAGGGCTTCACCGGTACGGCTCTGCTGGCAGTGAAAGGGAGCGTGTGCACACGGGCACACGTAAACCCGCGTGTGCACAGCTGCACGGGCTCACAGAGCCTCTGGGGACGCTGCGGGGGTTAACTTGTGCCCCTCTGCAGCGATGCCTTCGAGGTTCCAGCTTTGAGCTATCTGCAGGAACGGCCAAGACCAGAGCTGCAAAAAGGCCGCGTCTCATTTTCCCGGGAGCAGACAGTTTGTCCGGCGAAGGATGCTGGCATTGTGGCAGAGACTGAAGAAACTCCACTGCCAGAATCTCTGTGGCGGTTTGCAGGTGATACAAAACTGGAAGGAGTGGCTGATACGGCAGAGGGCTGTGCTGCCATCCAGAGGGACCTGGACAGGCTGGAGAATTGGGCCGACAGGAACTTCATGAGGTTCAACCAGGGGAAGTGCAAAGTCCTGCACCCAGGAACAACCCCCTGCAAGAATATATGCTGGGGGCCACCCAGCTGGAAAGCAGCTTGGCAGAAAAAAAACTGGGGGTCCTGGTGGACACCAAGTTGAAGATGAGACAGCAATGTGCCCTTGCTGCAAAGAAGGCAAATGGCATCCTGGGCTGCATCGGGAGGAGCATTGCCAGCAGGTTGAGGAAGGTGATCCTGCCCCTCTACTCAGCACTGGTGAGGCCGCAGCTGGAGTGCTGGGTCCAGTGCTGGGCTCCCCAGTATACGAGAGAGTCCAGTGAAGGGCCACGAAGATGATGAAGGGACTGAAGCATTGCTCCTATGAGGAAAGGCTGAGAGAGCTGGGACTGCTCAGCCTGGAGAAGAGGAGGCTCAAGGTGTTCACATCTATTTGTATAAATACCTGAAGGGAAGGGGTGAAGTAGACAGAGCCGGACTCTTCTCAGAAGCAACCAGTGAAAGCACAAGAGGCAATAAGCACCCCAAAAAAAAAAAAGGAATATAAGAAGTTCCATTTAAAAATCACTGTGGGGATGGCCAAGCTCTGGCACAGGTTGCCCAGAGAGGCTGTGGAGTCTCTGCGGAGATTTCCAAAACCCAGCTGGACGCGGACCCGGGCAGTCAGCTCTGGCTGACCCTGCCCGAGCAGGGGCTGGACTGGGTGATCTCCAGAGCTCCCCGCCAACCGCAGCCGTTCTGGGATTCTGTGCTCGCGCTTCAGCAGCGAGCGAGCAGACTGGGCAATAATACGATGGCTGTCTCTCGGAGAAGGCAGCACTGTCTGTAAACCACAAGGCAGCCTGTAAATGTGTGTGTCCACGTCTGCGTGTGCACGTTGTACACAGGCCTTCAACAACACAAAAAGAGGCCCTTCGTGGGGCACGGGTGGGTGAGAGAAGACGGTCACTATAAAAAGCATCTAGTACAGGAACAAGTGCTTTAGTGGAAAGGGCATGCCCTGCTTTTTTAAGACAATATAAATACAAAGGGAGAAGGTACTTTAGAGCGTGACATGATAGACGTTGGCGCCGTAAAATACTGCAGTCAGTGGTGCTTGTCTGCAGACGCACAGTGCAGGTGCATGTGCAGACATTTAAACCTCCAGGCAAGGAAGGTCCGGACCCTTCAGCCGCTACAAGGGGACGACGGCAGCGCCGCAGTCCGGCGCTATGGGCATGCAGTCTCGGACGCGGGCAGTGCCGCAGGCAGCAAGAGCAGGTAGGGCTGCGGCAAGGGAAAAGTGGAGTGAGGCAGGTGCTTCAGCAGGCAGGCTTTGGCTCAGCGTTACCTTTCACAGATTTACACGTGTGCAATACAGTGGTTTGCTCTCAGACAAGCAAACTGCGCTGCTCGGGTGGCGGTTACTGTCTCACCAAGGGAGGCACCCTCTCTCTGGTGCCCAGGCTGGAGAGCTGGATAAGCTGTGCACGCTGTATGACAGGGGACTTTGCGGTCTGGTGTGGGTGGGAAGTAGCTTCCAGGCGAAATCCAGTGCAAAAGGGGTGACCAGCTATTGTAAGATAGGCTGAGCCAAAAACCTGGGGAGATGAGACGTGCTGTGATCTGGAGGACAGGGAAGAAACAGAGCAGAAAGCCTCGCCAAGAAGCCTGCCGGTCCACGCAGCAGGATGAGATCTGGCTTCTCTGGGTAGGTCACAAGTTCAGGATCGCCGTAATAATCCGTCACCAGCGGTGCCATGAGGGTCCGCTTGTGCGCTCCTGTTGCACTCGCCAGCTGCACAAAACCTCAAGCAGTTGTGCAAGCTGCGGTGCACGAAGACGTGTCACCAGCGGCCGTACGCTGCCCTCACCCCGCTCATTACAGTAAGCAATTTGGCAGCAATTGGCCAAACAAATCTGCCCACTTGCCTTTAGGATAAATTATTTCCCCAGAATAACATAAATCACCAGGGCCCCTATTTTAAACTGTTCTGGATCATTTCGCCATTTCAAAGACAGCTGCAAAACGTCAGTGACGCAGGAACAGAGTTCAAGAAAAGAATCTTAGTTCTCGTCCCACACGTATGCTTTCTTCTTGAAAGCCTAGGCAGACGCCATTGTTCTTGGTTGAATTTTCTGCGACATTGTTGATGGGCAAAACGCATCTTTCCCAGTGGAGAAGTTTGTCACAGGCCTCTGCAGTGGCTCTGACTCCTCTTTTTCAGAGAATCATAGAATACCAGGTTGGAAGAGACCTCGAGGATCATCTGGGCCAACCGTTCTTGGCAAAAGCACAGTCTACCCAAGATGGCCCAGCACCCTGTCCAGCCAAATCTTGAAAGCATCCAATGGTGGGGAATCCACCGCTTCCCTGGGGAGATGATTCCAACAGCTGATTGTTCTCATTGTGAAAAATTTTCCTCTTGTGTCCAATCGGAATCTCCCTGGGAGCAACGGGTACCCATTACCCCTCATCTTTTCCGTGTGACTCCTTGTAAAAAGGGAGTCTCCATCTGCTTTGTAGCTCCCCTTCAAGCACTGGGACATGGGGATGAGAGCACCTCGAAGCCTCCTTCTCTCAAGGCTGAACAAGCCCAGCTCTCAGCCTGTCCCCACACGGCAGGCTGCCCCGAGCCTGGATCATCCTGGTGGCCCTTCTCTGGACCCCCCCAGCCTGCCCACAGCTTCTCTGTACAGCGGGGACCCGAACTGTGCACAGGATTCCAGGTGTGGCCTGACAAGCGCCGAGTAGAGAGGGGTCATGACTTCTTTCTCTCTGCTGGCGATGCCCTTCTTGATGCAGCCCGGCCTCCTGTTGGCCTCTCGGCCGCAGCAGCACCCTGCTCGCTCACGTTGAGCCTCCTGCCCACCAGGACCCCCAGGTCCCTCTCCACGGAGCTGCTCCCCAGCCAGGTGGATCCCAGCCTGAGCTGCACTCCTGGATTATGTTTTCCCAGGTGCAAGACCCTACGCTTGTCCTTGTTAAACTTCATAAGGTTCTTGTTAGCCCGCTCTTCCAGCCTGTCCAGATCTTCCTGCAGGGTGGCTCTCCCTTCCAGAGTGTCCGCTTCCCCACTCAGTTTGGTGTCATCAGCAAATTTCATCAGGGTACACTTGACCCCGTCATCCAGATCACTGATAAAGATATTTTGTTATATATGGAAGCAATTAGGAACCCTCTTCAGCCTCCACTGGAAGAACACCTCGTTATCCATACGATGCCTGGTCCATAAAACCGGTAAGCTACGCTCTTTGTTAAGAGTCCTGGTCTATACACTTCTGTCCCGGTAGAGAAACATCTCCAGTAACACAACAACCAATACCTGGGGCTCTGAAAGGTTTTACTCTCAGGCAAAAGTGGCATGAGACGTGTAGCACTGGGCAGCAACAAGCAGGGACAAGAGGACCTGTGCCGACAGCTTTGCAGATCCCTGACTGCAGCATAACAGGGAGAGCTAATTCCGCACTGGGGGCACGCTAGGAACCGGATCCAGCTCCGCTGAGATCCTGGTAGCTGTGTCTTGGCAGGGGGCTCAGAGCTGCCCAGCACGGCGTTGGGCCGCGGGCAGCGTCGGTGACACTGCTGTGCCGCAGGTGGGGACAGCACGGGAGGCGTAGCTCAGCTTCGGCGGGAACCGCTGCGGTCTGGGGAGGATCAGACTGCAGGAGCTGGGGCGGCAGAAGAGAAAAGCAACCAGGAGAAAGGTAACGTCGAACAGCAGGACGGACAGCGAATTCCTGGCACCTGAAGCTGCTCCATGCGAGCCCGGAGCCCTTAAAGCCGACAGATACCCTGAGGGTCTTTGCCTCTGTCGCTGCCAGACGCTGAGCTGCCAGGTTGCAGCAAGGATCCTCGCATCCGTCTCCCAGTGCATGGCTTCACTCGCCTGCTGACGCCCACAGACAGGCCTGCCGAGACCTTCTGTCTGAAATCTGATTAGGAGCAATAACGTGGATTAAAATAAGCGCGTGTGCGTGAGGAAAATGATGTAATTGCTATTAAAGACAGCAGCGTTTCTTTTACAGCCGGCAGCTTGGCACCGCGCTTCTGTCAGTGGTGTCGGGGGACCGCGCTCTCCAAGGGAGAGACCTGGGCGTTGGCTGCAAACGTCGGCTTGCAGCACGGAGGAGGAAAGCTGCCTCCTTATGGGAGGGCTCGGTTTGGGAGGTGGATGCCGGAGCCACTAGGTAGCCCAGAGTCAATCATCACTGGAGTGCCTGGAACATTATAATCCATAAATTTTAGCACAAAAGGTGCTGCAGATAAATCTTTGAGCAGGACTGCCGTTCAGCCAGCACCTGCGCCCCGCAGCAGCGAGCGGAGGGCAGTCACAGCCAGTGGCGGGGTAACCGATACTGCAAAAACATTCATCTCCCACAGCTGAGGAAAGCCCGTGTTAAACTTAATCGGGAGGAAATTTTTCAGACAGAAGAAACTTGTGAGGTCTTTTTCAGTTTCTTCGACTGTGACGCTGTCGGTTCTTGGCAAGCAAGGAAGGATAAGAAATTTAGAAGGATGTTAAGCATTTGCTAGAACATAACAATTTGAAATCAACAGACCTCAATGACTTGCACTGCGCAACACAGTTTTTGTTAAAGCCATGTTCTGAGACAGACTGAAAGCAACTGCTGCCCCACTCAGCAACTGCTCTTGGTCAGACCAGGGTCCAGTACAGGAACGGGGCGAGCGTCCTTCCCACCGAGGACGCGCAGCCTGCTGCTTGCTCCAGCCCTTTGACCACCCCTGCCGCCGCTCTCTGGACCTTTTCCAGTTTGAGAAGGCGACTGTACAGATGTTCTGGTTTGTGCTCCGCTATTGCTTTTGCTCCTTTTCCTAGCACTTGATTTGCTTTTTGACTACCCCTGAGCACTGATCTGCCGTTTGCATAGAAATAGCTGTCGTCCCCTGGAGGTCTAACTCGCACGGCAGTGCTCAGCTCAGGACTCATCGTTTCACGTGCAAAACATGAAATGGCTGTCCCTTTCCATTTATTTAAGCTGAGTTGATCCTGCCCCTGTATCGCCCACTACTGCAATGTCCTGCTGCAGCTCCTCAGAGCCCCATTAGCTGCGTTAGTAAATGCAGCGCTACGAGCAGACTTCCTCACCTCTCTGCCACCGTGCCAGGTCATTCACGCAGAGGCTGAGCAGCAGCCGCCCCCGCGGGTGGTCTCGGTGGGACTCCCCTGGCGACCTCTTTCCACAGGGAAGAACCACCCTTCTCCCCTGCTCCTCTTCTTTACCTGGTCTCTTCCCAGCAAAGGGCCTGTCCTCTTCTCCACAGTACGTGCGGCTCCTGGGCAGCCTTCGCCGAGGGACCTTGCCCAGGTCAAGCAGACGGGTGCCGGGCACCCCGTGCATTCGCCGCGCGGCTGCTTCAGGGACCTCCCCCGGCTCCCTGCTGGCAGCCAGACCGAGCCTCGCTGACAGCGCTGCTCACCGCCGGCCGCTGCCACAGCACAGCTGGATTTGCCATCAAGGGTGGCCTTGCCAGGCGTCTCGTACCAAAACAGGCGAGCCTGGGGAGTCTGTGCAAGTCCCCCTGGGCATGTGGTGGCCAGCTTTGACCTTGGTTGCCAGACCTCCTGCCTGCCGGGACCGGCCACACCAGTCTGACCCAGGCGTTTCTGCAGCAGAGAGCAGCTGCTGCAGTCACCCCTGCACAGACCGCGCACGCGGCGGCAGCTTTTCAACATCTGAGCATCGGTGCACGCATGGGGCAGCCTGCAACCGGCATCGCCTGCCTGCTCTGGCTGCGTGCTGGGGAGGCTGTCCCTGAGCACCGGGAGGGCGCACGCGTCAGCTGCGTTTTGGACCAGGTTCGTATTCCTGCCCTGTCCGCTGCCAGGGCCTTCTGCTCCAGGCTGGGGTCTGTACCTGACAGCACTTGAAGATGTTTCTCAGGTGGCTCCGTATTGCTCATTGGGTCCTTGTCTTCGAGGAGGAGGCCTGGGCTGATGGAGGACTTAACTGGCAGGAGAAAGGAGACCGTCTCTACTCAGAGCCCTCTTCCTCAGGGCTTCCGAAAGCTTTAGGGAGAAGCAGAAAGGAGAATGTCATCTGCGCTCCCAATTTTTACCCTTCCCAGAGCCCTGTGCAGTAAAGTTGCTTTTCAAGGAAACACCACAGTCCAAATTGTGGCGTTTGGAAGAAAGCGTGATCGCAGGAGCCTGCCAGGACTCTGTGTTTGGGGCCATCATCCCTGCGGCCCGCAGCAGGCTGGGCTCTCCTCGCCCTCCCGTCAGGGCGCTGGGCTCCTTGTGCAGTCCCTGCCCTGCGTCCCCAGTCACGTCCCCCTGCCCGCTGTTTGCCCGCTGGGCAGCCAGCCAAGGGGCTGCTGGTCTGGGTTGAGGAGCCGAGGGCAGACACGAGAGCAATGGTGTGTGTGCGTGCGGCAGGGGCGGTTCGGTGCCTGCCGGTGCCCTGTGCCTCTCGCCTGCTCCCAGGCACAGGCAGGAGATCAGAGCCATGTCGTGCAGGCAGCAAAGCTGGATTGCAGGAGCTCAACCAGGGCAAGACAGCACCGTTGCGTGCCATGGGGCTCCGGGGGACCGCGGCAGCCAGCACACAGTCCTGCCATCTCTCCAGCAGCTCTTGATGCCAGCGCCTTCCCCAGAGGGAAGGATCCAGGCAGGAGAGCGCAGCTGCACGATGGAGAGCATCTCCCAGGACTGTACTGAGTCTCTGCTCCCGGAGCTGTTAAGAGACGAGAGGCAGTCAGGAGGCAGCTGCCCCTTCCCATGCCCACGGCAGCCCCCATGAGACCACCCTCCCCGCCCCACGTGGAGACCTCGCAGCCAGCCAAGGAGGAAGACCGAGAGAGCGAGAAGGGAAGGGAACAGGACACACAGATGAGAAAAACGACGTCTTCCTGGGGAGCCGCCTGCAGGGTCTGCCAAGGCTGGGGGGGCGGCGGGGCCGCCGTGAGCCTTAGTGCAGCAGCCCCTGCATGGCTGGCCCCGTGCTCCCCCATGGAGGTCTCCAGGCCATGTCTCCTTGTCCTCCCCATCCCTCCCCAGCTCCGCACTCCGGCCGCTGCCGCGTGCCCCGAGCCTCCCACCCTCAGGCATGGGACCGGGGGCTGCCGGGGACAGAGCACAGGGAGCTGGGCAGCAGCGGGCGAGGGAGGGGGCATGGGGGGCAACGGGGGTGTTGAGGGGATGCGGACCAGGAGGCAAACAGAGCTGCCGTCCAGAGCAAAGCATCACCCTGGCTACCAGGGGACCGTGAAATCAAGGGAAAAATATGAAGGTGCCCAGGGATTTACACCTGATATGTCAGAAGAGGAAAAGTCTGTGGAGCAGCTCAGCACAGCCTGGCCTTGGATGGAGAGCTGTAGTCAGAGGTGCGGTCTGGGAGGCGAACTAAGGAAGGCTTGGCCGGGACAGCAGCCAGAACTCCCTTCCCTTCCCTGCCCTGCCCTGCCCTGCCCTGCCCTGCCCTGCCCTGCCCTCCCCTCCCCTCCCCTCCCCTCCCCTCCCCTCCCTTCCCTTTATGGGTACTTGAAAGGGACGATAAACAAAATGAGACAAACGGCCCGAGTTCCCCCTTTATTTCTCAAATCCACCCATTCTCACACCAAGTTGTCCCAGCAGCTTCTCCTCACCCTGGCCAACTCAGAGCAATGCTACGGCACGAAGCAGCCATGGGCTGTGCCGGCACGGGCTGCGGCAGCCGGCAGGAGATAAGTCAAACCAATGCTGGGACAACTTGGTGTGACCATGGCAGCTCCGGGCCGGCCAACGCCAGGAGCCGCTCCAAGGCTTAGCTGCGGAGGGAAGAGGGGGAAGCGGAGACAGACGTCCCTGCGGGCAGGCGTCCCTGCGGGCAGCACCCTGGCGTGCTCCGCTCACGAGGGGTGCAGAGACCAGGGTGTTGGGGGGCTCAGGAAAGGGCTGCCTGGTGCCCGTTTGCTGCTGGCGGTGCAGTCCCTGCAGTGCCGGCGCCGTGCAGAGCGCTGCTGCTCACCTCAGGTGCCGCAGGGGCTTGGAGAAGGGGCTGGCAACACCGGGGGCCCGGAAAAAGTCTCCGGAGGTGGAGAGCAGCAGGACTGAGACGGTTAGCCGAGAGAGGGAGGGGGGGGGGGGCCGGGGCTCTGCTCTCCCTGCCTCCCGGGCAGGGACGAGGGGCAGGCAGGGACCTCGGCACGGAGGGAACGGCCAAGGGCTCTGGAGCCCTGGGCCAGGGACAAGGCTTGGCTGAGCCCCAGCGGGGCTGTACCGCTCCCTGGATGCCAAGGCTGGCTTCAGCCCTGCCGCAGGTGCTCAGAGAAGGGCTGAAGGCATGGAAACCCCCTTCTCCGCGGTGCAGGGTGACCCTTTTTCTGCTGGCAGAGCTGCGGCCCTGTGCCACCCACTACGGCAATCCCCGCCATCAGCTGTGCCGCCAGCCAGAGCACACGGGAAAGCTCCCAGCAAGCTGCGCTGTGGATCTGCTCTCTGCAGGCAGGGACAGGAGCTGCAGGGAGCTGGCAGGACCCACAGCTTCAAGGACCTTTACGTTCAAATATTTCCAGACGAAGGCTCCCGGTGAGGCCCCTGCCCGCCCGCCCGCCCCGCGGGGAGGTGGTGGTGCCGGACGGCTCCCAGCCCCAGCAGCCTGCGAGCAGGCACGCGGCAGGCAAGCCCTGAACCGCCGCAGCCTCGTGTCTGTCACACAGCCAGGAGGAATCGACCCCTCTCCGAAGCTCACCGGCTTCCGCCGCCTCCAGTGCCTCCTCGCCGTGCCAAGGGCCAGACCCGGCTGTGCTGCCGCCGCCTCCAGCGGGAAGGGCCCGCACCCGCCGAGCCGTGACCCACAGCGCGTTCTGATGCCAACAGCCAGCGTGGGGACAAAGGGGCTCGCGGGAGGGGCAGCGCCAGCCCTCAGCCCCGGGGAGAGCGGCCCCTGTCCCTGCGGGGTGCAGCGCACAGGAGGGACGAGGGGGGCCGGGGCTCTACTCGCCCTCCTGAGGCGTGACAGCAAGACACGGACAAAGAGATGTTTTATTAGCACTAGGAAACTGCCCCAGGCCTGGAGCAGGAAAGCCCAGCGCCAGAGCCGTTAGGGCAGAGTTCAGGTGGGAACTGCCCCCGGCCGAAGGGCAGGCACTGTGATTTCTTTCTTGGTGCCCCCCAAGTCCCCGCCAGCGCCGGCCCCGGCACCGCCAGGCACAGAACAGACCTGGCCACTGCCAGGAGGCTCTCGATGCCGACGCGCTAGAGGACGCGGATCCGCAAGGCCAGGTCTCGGTGCAGAGCGGATCTGCTGCTCCAGACCAGGACTACCAGCAGCGCGTGGAGGCCCAGATCGTGCTGCAGTGCTGGAACGTTACTTCTCCCGCTGGGAAAGCAGAGCCCGGATCCGTCCTGCAGCCACCCAGCCCACCGCTGGTCGGAAGGTGCGACCCAGGACAACAGCCGTGCTACGTGGCAGTGCCTGCAGCCCCTTGCAAGGCTCCAGCGGGGCCTGGAGCCGCCGGCGGGTCAGGAGAGGCTCCGGGTCCCCCGGCAGCCGGCGCCACCGATCCCGCCTGGGCCGAGCTCTGGGACACCTGGGCTGCGCTGGCCTCGTAGTCGGAGACGCGGCGCTGCATGATGGAGGGCATCAGCGCCACGTAGGCGCTCATCAGGCGGTGGTTGGCGTGGACCAGCTTCGCGGCGCAGCTGTCGAGGCACGACTCCTGCGGGACGGGGAGGATCAGCGCGGCAGGGGGGCTCCCACGGCCCCTCCGGCCCCACGTGCCGGGGGCTGCGGCCTCCCCGGGGCCTCACCTCGCGCCCGGTGAGCAGGCGGTAGTTGAGGTTGGAGACGCAGTGCCGGAAGCAGAGCTCGGTCATCCGGTTGTAGACCAGGAGGAAGTCCCGCAGCTGGGAGAGAGGCGGCACCGGCCCACGCTCACCCCCAGCCCGGGACCCCCGGGACCCCCCGTCGGCTCGGACCCCCAGCGCCCGGGCCCCCACCCGCCCAGGCGGCCCGGCCCTGGCCCCCCGGGACCCCACCGCCCCCGGCCCGGGCCCCCGGCCGAGCCCCTGCCCCCCCCCCCCCCCCGCCCAGCCGGCCCTGCCCCCCGGGCCCCCCGCCGCCCCCGGGCCCCACCGGCCCAGCCCCGCCGCCGCCCTCACGCTGCGGAGCTGCTGCTGGTGCTCGGCCCCCGGCTCCATGCCCGGGGGGGGCCCTGCCCGGCCCTGCCGCCTCGGCGGAGCCGCACCACCCCGGCCGCCCGGGCGCTCAGGCGGCGCTTCCGGGTGAAAAGGTCACTTCCGCCCCGCTTCCGCCCGGCGCCGCCGCTGCCCGCCGGTGACGCCACGTCCGGCCGGTCTCCCGGCGGCCCTTGCTGGCGGCGTGACGCGGCTTCCGGCGTGTCCCGGGCCGAGGCGCATCGGGCTCCCGAGCACCGGGCGGGGGGGCCCGGCCGCGGCCGGGGCGGCGCAGGTGGGCGGGGGCCGGGGCCGGCGAGGGGGGCCGGGAGGGGCCGGGGGCCCGGAGCAGGAGGGGCCGGGGGCCGCCGGGCGCCCGGGGCAGGGGGAGCCCGGCCTGCCGGGACCGTGCCCCCGCCAGGCGCCCGGGGCAGGGGCCGCGCCGGGGCCGGGCGCCCCCCGCCGGGGCTCGCAGCCCGAGGCCGCGGCGGGGGCCCGCCCGGGACGGCCGGTCCCCGGGGCGACGGCGCCGAGGGCGGAGCGGCGGGGCGGGCTGGGGATGCGTCCGCCCCCGCTCCCCTCCCGGGCCAGGACGGGGCCTGCGGGCAGCCGCCCCCCTCGCCCGGGGAGCCCCGGCAGCATCTCTTCAGCCAGCGCTCTGTCCTGCGGGTCCGGCCGTCGGGGCCGTGTCCCTGCCAGGGCGGGCAGGTAACGGAGCGCCGGGGGTGGGTCGGGCCCCTGCTCCGGTGCCTGGCACTGCCCGCCCTGGAATGTGCTCAGACCGGTCTGGGCGCCGCGGGGCCCTCGCTGCTCCCCCCGCCGGTGCGCGGCTTGGCTGTGGACGTGGCTCTTGGCTCCGTCCTCGCGGGCTCTGGGCCAGGAGCCGCTCTGCTGCAGAGCCCCGGCTGTCCCGGGGCAGGGTCTGCCGCCTAGCCGGGACCGGCGGACCGCTGCTGCGCCCTGGAGACTCGTGAGGGGCAGGGGAGAACCTCCTCGTTTCCAGAACGTGCGAGCCGTGGGCCGAGGGGCGGGAGGGAACGCGCCGGCCGCGCTCCGGGGTTGCGAGCGGGAGCTGGGGCTGGCTCCTCTGGGACGCGCGGCTCCGCCGGGAGCTTTCTGGGCGGCAGGAGGCTGCAGGCAGGGCCAGGGCGGCACATCCCGAGGGACCCGCTGCCCTCTGCCTGCTCCCTGGCCGTCAGGAGCTCAGCCCAGGCCTTAGGCGTGGGAAGCCCGGAGGGTCCCTGGCTGGGCGAGAGCCCCAGGGTGCTGGCCACGGCGGGGTGGTCTCCATCTCTGCCCGGTCCCCGGGGCTCCCCTGGCTCCAGCGACACATCTGTGTCCTTGCAGGCCCTGAGGATGTCGGACGGGATCATGAGCAAGGCCGCCACCATGGAGATCCCCATCAGCAGCAACGGGGACGCGGGCAGCCTGCCGGAGGACGACGGCTTGGAGCAGGTTGGTAGCTGGGGCCGGGTGGGGACGTGCTGGACCCCCAGGCGTTGCTTTCCGGGCCGTGTTGTGCCGCTGTGCCCCAGGCCCTCTGCGTCAGGGCCACGCAGTCCGCTCGGCCATGCATCCCGGCTCTGCGCCTCAGCTGCCCATGCTCCTCCCTCCGCTCCAGGACCTGCAGCAGGTGATGGTGTCGGGGCCCAACCTCAACGAAACCAGCATCGTCTCTGGCGGCTACGGGGGCACGGCTGAAGGCATCATCCCCACCAGCACCATCAAAGGTAGGCCAGGCCGTGGCGCAGGCTCACGTGAACGGGGCTGGGGCAGCGGGGAAAAGCTGGGGCTGCCTGCCGAGGGCAGCGCCGCTCCTTGTGGGAGGGAAAGGCTCCGTCGCGGGAAGGAGGGCACACCTCACCTCGCCACCCTCCTGCTCCCTGCCGGGCTGCGGGAGCCTGTGGGGAAGGAGGCATGCTGCTCAAGCCACAGGGCCCGCAGTGCTGCCAGGTGGCGAGGGTCCCGTGTGGGCCCACAGGCAAAAGCTCTGTCTCGAGCCTCAACTCGAGCTGGGCTGTCACCTGGGCCCTGCAGCGCGTCCCCTCCCTGGTCCTGACACGTGGTTCTGCCTCGGCCCGGCTGTTTGGTACAACACCTCCTTCCCAGGATGGTGGCTCCTGCTGCGCACGGCGGCTCCTTCCCCGGGCTGGGCTCTGCTGATGGGCTGGCACCCACGTGCCCCCGGCAGAGCCTGGCTGCCTCAGAGCGGAGGGGCTGCCACCCCGCTAACCCCGCTCCTCCAGCACTCCCAGCGTGCGGTAATTAACGGGGAGGCGCAGCGGGAGGGCTGGGCCACAGGCGCTCCCCTCTCTTGCAGGTGTGGGGCCTCCCACGGGCGAGGGTCTGTCCCAGTGGCCGGGGGCACCCTCGGGGCTGTGGCTTCTGGTGCCTGGGCTTTGCACCGTGCTGCGGCGGGGCAGCGCTTGGGTCCTTCCTCTGGTGTTGGGGAAAGACGCTGGTGTTCCACCTCTTCTCTGGTCCTGGGGCAAACAGGGAGCTCTGGGAGTGCGGTGGTGCCAGCGGTTGTGCGGTGAGGACTGGGGATGGGGCAGGGTGGCTCTGAGCCCCCCGCTCCACTAATTTCCTCTTCTCATTGCTCAGGCCCGTCCTGGGGTTGCGGGTGCTCCTGATGGCAAGGCACGGCTGCGAGCGTCCTGCCTGCGGGGCAGCGTGTGGGCAGCTGTGCCCCAGCTCCGGGGCCCTGCGGGGCCCTGCGCCCCCGGGAGCTCTGCCCAGGCGCGGGGGCAGCAATGGCCCAGCGGCTCCACGATGAGCATCGGTGGTGCTGGGCTGGCACAGCTGCGTCTCTCACCCTCTGACCCTCGTGGTCCTGTTTCACACAAGTCTCTGTCCCCCGACTCTTGCCCCAAGCCTCTCTTCTGCAGCAGACAGCTGCTTGACCCCAGCCGCTCCGTGCTGCGCTAAACCTGAGCGAGCGGATTTGCACAGGCAGAGGGGACGTGTGCCTTTGCTCCCAGCCTGCTCTGCCGAAGAGCAGCATGAGCGGCTGGCAGAAGGAGGTGTGTGCTGTGGTTGCCATCCCCCTGTCTCTGTCACGCTGGGCCTGTCCGGCTCCCGGGCACGATGACACCGGTTGAGTGGACGGAGGGAGCGGGGAGGGAGTGCCTGGTGCGGGAGGTGTCCGTCTGGCAGCCAGCTGTGTCTTCTGATGTCACGTCATACTCATCTGCTCCCGTTGCTCTCCCCTGCTGCTATCCTGCCTGCACACTCATCCTCTGTCCTGGCCGTTCCTGCCCCTGTGCCCGTCACACCGCCCCATCTCCTGCCCCTCTCTGCTCAACACCTGCCAGCCCCTCCATTTCCAGGCTGTCTTGTCCAACCTCACCCACCCCGAGGACCATCCGTCTCCCCCAGTGCGTCTGCCGCCAGCAGGATGGCCAACCAGGCTGGCGCTTCAGCAGGTACTGCGGCTGCCCGGCCCCTGGCTGGCGCTCCACGGCCCCGCTGCCTGGGCCTGGGCTCCTCACCCTGGGTTAGGGCACCTGGTTAGCGCTGGGGTCCCTCGGAGCACCCCCGCAGAGATGTGGCTGCAGCCCCACAGAGCCACCGGTGTGCAGGCAGGCGAGCCCGCTGCCGCAGGAGGGAGAGCTTCCCAGTGCTCGCCTCCCCCGGCAGCTGCAGCAGGGTCTTGGTCCTGGTGCTGGGGGGGAGAGGACGGCGCTGCCAGGGCCCTGGGTGGCCTCAAGGTGAGGCCCAGGTGGTGCCCAGCTGCGGGACATCACTCCTGCAGCGAGGAGCCCACGCGTGTGCCTCCCCCGGGCGCTGCCGGTCACCTCTCTTCTCTGGCCCGCTGGCTGAGGAGCGGGGTCGGGCAGGATGCTGCGAGGGGCTGTGAGGGGCACAGTCCAGCGCGGGAGGTGCCGAGGCCCCGTCTGTGAGAGCAGATGTGGCTGGGCTGGTGATGAGGCAGCCCCGGGGCCAGGCCCTGCCAGCTGCTGCGAGCAGGCTGGGGTCAGCGCCTTCTCCTGCGGGGCTGGCTGCCAACGCCGGGGCCCTGCGTGGGACCCCTCTGGAAGGGCTCATAGCAGCAGGTTCCCTGCTGCATCTACGAGGCCTCAGGTCCTGACGCCTGCAAGCCAGCTAACAGGCACGCAGCAGCGCAAGACCGGCCGGAGCCCATTAACGCTGCCAGCTCGTGCCCTCGCTGCTGGCGGGGGAGAGCTGCTCCGACCCAGGGCCCGAGCGGGGCGACGTGCCCAGCGCTGTGCCGCAGCAGGCACGGTGGCAGCTTCCCAGGCAGGGCAGCAGCCAGGCCGGGGTGGGTGCTGCCCAGACCGCGAGTCTGTTGTGCATGGGCTTTGTCGAGCCCCGATGCGGCCCTGTGGGAATCCTGTGCTCCCTGCAGCGCCCCGAGCCCTCCGGGCGCAGCCACGGTGCCCCACTGTGAAGGCACCATTGCTTTTGGAGGAGCGGCCTGGCCCGTGCCCTCGCAGGTGCTGCTGCTCTGCTGAGCTAGTGCTGCTGCCCTGCTAAGGCGATGCTGCGCGGGGCTGTGTCTGTTCCAGGCTCCGGGCTGCACCAGCCCCACCCCAGCCCAGCCGTCGGAGGAGAAGAAGTTGTCCGTGGCATCGCCGTGGAGAAGTTCGACATTGTCAAGAAATGGGGTATCAACACGTACAAGGTGAGCTGCTTCCCGGGAGTGGCGGGATGGCCCGGCTCGCTGCCAGGGCCATGCAGCAGGCTGAGGGTCAGGCCAGCTCCCGTGCTAGGGGCGAAGGAGCAGCGGGAGGTGGAGGATGCGTCCGGGGATCTCCCCGCAGAATGCATGAGGACAGCTCTGCAGCTCCATGCTGCCCGCAGCAGCAAGGAGCGCTGCTCCCCGTCGGCCAGGGACGCGGGGCCTCCTGACGCCTTCCTCCCTCGCCCTGCAGTGTACCAAGCAGCTGATCTCGGAGCGGTTTGGCCGGGGCTCCCGCACCGTGGACCTGGAGCTGGAGACGCAGATTGAGCTGCTCCGGGAGACAAAGCGCAAGTACGAGTGTGTGCTGCAGCTGGCGCGGGCTTTCACCAACCACTTCTACAGCCTGGTGCAGACACAGCACGCCCTGGGGGATGCCTTTGCGGACCTCAGCCAGAAGTCTCCTGAGCTGCAGGTATGCCTGCTGGGGAGACGGCGCGGGCCTTGCCTCTGCCTGTGCTGCAGCCCCTCGTGCCTCTCGTGGGGAGGAAGCCTACAGACCCAAATCAACCTCGGGCTCTGCAGCACAGCCGGGGGCGGCTCTTGGCTCCGCAGCGCCCCAGGTGCGTGAGGAGAAGCAGGAGGTTGAGGATGACAGCGCTGGCGAAGGCCGCGGGGCAGGGGAGAGCGTGAAGGGCCGTGTCCCAGCACCTCCTTGGAGCACCCAGAGCCAGGCTGATCGGGGTGCGCGGGAGGAGAGAGGGGGCCTTGCTGGTGCAGACCCTGACTCCTCTCCTCTCCCAGGAGGAGTTTGGTTACAACGCGGAAACGCAGAAACTGCTCTGCAAGAATGGAGAAACACTACTGGGGGCTGTCAACTTCTTCGTCTCCAGCATCAACACACTGGTGAACAAGACCATGGAGGACACGCTCATGACAGTCAAGCAGTACGAGACAGCCAGGTAGAGCAGCGGCGTGGCCTGTGGGTTCCTGACGGCGTCGGGCGTCCCTGGGGGGGAACTGCGGGGCCGCAGCGTAGCTCTGACGCTGGCTGTCTCTGCGCAGGCTGGAGTACGATGCCTACCGCACGGACCTGGAGGAGCTGAGCATGGGCCCTCGGGATGCCAGCACCCTGTGCCGGCTGGACGCGGCCCAGAGCCAGTTCCAGAGCCACAAGGACAAGTACGAAAAGCTGCGTGCTGATGTGGCCATCAAGCTCAAGTTCTTGGAGGAGAACAAGGTGGGGAAGGGACCTGGGGCTGGGAAGGGGCCACGGGGCGCAGGGTGGGGGTCTGTTGTGCACTTGCTGCGTCCCTTGGCCGTGCTGCCTGGCGGCCGCCTGTCTTTGGGCGGGCAGCAGCCGTGAGGCAGCCAGGAGACCAGAGGGGAAGGGCAGGGGGGCGCCCGTCTCTGCCCCCCTCTCGCTGTCGTGGCTTCTGCCGTGCAGCCTCCTCCCGGCTTTCAGGGCTGGCTCTCGGGAGCTGCTAGGCGGGGGCCGCGTCCCTGCCCCCTGCCCCTGCGCTGGGCGCTGGGCGGCGGGGCCAGCTCGCTGCAGGCTGACCCCTCCTGCTCTTCCCAGATCAAGGTGATGCACAAGCAGCTACTGCTCTTCCACAACGCCATCTCTGCCTACTTCGCTGGGAACCAGCAGCAGTTGGAGCAGACCCTCAAGCAGTTCAACATCAAGCTGAAGACCCCCGGTGCTGAGAAGCCCTCCTGGCTGGAGGAGCAGTGAGCCGCCCCCGCCGCCCCCCGCCCGCTCTGGCCGGGGGTGCCATGGACCTGAATTCTGGCCGCTGGCGCGGGGCCAGGCCACGTGCTCGCAGGGTGAGCGGGGGACGCGGCCTGGGCCCTGCCGCAGCCGGGGGCTGCCCGCCGGGGCCTGGTCTGGGGGGGAGCGGGAGGCCGTGAGTGGGGCCCTGGTGCTGCCTGGGGAGAGGAGCTGGGAGAGGCTGGGGCTCCCCGGTCCCGCACCTGCCCTTCGGGGCAGAGTCCAGCCCTGCCCAGCTCGTTTGCGCTCCCTTAGCACAGACCCCCGGCACAGCGCGACCTCCCTGCCTCCCGGCATCCCTGCGGGGCAGCGGACGCCTCCCTCGCTGGGGCTGTGCACTCCAGACCCCCCCGGGCCCCCTCCCTGCCCACCCGGCCCCGCTCCCCGGGGCCCAGCCCAGGAATACCCCTGCCCTGCGGCGGAAGGGTTCGTTTCCAAATGAAGACGAAGCTCTCGGAGGGGCGGCACCAGGAGCCGGGGCTCCTGCCCTCTCTCCCAGCTTTGGGGTCTCTCCCCGGGCAGCTGCTCTTGCACTCCCTCCCCAGCCGCCCCGGGGGCCGACCCCCAGCCTCACACTACACTCCCCCACGCACGGGTGGGCTGTGCCAGCTGTCTCGGGGCCGTGGCACGCCCGTCCTCCCCTCCGGGTCCTCTGGCCGGGGCCGTGCTCACCCGCTCCGTGCTGGGGTGGCCGCCCTCGGGGCCGGGGGCCCCGTGCACTGCTGCTAGCGAGGCGTGGGCGGGCGGGCGCTGGCCGGACACGGGCCCGCTCACCGCCCCGACGCGTGGGCCCTGGACGGCCGCCGGGAGCTGCGGGGACTCAGACGAAGGACCAAATGCTGGCCGCGTCCCAGGCGGGTGCATGTGCATGTCGGTGCGTGTGCCGCGAACAGCGGGGCCGGGGCCTCGGCCAGCGTCCCGCGCCCGAGAGCTCTGTCCTGCTCCAGCTGAGTGTTACTTCCAGCCCTGGCCACATGCAGCACTTGGGCACTTTCTCCTGAGACAAAATAGTTTGTTTTTCTTGCTAATTTAATCCCTGGTAATTTAATGTTGGGATCTGACGCCCCCCCCGCCCCTTTCCCGGTGAAGGTCTGACCCCCTCCTCCCTCCCAACTTCTGTAAGACTCCAGAATAAAACGGTACGGATCACTTGTGTGCGCGGAGCTGTGGGCCTGGGTCCCCGTGGGCTGGGGGCTGACGTGGGGGGCAAGGGGGAGACGGAGGCGCTGGGCGGCGGTGGGGCGAGGCGGGCGCTTCCCCACGGCTGCGGACTGCTCCTGCCGCGGGGGGGGCAGCAGAGGTGCCCCGAGGGCAGGGTGCCCGCACCCCCCTGCCCGCTCCTGGGCCCCTGCCCGCTCTGTGCGCCGAGCTGGCGGCCGGAGCATCGGCGGTGACCGGCGCTGCTTGGTCCCGCTTGTGCGCGGCCTTACCTGGATTGGCGACGGCGCGGGAACGTGGCTGGGGGAGCGCGGGGCTCCTCCGGCCCAGTCCTGCCCTGTGGTGGGAACGGGGCTGCCCGGGGCCAGCAGGAGCCGAGGAGCCGAGCCCAAGGCACCCCCGCAGGAGCCGGGGCCAGCCTGTGACGTGGCCAGGCACCGGGTCTAGACAAGCAGCTGGTCTTCGAGGAGCCCGTGCGGCACCTTGCTGCGGGACCGCGGGGCTTGAACAGGGAACGGGGCAAGTGCGCAGGAGAAAAAGCAGCCGGAGGCGCTGCAGATGCCCCTGCCCCGGCTGAGCCGGGCGGGAGAGGGCTCCGGGGTGACCCCTGCCCATCCTAAAGCCTTCCCTGGGCATCTGCTGCTGCTTGCTGACAGCCCGGGGGGGACGGGCCTTTGCTCTGGTCCCCCGCAGCCACTCCCGCCTTCCCGAAGCACCGGCAGGAATCGGTACCCGTCTGCCGGGGCCGTTCCACCCCGGCCTGGGGAGCGAGCGGGGAAGACCCCGGGGAGCGGCCCCGGGAGAGGGGGCTCGGCAGGGCTCGTTCCTCCGGGACGGACGGGGCGCCTGCGGCTCCGGGGGTCTCGGCGCTGTCGGTCACCGCGGTCCCGCTGGCAGCCGGGGGCTCCGAGGGTCCCACGGGGCAGCCGCCTGCAGCGGGGCCGGGTTCCCCTTCCCCGGGGGCCGCGGGGAGCCCGGGGCCGGGCCGGGGCGGGGCCGGGGCGGGCCGAGCCGCAAGAGCCGCGGGGCGGCCGGTGCCCCCCGCCCCGGCCCGGCCCGGCCATGGGCTCCCCGCGGCCCCCGCCGCCGCCGCCGCCCCCGGGGCCGCCCCCCCCGGCGCTGCCCTCCCCGCCGGCGGCCGCGCAGGGCGGGCGGCTGCGGGCGCTGCACTGGGAGCCGGTGCCCGCGGCGCGGGTGCGCGGCCGCCGCTCGGTCTGGGCTCCGCGGGCCGCGCCGCCGCCGCTGGACCTGCCGCGCCTCCGGCTGCTCTTCCGAGAGCCCCGCGGGGCCGCCCCGGGGCAGCGCCCGCCGCCCGCGGTGAGACCCCCCCCCCCCGGGCCGGGCCCCCCCGGCCCCCGCCGCCCTGACCGCCCCGTGCCCCCAGGCCGCGCTGCTGGAGCCCAAGCGGAGCCTCGCCCTCGGCGTCTTCCTCAAGCAGGTCAAGCGGTGAGCGGACCCCCCGGACCCCCCGCGGGACGCTGTCCCCCCCGGGACCCCCCCGGCACCCTGCACCCCCCGGACTGACGCGCTGGTACCGCAGACGGAGGGGTGCGGGGGGACACCCGGGTCCAGCCCGTGGCGGGGCAGAATGAGACCTGTCCCCAGGGTCCCGGCGCGGGGGACGTTGCGGGTACCTGCTCCCCCCGCCGGGGTCCTGCACACGGGTGGGGAATAGGGGCTCCTGCTGCCCTCTGCACCCGGGCAGGGATGGGGGGGTCCCTGTCCCCCGCCGTGCCCGCCGCAGGGGGTCGGGTGGGTGTCTGCGCCCCGGGAGGGGTGGAGGGGGGTCTGTGGGCCGCCGGGGGGTCACCCGTGTCTGATGCGTCCCCCCAGGCCCGTCCGCCAGATCGTGCGGGACATCCAGGAGGGCGTCGGGGCGCCCTACGGGGCGGAGAAGCTGCTGGAGCTCCTCCGGATGCTGCCCGGCGCCACAGAGGTGAGGGCTGGCGGGGGGGGGGACACGCGGCGGCCCCCCCTGACACCCCTCTCTGCCCGCAGGTGGCCCGGCTGCGCTCCTTCCCCGGCAGCCCCTGCCAGCTCGCCGACCCCGAGCTCTTCATGCTGCTGCTGACGGAGGTGCCCAGGTGGGAGCCGGGGTCCCACGCACTGGGGGTCCCATGCACCAGGGGGTTCCCCTACGATGGGGGGTCCCGCGGCCCCACCTACTCACCCGCGCTCGCCCCCAGCTACGCCCAGCGCCTGGAGCTGCTGGTGCTGAAGGAGGACTTCTTCCCCCGGCTCAGCGCCCTGCGCAGCTCCGTCCAGACCCTGACGGACGCCGCTGTCGGTGAGCGGCACCACGGGGTGCACCGGGACCGCGGGGTGGGGGGGCACCGTCCCTGCCACCGCTCACCCCTCGGCCGCTCCCCAGAGCTGCTGGAGTGCGAAGAGCTGCACACCATCCTCCACCTCATCCTGAGCGCCGGCAACCACCTGAACTCGGTAAGCCCGAGGCGCAGGGGGCCTGCCGCCCGCCCCCCGGCACCGCAGGGCCGCAGCAACTCCCCCGCTCTGCTCCCAGGGCGGCTACGCCGGCAGCGCCGCCGGCTTCCGCCTCGCCTCGCTGCTGAAGCTGCCCGACACCAAGGCCAACGAGCCAGGCGTGGACCTGCTGCACTTTGTGGCCATGGTGAGCGCCGGTGGGGCCGTGGTGCCTGGCCTCCCCGCACTGCTGGGGGCCGGCGCCGGGTTTACTGGGGGGGTGGCTCATTCTTGGCAGAGCGTTGGGGCCGTGCCTGCAGCGGGCTTTTCCCTGACGGGGTTCCTAAACGGAAGGTGGTCCCTGTACACCCCCTCGTTCCTCCCCCTGGCCCTTGGGGCTGCTCCAGACGTGGCTGCAACGGGCAGGGCCTCGTCCTGGTCCCCTGCCCATCGTCCCCATGGCAGCACCCGCCGTCCCCGTGGCCCTTCTCTGGGCAGCAGCTGGCACGTGGGTGCCTGGCTCCGTCCTGGGCTGCGGCTGCCAGCCCGCACAGGGAGCGTGGCCCAGCCGAGCCCCGGCAGGCGCCGGGCCCTGTGGCAGCTCCTCTGCCCACCGGCCGCTGAAGGCCCTGGGCCAGCCCGGCCACGCACGCTGTTCCCTCTGGCTGGCGTGCCACTGCCGGGCCATCCCGGCTGCCTCCCACTGCCCGGGAGCCACAGGGTGCAGCCGGAGTGGGGCTCGCCGGGGCATCCCCGTGGCTGTGGGCACCTGCGTGTCCCCGGGGAGCCCCAGCTCCCTCCCCTGTCCTGTGCAAGGTCGCTGCCTGCATGGCCCCGGCAGGGATGCGCCCCGTCTGCGTGCGGGGGAGGCTGTTGTCCCCGGCAGACGAGCTTCGGTGCAGTTTTTCCCGCGCTCGCCCCTGCTCTGCCCGGTGGCAGCTGTGCTTCTGCCTGCGGGGAGCCGACGCTGCTGCCTCCTCTTCCTCCTGCCCTCGGCACTGGTTTGTCCCTCCTCGGCTGGGTCTGGACACTCCTGACACCGCGGCCGTAGCCCCCCCCAAGCCCTGTGTGCCTTCGAGGGTGTTTCTCTCCTTCCTGGGCGTTTGGTCGCGGGTGTTGGTTCAAGTCACTCCCGCAGTGACCTGCCAGCACGTCTGGCCGGGGACATGGGGACGCGTGCTCTGGGCTGGCCCCCAGCCCCGCCAGGCAGACGGGGAGTTACCTCTGCCGCTCCCCCGAGCTCCGGCTCTGCCGCGCAGGCGGCTCTGCCGGGGCCCTGGGGATGCCCCGCGGCCCGGCGGGGGCTGCTCGCTGCCCCTCTCCTCTGCAGGAGGCGGCCAGGGTGGACAAGAACCTGCTGGACTTCCCTGGCAAGCTGCGGCACGTGGGCCCAGCCTCGCGGTGAGGGCATCCCCGCGTCCCGGGGCCGAGCAGGGACCCTGCCCCATGGCATGGCACCGGCCGGGGGGGGGAGCGGAGGGGCAGGAGGGGACTCGGCTGCGGGGGGCACGGTGGAGCGGAGTGGAGCGGTGGGGGACAGGTGATCCACACGTCTCGGCAGGATCGAGGTGGCGGAGGTGGAGGTGGAGCTGCGGCGGCTGGCGGGGCGGCTGGCGGGGGCCCGCAGCCTGGGCGCGGAGGGGCTGGGGCCGCAGCTGCAGCCCTTCCTGAGCGTGGCTGAGGAGGAGCTGCGCGGGGCGTGGGACGCGCTGGAGCAGATGCACCGCGCCGCGGCCGCCACCCTCGACTTCTTCTGTGAGGACGCGGCGCCCGGCGGCCTGCAGGAGCTGTGCGCCATCCTGCACGGCTTTGCGGGCCGGCTCCTTGCCGCTGCGCAGGTACCGGCCCCCACGCCCCTGTTACACGCGGGGCCGGCGTCGGCTCTGCCGCCCCGCGCCCGGCCGGCCCCGACCCGCCTCTGCCCCGCAGGAGAACCGGGTGCGGGAGCAGGCGCAGCGCCGGCGGCAGCAGCTGGAGCGGGAGCGGCTGAAGCGTCGCTCCGTGGCCACGTGCTCCGCGTGGGACGCGGCCCCATGGCACGCGGGGCGGGACAGCCCCTTCCCGCTCACGCCCCAGCCCCGCCGGCACCGCCTGCCGTCCCTGCGGCCCAGCTCCGAGCCCTGCCTGGCTGCCTCGCCGGGGGACGACCCCCCCGGCTCCCCCAGCCCCCTGGGCTGCGGGAGCCCCCTCCTGCCCCCAGCTCTGCAGAGCCCTGCCTGGCCGCCCGGAGCCCCCCCGGCCCTGCTGCGGCGGCACACGGCCCCGGCGCTGCCAGCCCTGCCCGAGGCGGGGAGCTGCCACCAGCCCTCCCCGGGCGCCCCGGCCAGCGGCCAGCGGGAGCCTTTCGAGCCCGGCCCCGAGCCCGACCTGCCCGAGCCACCCCCCCTGGCCGCAGCCTCGGCCCCCGCCAGCCCCGCACCCTTCTTCAGCCTGGCTGGCCTCTTCCAGCGGAGGGGGGTCCGGAGGGGGCCGGAGTGCCCCCAGCCGCCCCCGGCCGCCCCCGCCGAGGGCTCTGCCCTGCTCGGCTTCCTCCAGCGCCTGACGGGTGGGAAGGGGCACGGGACCCCCCCCAGCTGAGGGGCTGCCGGGCTGGGCTCTGGTTTTACCCTTCCCTGTGTCCCTGCTCCTGCCTGTTCTTTTGTGAAATAAACGCTGAGGATCTCCCTGGCCTCCTGCTCCCGGGGCGGTGGCCACGCTCTGGGCCTGTCCGCCGCCCCGCGTTGCCGTCACACGAGGCCATGGCGGCACCCGGCTGCCTCTGTCCGGCACAGCGCGGTGCCGGCCCTGCTGCCCGGGGGCCCCGCGGCCGCAGCTCCCTGCCTGCCGCCTCCGCGCCGCAGCTTCGCGGCCATGCCGCAGCACCTGGCGCAGCTGCCATGGCAGCCACGTCCCCTGCCCGGTGCTGGCCCAGGGCTGGCCTGCGGCCACGTCCCTGCCAAGCAGCCCCTCCGCCGGCCCTATCACTGCGCCCTTTGTTGTTGGGCTGGTGCCGGCCGTGCCAGGCGGTGCAGAGGCAGGCGGTGCAGGACCCCGTCCCCTGCGGGAGCCGTGCCCGGGCTGGCCACCCCCTGCCCTGGCCCGGCCACTCCGTGGGGCTGCTTGTGGCCTCCCATCACGGTGGCCTGGCCAGCACCGGCACGGCCCCAGGACCCCAGTGCTGGTCCCTCCTGTCCTGGCAGCCCGATCCAGCCTGAAGCATGACCTGGGAGGGGGCGCGGAGGCGGGGGTCCCAGGCTGGCCGGGGACCCCAGGGGTCCCTGCCCACCCCCTGCTCGAAGCAGGGGCAGCTGTGGGGTCAGCGTGGGCTGCTCACAGCCTCATCCAGCAGCGTCTTGAAAACCTCCAAGGATGGAGGCTGCACAGCATCTGTCGGCGACCTGCTCCAATACCGGGGGTCCTCACAGAGAAAAACCTTCCCCTGTATCCAGCCTGAAGTTCCCATTTCGACCCACGCCTGCGGTCCCTTGTTCTCCTGTCGTGCACCGCTGTGAAGAGCCGGGCTCCGTTTCCTTGAGAAGCTCCCCGTCGGCGCGGGCAGCTCGCTGTTAGGTCTAGCAGCCTCCCCTCCTGAAGGCTGAGCAAGCCCCGGTCCCTCAGCGGCTCCTCGCAGGGCGGCTTCTCCAGCCCCGGCCGGCCCCGCGCCCGCCCCTGAACTCGCCGCGGTTTGTCAAGGTCTTCCCTGGACCGGGGGCCCAAAATCAGGTGCAGCATCTCGATGTGGTTCAGCGAGGGCTGAGCAGAGGGAGGATAACCCCTGCCCTCGGCCTCCCGGCTGTGCCCGTTGGCGCGGGCCGCGGTGCTGCCGGGCTCTCCTTGCCGCCAGCGTGTGCTGCGGCTCCTGTCCTGCTCGCTCCCACCCGGACCCCCGGACGTTTTCCCCGGCGCTGCTTCCCCAGCCCGGCAGTCGCGGCCGTGCTGCTGCAGAGGTGCTCTGCTGCCCAGAGCGGGACTCGCCGTTTGTCCTTGCCGAGCTTCCCGCTGTTCCCGTCAGCCGCTCCTCCCGCCTGCCCGAGGCCCTGGGGCGCAGTCCTGCCCTCGGGCGTCCCAGCTGCTTCCCCCTCCCGGGCTGGTGTCATTTGGGACCCCGACGAGCGTGCGCTCCCTGCCTGGGTCCTTGCTGAAGATGTTAAGCAGGAGAGGTCCCCGGGCTGGTCCCTGTGCTGCTCCACTTGTCACCCGCCTCCAGGCAGAGCACAGCCCATGAGCCACCGCCCTCTGAGCCCAACCCTCCAACCTGTTTTTGGCCCGCCCGGCCGTCCATCCCTCCAAACCATAACGTCCTGCCTTGGATACGAGGCTTGTGGACACGGAGGGGTCACCGGCCGCCGCAACCCCCGTCGCTGCACCGTGGAGGGCAGCTGGGGCGGCCGGGGGTGACTTCGCCCGGGACACCTCCCGGGGCCCCGCTCGGCCGCAGCTGTGGCCGTGGCTGCGGTGCCGTGCCGGCGTGGCCCTGCCGGATGGCGATGGCGGCAGGAATGCCGCCTGGCCGGTTCCTCCGTGCGGCTGGGGACAGGTCCCCCCCAGGGCCACCGCACCCGGCCACCCACGGGCAGTGCCCACTCGGGGACCCGGGGACCCCGGCGTGCACAGGCGGCCCTGCGCCACGGCTGCTCGTGCGCTTGCACGTGGGTGTGTGCACACCCCGGGGCCCCCACGCCTGCAGCGTCCCTGGCTGCCGCCCGTCCCCGCCCACCTTCTGGCACCTCTCCGGCACCTGGCACCCGGCAGCAGCGCGGGGCCCGGCCGGGGACACCGGGAAGATCCCACCGGACCCCTCCGTCCCTCCCGCCGCCCACCTTGGGGCCTGGTGCCGCGGTGGGATGGCTCCCGCGGGCAGGTGAGCCAGCGCGTGCCGGGCACGTGCCGGGCGTGTGCCGGGCGTGTGCCGGGGTGAGTGGCGCACGGGCGGGGGGGCAGTGGCAGCGCAGGGCCCGGCACGCTCACCTCGGGGGTCCCCGGGCACTGCCCGCCCGCCCCGCGTCCCCCAAGGGCAGCGGAGAGCATCAGGGCGCGCACATGTGCGCACAGGCGCTCGCTGGGGTGTGCAAACACGGGGACCGACACACCCGCACACCTGCGCGCACGCCCCTGCGCTGGCAGGAGCGCACGCAGCCGGGTACAGCGTGTGTGCGCACACGCGCACCCTTGCACAAGCGGGTGAGCGTGCACGCCTGCGGCACGCCGCGTCCACGCGAGGCGTCACGGCGTGGGGGGGGACACAACACACAGCCCCCCCCCCCCATCCCAATTTGGGGTCTGCCAGCCAGGACCCCCCCCCCTCCTCCAATCTGGGATGGGGGGGACCGGGGTGGGATGCGGTTGCCGTGGCGACAGCCGGGTACCCCGGGGATGCGGGGAGGCGCGCCCGGAGCCCCCCCCC
Organism: Nipponia nippon; assembly: GCF_047370975.1. Taxonomy (NCBI): domain Eukaryota; kingdom Metazoa; phylum Chordata; class Aves; order Pelecaniformes; family Threskiornithidae; genus Nipponia; species Nipponia nippon. The sequence goes on along the minus strand of NW_028262336.1, from coordinate 131,346,903 downwards.
ACTGCAGAGCCACAGCCCGGACCCGACCATTCGTGCTGGGGGGGGGTTAAGTCCTGCTCCCCCCCTCCCAGTTTCCCACGGGGTCCGTCGCGGAACACCCCACTCGGGAACGGCGACGCGTCGCTCCGCGACGCGGCGCCGTTCCCGAGTGGGGTGTTCCGCGGGGGGGGGGGGCGGGAATCCCACGGGAGATTGGGGGGGTAAAAAGCCTGTGCCCCCCCCTTCCCGCCTCGCCGTGGTGCGGTCCGGTCTGGCAGCTGCCTTCCCTGCCCATCCCTGGCGCAGTCCCTGCCGCGCCGAGCCGAGCCGGGCCGGGCCGAGGATGCCCGCTGCCGGCCCGCGGCGTGGGCTGAAGCGAGGAGGGGGCTGCGTGGGGGGTGAGTGGGGAGAGCATGGGGGGGGACACACGCGTGGGGATGGGGTTTGTACAGGTGGGGGGGTCACGCGTGGGGAGGGCGGGGGGGGGGGGAGGTGGGATCGGGTCCGGGTCGGGGGGGCAGCGCCGGCCCGTCGCGAGTGGGGGATATGGGCGGGGGGGGGGGGGCGAGGACAAGGGGGTGGGGGGAAGAGGGAGACGGGGGGGCTGGGGACAGGGACAGGAGGGGGGGGACACAGGGACAGGACGGGGGGGCACGACAGGACGGGGGCACAGGGACAGGACGGGGGCACAGGGACAAGGAGGGGCGGGCCGTGGGACCGGGCCGTGCCCGCAGCATCACGGCGGGGACCCGCGGCTGCCAGGGCCGGGGCTGGCGCTGCCCCCCGTGTCCCCCCGCGTCCCCCCGCCGCGGCCCGGCCCGGCGCCCCCCGGCGCCCCCCGCCCGCTGCCCGCAGCCGCGATCCCGGCGCGGGGGCGGTGCCGTCGGGGCGGGCGGTGCCGCACAATGGCGGCCGGGGCGGGGCCGGGCCGGGGCCTGGAGCGCGGGGCCGCCGCAGCGCCGTGAGCGGGGCCGGGGGGCGGGCGGGGACCGGCCCGGGGGTGCGGGGGAACCCCGGCCCGGGAGCGCCCGGGACACGGCGGGGGGGGCCGGGGGGGCCGTGGGGCGGGGGTGGGTGCCGTGGGGCGGGGGGTGCGGTGGAGCTGGGGGGCCGTGGGGCGGGGGGGTGCCGTGGGGAGGGGGTGGGGGCCGTGGAGCTGGGGTGCCGTGGGGCGGGGGGTGCCGTGGGGCGGGGGGTGCTGGGGGTCCGTGGGGTGGGTGCCGTGGGGCGGGGGGTGCGGGGGGTCCGTGGGGTGGGTGCCGTGGGGCAGGGGGTGCGGGGGGTCCGTGGGGCAGGCAGGGGCTTTGCGCAGGGTCCGTCGCGGTGGGGCGAGGGTGCTGCGCAGCCCGGCGCTGGGGTGGGGGGCAGAGCTGTGGGTCGCGAAGGCCTGGGGCAGGCGTGGGGCTGGCTCCGGGCACCCAGGCACCGTGGGCAGGGCCGGGAGCGGGGGACCCCCCCGTGCACCCCGGAGCATGCGGGGCCGAGGGCTGTGGGTGCCTCTGTGGGGCGGGCGCGCTCCTCTGTGCCCAGCGTGTGGGGCGGGCACGGGGCGTGATCCTGTGGGGCCGGGGGTCGTGGGGTGCCGTGGGGCTGCCCCGGCCCCGCTGACCGTCCCCACCCCCAGGCTGAGCGCCGTGGGGCTGCGGGGACACCGCCATGGCCAAGCGGGAGGCCAGCGCCAGCCCGGTGGTGCGGCAGATTGACAAACAGTTCCTGGTGTGCAGCATCTGCCTCGACCGCTACCGCAACCCCAAGGTGCTGCCCTGCCTGCACACCTTCTGCGAGAGGTGAGGCTCCGGCCCCGCTGCGCCCCGTCTGCGCCCCTGGACCCACTGCAACCTGCGGTGTCCCTGGCCCCGCTGCGTCCCGGCTGCGCCCCCGCCCGCGCTGCACCCCACTGCGTCCCCTTAGTGCCCTCAGCCCACGCTGCACCCCCACTGCGTCCCCAGCGCGTCCCTCCTGTGCCCCGCTGTGTCCCTGGCCACTGCTACATCCTGACTGCATCCCTGCTGCATCCCTGCTGCATCCCCACCGTGCCCTGGCCCTTGCTGTGTCCTCACCGTGTCCCCAGTGCATCCCTGCTCTGCCCCGCTGCATCCCTGGGCCCCACTGCATCCTGAGTGCATCCCACTGCATCCTCACTGCGCCCTGGGGCCTCGCTGCATCCCCCCTGCATCCCCCCTGCATCCCCCCTGCATCCCCCCTGCATCCCCACTGTGCCCTTGGGCCCCCCTGTATCCCCCCCTGCATACCCCCTGCATCCCTGTTGCATCCCCGTTGCATCCCCGCTGTGCCCCCAGCCCCGCCGTGTCCCGCTGTGCCTTGCTGCATCCCGCTGCATCCCCCAGCTTGGTCCCCCCCGCTGCACTCCGGGCCCTGTTGTGCCCCCCCTGCTGCGTCCCACTGCACCCCCCAGCAGCCCCTCATGCGGCTCCTGCAGGAGGAGAGCTGGGGTCCCCGCACCCCCCAGCATTCACGCTGCACCCCTGCTGCACCTCGCTGCATCCCCCCAGCATTCCCTGCCTGTACCTCCTGCAGGAGACGAGCTGGGGCTGCTGGGCCCCACTGCACCCCCACTGCATCCCACCTGCACCCCCACTGCATCCCCACTGCACCCCCACGGTACTGCACTGCATCCCCACGGCATCCCCGGTGCATCCCCACTGCACCCACACGGCACTGCACTGCACCCGCATGGCATCCCTGCTGTGCCCATGGGCCCCCCTGCACCCCCCCTACATTCCCCTTGCACCCCAACTGCATCCCCACTGTACCCACATGGCACTGCACTGCATCCCCGCTGCACCACACAGCGCTGCGCTGCATCCCCGCTGCATCCCCCCTGCACCCCAACTGCATCCCCACAGCACCCACACAGCGCTGCACTGCATCCCCATGGCATCCCCGCTGCATCCCCGCTGCACCCACACAGCACTGCACTGCACCTGCGTGGCATCCCTGCTGTGCCCCTGGGCCCCGCTGCATCCCCGCTGCATCCCCGCTGCATCCCCACGGCATCCCCGCTCTGCCCCGCTGCGCCCCCGCTGCACCTTGTTGCACTCGCACTGCATCCCTGCTGCGCCCTGCTGCCTCCCCGCTGTACAGCACTGCGCCCCACTGCACCCCCCAAACCCGCAGCGGCAGCGGAGCCGCCCTCCCCGCGCGTTCCCCGGCACCTGCCGTGGGGCAGCCGGAGCCCCCCCCTGCCCCCCCCGCTGCTGGTGGTGATCGGGGCCCCAGGGCACCCCTGAGCCCCCCGCCCCGGGGGTGGGAGCTGGGGCCCCCCTGCACCCCCCGGCCGCCTTCCCCCCAGCGCGCCCGCCCGCCTGGGGGCCGGGACCCCGCTGCCCCCGAGCCGCCCGCTGCCGCCCCCCCTGCTCGCCCGCCGGCCTGCGGCAGCCGGGGCTGATCCAGGGGCGCGGGGGGCCGGGGGCCGGGCTGGGGCTGGGGGCTGCGGCCGCTGCTGGCAGCGGTGGGCGCTGTACTGATGTCTGCTCTCTCTGTGCCCCCAGAGACCCCCCCCGCCCCTTCCCATCCCGGCCCCGCCCGGCCTCTCCCCTCCTGTCCGTCTGTCTGTCCACTCCTCCAGGCTCTGGCGGTGGCTCCTCACGGGCACCGCGGCACGGCCCTCCTGTCCATCTGTCCTGCCGTCTGTCTGCCCCTCTGGCCCCCGCCCTCGCTCCTGCACCCCAGTGTGCTGCAGTGTAGCCCTCCTGTCCGTCTGTCCATCCTGCTATCTGTCTGCTCCTCCAGCCCCATCCCTCTGCTCCTGCCCCTTGCACCCTGATGTGCGGCCCTCCTGTCCATCTGTCCTGTTGTCTGTCTGCCCTGCCAGCCCTGTCCCTCTGCTCCTGGCTCATGTACCCTGATCCCTCCTGTCCGTCTGTCCCACTCTCTGTCTGTCCTGCCAGCCCCATCCCTCTGCTTCTGCCCCGTGCGCCCCAGTGTGCCACAGTGCAGCCCTCCTGTCTGTCCATTCGTCTTGTTGTCTGTCTGCTCCTCCAGCCCCAGCCCTCTGCTCCTGGCGCACACACCCTGATCCCTCCTGTCTGTCTGTCCTGTTGTCTGTCTGCTCTGCCAGCCCCATTCCTCGCTCCTGCCCCAGGCACCCCAGTGTGCCGTGGTGCAGCCCTCCTGTCTGTCCGTCCTGCCATCTGCCCGTCCCTCCAGCCCCATCCCTCTGCTGCTGTCCCGCACACCCCGGTCCCTCTTGTCTGTCTGTCTGTCTGTCCGTCCTGCTGTTTGCCCGCCCCTCCAGCCCCACCTCTGTGCTCCTGTCCCGCGCATCCCGGCCCCTCCTGTCCGTCCCTCTGCCCCCGCCGCCCCACTGCACGCGGTCCTGACCCTCTGGTTGTCCCCGTTCGCCCCAGGTGTCTCCAGAACTATATCCCGCCCCAGAGCCTGACCCTCTCCTGCCCCGTCTGCCGCCAGACCTCCATCCTGCCCGAGCGCGGCGTCGCCGCCCTGCAGAACAACTTCTTCATCACCAACCTGATGGAGGTGCTGCAGCGGGACCCCGAGAGCTGCGGCCCCCACCCCGGCCGCGGCCTGGACCCCGTCAGCGCCGTCACCGGCCAGCCCCTCTCCTGCCCCAACCACGAGGGCAAGGTGGGTCGCCTCGGCGCGCAGGGGTCCGGGGGGGCTGGGAGGGGCTGCGGGCGCTGGGGGGGCTACAGGGTCTGTGGGGCTGCAGGGGTCTGGAGGGGCTGCGGGGGTCTGGGGTGGCTGCAGGGGTCCAGGGGGGCTGCAGGGGCTGGGGAGGGGCTGTGGGGGTCGGGGGTGACAGCAGGGGGCTGGCGGAGCCCACGGGGCCGGGGGGCCGTCACGGGCAGCCCTGAGTGCCCATGCGCAGGTGATGGAGTTTTACTGCGAGCCGTGCGAGACGGCCATGTGCCGTGAGTGCACGGAGGGGGAGCACCGGGAGCACATCACCGTGCCGCTGCGCGACGTGGTGGAGCAGCACAAGGCGGCCCTGCAGCAGCAGCTGGACGCCGTCAGGAGCAGGTACGGGGAGCGGGGGGCTGGGGCTCTGCTGGGGGTCTCCTCCCGTGGTGCCTGCCCCGTGCCCAGCACCGGCTCCTCCGCAGGCTCCCGCAGCTGGCGGCGGCCATCGGGCTGGTGTCGGAGATCAGCCAGCAGCTGGTGGAGCGCAAGAACGAGGCGGTGTCGGAGATCGGCAGCACCTTCGAGGAGCTGGAGGCGGCGCTGCGGCAGCGCAAGGGGCTGCTAGTGCGGGACCTGGAGGCCACCTGCGGGGCCAAGCAGAAGGTAGCACCCCCGTGCCCTGCAACGCCGTGCCCCCACACCACCATGCCACTGTGCCCCACACCACTGTTCTCCACACTGCCATGCCCCTGTACCGCCGTGCCCCCACGCCGCCGTGCCCCCGCGCTGGCGTCCCTCCCCTGTGCCTGCCTGCTGTCCCTGCCTGGCTCTTGCTGAAAAGGGTGAACGCGCCCTGGCAGTACCAACAGTGCCGGCCAGCCCTGCCAGTGCAGGCAGCCGGGCTCCAGGCACAGTGCCGCGGGGGCGGCCGGAGCTGTGCCGGGGTCCGGATGCTGGCGGGGGTCCCGGCCTGGCGGTGAGGGTGACCTGCCCCATCCCGGCAGGTGCTGCAGGCGCAGCTGGACGCCCTGCGCCAGGGCCAGGAGAGCATCCTCAGCAGCTGCGCCTTCACCGAGCAGGCGCTGCACCATGGCACTGCCACCGAGGTGCTGCTGGTGAAGAAGCAGATGAGCGAGCGGCTGAGCGAGCTGGCCAGCCAGGAGTTCCCCGAGCACCCCCACGAGAACGCCCAGCTCGACTACGTGGTGGAGACCGAGGGCGTCCGCAAGTCCATCCTCAACCTGGGCGTGCTGATCACCACCAGTGCCACGGCCCACAAGACGGTGGCCACGGGCGAGGGCTTGCGGCACGCTGTGGTGGGGCAGCCCTCCTCGCTCAGCGTCACCACCAAGGACAAGGATGGGGAGCTGGTGCGCAGTGGCAGTGCCAGCCTGCGCTTCCAGGTGACGGCGCCGGACGGCGGCACAGCCGAGGCGGAGGTGCAGGACAACAAGAATGGCACCTATGAGCTGCTCTACACTCCCCGTGCCGAGGGAGACTTCCTCCTCTCCATCCTGCTCTACGGGCAGCCCATCCGCGGCAGCCCCTTCCGCGTCCGCGCCGTCAAGGCCTCCGACGTGCCCCCATCTCCCGACGACGTCAAGCGCCGCGTCAAGTCGCCCAGCAGCGGGCACATTCGGCAGAAGGCCGTCCGGCGCCCCTCCAGCATGTACAGCAGCGGCAAGAAGAAGGAGAATCCCATTGAGGACGAGCTCATCTTCCGCGTGGGTGAGTGACCAGGATGGGCTGGAAGGGGCTCCCGGGGGCGGTGCGGGCTCCCTGCGGCGGTGCGGGCTCCCTGGGGCTCCCCGGGGTGGTGGGGGTTCCTCAGGGTGCTAGAGGCTCCTCGGGGCTCCCTGGGGCAGACAGGGGCTCCCCGGGGCAGATGGGGGCTCCCTGAGGAGGTGGGGGCTCCTCCGGGCTCCCTGGGGCTCCCTGGGGTGGACAGGCCCCCCCCCGACCACCCCCTCTCCGCCGCAGGGAGCCGTGGCCGGGAGAAGGGGGAGTTCACCAACCTCCAGGGCATCTCCACCTCCAGCAGCGGCCGCATCGTGGTGGCCGACAGCAATAACCAGTGCGTGCAGGTAGGACCGTGACCCCCTCCCCGGCCCCAGCCCGCGCCCCTGCCTGCCTGACCCCTCTCCACTGCCCCCCCAGGTGTTCTCCAACGAGGGGCAGTTCCGGCTGCGGTTCGGGGTGCGGGGCCGCTCCCCCGGCCAGCTCCAGCGCCCGACCGGCGTCACTGTGGACATGAACGGGGACATCATCATTGCGGACTACGACAACCGCTGGGTCAGCATCTTCTCCCCCGAGGGCAAGTTCAAGGTGAGGGGGCAGCAGCCGGGCGGGGGGGCCACCGCTCCGCACCCGGCCCTGACGTCCCTCCCCGGCTGCAGACCAAGATCGGGGCTGGGCGGCTGATGGGCCCCAAGGGCGTCGCCGTGGACCGCAACGGCCACATCATCGTGGTGGACAACAAGGCCTGCTGCGTCTTCATCTTCCAGTCCAATGGCAAGCTCGTCACCAAGTTTGGGAGCCGCGGCACGGCTGAGCGGCAGTTTGCAGGTACACTCGATGGTAATACACCGACTGGCAAGTCCCCTCTTCCTTACTGCATGCCTTTGGCTTCCCGCTGCGCCGGGGCCGGGCCGGGCCGGTGAGTACTGCACGCCTTGCCAATGGTGGCTGGCACCCAGCCGGCACTGGGACACCTGGGGCTGGGCTGGGGCTCTGGGTTTGGGTTCTGGGCTCTGGTTCTAGTTCTGGGTTCTAGGCTGGGGCTCTGGGTTCTGGTTCTGGGTGTTGGGCTCAGGTTTTGGTTCTGGGCTCTGGTTCTAGGTTCTGAGTTCCTGGTTCTGGGCTCTTGGTTGTGGTTCTGGGTTCTAGGTTTTGGGTTCTGGCAGTGGGCTCTGTGCCTGTGCGCTGGGGCTCTGGGGTCTCGGTCCGTCCTCAGCGCTGGTCCTGCCGCAGGGCCGGATGCCCCCTCCGGCCATGGGGGTCCGGGCACCGCCTGTGCTAACGCCCTTGTGCTGGCCTCACCAGCTGCTCGCGTGGCACTAACACCACTAACCGGGCACTGGGGCCGGGCCGCCGCCTCCCTGGCATGGGACCGAGGGGCGCCCCCCTGTCCCTGTGGCACTGGCGCTGTGCCAGGCCGGGCCCCCATCCCCATCCTGGGCTGAGCCCCCTGTCCCCATCCCGGAGCTGAGCCCCCTCCCCTCCCCAGGGCCGCACTTCGTGGCAGTCAACAACAAGAACGAGATCGTGGTGACTGACTTCCACAACCACTCGGTGAAGGTGAGTGCCGCTGCAGCAGGCGCTGAGTGGCCGCCGGCGTCCCTGGCTCCGTGCCGTCCCCATGCCCCGGCGCTCCCCAGGGCTGTCCCCCCTGGCGCCGGTGCCGTGCGCCGGGACAGCCCGCGGTGACCCGCTGTCTGCAGGTGTACAACGCAGACGGCGAGTTCCTCTTCAAGTTCGGGTCTCACGGGGAGGGGAACGGGCAGTTCAACGCCCCCACGGGGGTGGCCGTCGACGCCAACGGCAACATCATCGTGGCCGACTGGGGAAACAGCCGCATCCAGGTACCGGCACCGGCACCGCAGCCCCGTGCTTACCCTGCAGCCCACGGAGCCCCTCTGCCCCCCGTGCTGCCCTGGCCCCGGGGGGCGCTGGGCCAGCACCGTGCCCTCCCCATCCCATCCCTGTCCTGTCCCTATCCCCATCCCATCCCTGTCCCCATCCCGTCCCCGTCCCATCCCTGTCCCCATCCCGTCCCTGTCCCCATCCCATCCCTGTCCCCATCCCGTCCCCATCCCTGTCCCTATCCCGTCCCTATCGCCATCCCATCCCTGTCCTGTCCCTGTCCCCATCCTGTCCCCGTCCCCATCCCATCCCCGTCCCCATCCCCATCCCATCCCTGTCCTGTCCCTGTCCCCATCCCATCCCCGTCCCCATCCTGTCCCCATCCCATCCCTGTCCTGTCCCCGTCCCCATCCCATTCCCATCCCGTCCCCATCCCATCCCTGTCCTGTCCCTGTCCCTGTCCCCATCCCGTCCCCATCCCCATCCTGCTGCAGGGAGCGGGGCCCGCAGGCAGCCCGGGCGTGGGCAGGGGGCTGCAGGCAGGGGACAGGGCTTGTGGTGCAAGCGCTGAACCACACGCGGGGCCGGGGGGCTCAGCAGAGCGGGGACAAGGTCCCGGCATGCCGAGGGCCATAGGGCAGGGGGTCCCCCCAGGGTGGTGGGGTGCCTGGGCAGCAGCGGCAGCGGGGACACTGGGGACAGCGTGTCTCTGCCCCTCCCTGCAGGTCTTCGACAGCTCGGGCTCCTTCCTCTCCTACATCAACACGGCCGCCGACCCCCTGTACGGGCCGCAGGGCCTGGCCCTCACCTCCGACGGACACGTGGTGGTGGCCGACTCCGGCAACCATTGCTTCAAGGCCTATCGCTACCTGCAGTAGCCGCCACGGGGACGGGGATGGGGACGGGGACGCTTCCAGTGCCGCGCCAGGACGGTGCCCGCGGGCCCTCTGGGAGAGCGCCTGCAGCGGGGTGCCCCGAGCGACGGCTGCCCCACAGCCATCGCAGCCCCACAGCCATCGCTGCCCCCCACGCGCTGCCCTGGCCTTCACGTGCACTTTATCCCGGGGGGTGGCCGGGCCCAGAGCGGGGGCGAGGACGGGTCTGGCTGGGGCGGGGGCTGCCTGGGGGGCCGTGGTCGTGCCCCTCCTCCTGCCCCACGGCAGGGCCGGCAGCCCCACTGCCCCTGCTGCGGGTCTCCGGGGCGCCTGGGGGCAACGGGGGAGTGTGGGGCGCGGGGAGCTGCCGGGCAGGGCTGGGGGCTGCGTGCGCTGCTCGGGGCTGTGGGGCGGCTGTGGGGCGGCTGGTCCCGCAGCCCCGCGCCCCACAGGGGCTGCCCTCCGCCGGCCCTGCTCCCCTGGCTCGAGCCCTAGCCGTGGGGCGACCGCGCGTGCCTGCCTGCCCCATGGCGGGGCCGTGTGGGGCTGCCGCCGTACGCTGACAAACTGTATGTACAAAATAAAATATTCTGGAAGTACCCTGTCCCCGGCAGTGCCAGCCCCACGGGGCAGGGGGACGGTGGGGACGGTGGGAGCAGGGGCAGCTCCCACCCCGTGGATCCACGTCTCAGCCATGGCACCACCTTCACCGGGGGTCCCTGGGGCGAAGCCTCGCTGGGTGCGGTGGTGGGAGCCCCTGTCCCGGGGGCTGGGGGTGGTGGACAGGGGCCTGGCACCGGCACCAGGGCAGGTGGGGGCTGAGCCAGGCTGGGTGCTGCTGACATGCTCCTGGAGACCCCCGGGCACACCACGGGGCAGTGGGACCCCTGGGCTGTGCTGGGACCCTGATGCTGTGGGGGAACCCCGTGCTGTGGTGGGACCCCCAGGCCACAGCGGGACCCCCAGGCTGCGGCAGACGCGGGCAGCGCCAGGCAGAGCGGGGACGGGCGCAGCGCCCGGAGCTCCCCAGCACTGCTGGGTGCCTGCCTGGCACAGCCTGCCGCCTGCGCTGACCCGCGGCACAGGGACGGGGTCAGACTGGTCCGTACTGGGAGCGGGGACTGGGTCGGACTGGTCTGTACTGGCTCCAGAAGTGGTGGGGTCTGTGCTCACCCTCCCCACAGGGCTCCGCGCCCCCAGGACGTGCACCCGGCGGGGGGTGCCCCCCTTCCCACGGGAGGTTCGCCCCCACACAGGGGCTGCCCCCCCAGCCTATGGGGCACATAACATAGAGTCACAGAATCGTTAAGGTTGGAGAGGACCTCGGGTCACCGAGTCCAACCGTTGCCTACCTGCCAGGTCCACCTCTAAACCCCGTCCCTCGGCACCACATCCACGCGGTTTGTGAACGCTTCCAGGGGCTGTGACTGCACCCCTGCCCCGGGCAGCCTGGGCCAGGGCCTGACCGCTCTCTCTGGGAAGAAGTTTTTCCCAATACCCAACCCAAACCCGCCCTGGCGCAGCTTGAGGCCGTTCCCTCTCGTCCCATCGCTTGTTCCAGGGGAGAAGAGACCGACCCCCCCGGCTCCAGCCTCCTTTCAGGCCGTTGCAGAGAGCGATGAGGGCTCCCCTCAGCCTCCTCTTCTCCAGGCTGAGCCCCCCCAGCTCCCCCAGCCGCTCCTCCCCAGCCTTGGGCTCCAGCCCCTGCCCCAGCCTCGCTGCCCTGCTCTGGCCACGCTCCAGCCCCTCCATGGCCGCCTTGGGGTGAGGGGCCCAGCGCTGAGCACAGCATTCGAGGGGCGGCCTCCCCAGTGCCCAGCACAGGGGGACCATCCCTGCCCTGCTCCTGCTGGCCACACTGGTCCTGATACAAGCCAGGATGCCACTGGCCCTCTTGGCCACCTGGGCACACTGCTGGCTCATGTTCAGCGGCTGTCGACCAGCACCCCCAGGCCCTTTCCCGCCGGGCAGCTCCCAGCCGCTCCTCCCCACGCCTGCAGCGGTGCCTGGGGTTGCTGTGCCCCCAGTGCAGGACCCGGCCCTGAGCCCTGCTGACCCTCACCCAGTGCCTGGGCCCATCGACCCAGCCTGGCCAGGGCCCTCTGCAGAGCCTCCCTGCCCCCCAGCAGATCAACGCTCCCGCCCGACTGGGTGTCCTCTGCAAACTGGCTGAGGGTGCCCTCGATCTCCTTGGCCCGATCATTGGTAAAGGTGTTGAACAGGACCGGCCCCGATACTGAGCCCTGGGGACACCACTGGTGACCGAACTGGGGGCTGCGCACCCCATGTATGGCTGTGCCCCCTACCCCCGGGGCAGCACCCTGACCCCCAGCTGGTGTTGCCCGCTGCCCTGGGCACGGAGCCAGGCTGGCTGCCCGTCCCTGCCTGACCCTGCCCGTCACTGCCCGTCCCTGCCCGTCACTGCCCGTCCCTGCCCGCAGGGCTGGTGGCCAGAGCAAACAGGAGCAGTGGGGCCAAGGCCAGCACTGGGCTGGCGGGGGCCTGCTGGGAAGGGGCTGGGATGGCGCCAGGCCCTGCCCGCTGCACCCCTGGCCCCCAGGCACCCCGCTGGGGGGGACCCCCCTCCGCAGCCCCACCGCTTCAGGGGCTGAGCCCCACCAGGGTCTAAACTCCCCTCCCCAGCTCGGCCACGTTGGAGGCTGAACCCCCATGTCGGGGGCTGAGCCCTGTCAGGATCTGACCCCACTGGGGCTGGACCCTCGCCTTTGTCCATGCCCCCTTGGGGATGGATCCCAGTCCCCAGCCCTGCCATGTCGTCAGCTGAGCCCCATGAGAAGCTGAGCCCCATTGGAGCTGGACCCTCACCCCCATCCCTGCCGTGTTGGGGTCTGAGCCCCGCCAGGGGCTGAACCCCCCTCCCCAGACCCACCATGTCGGGGGCTGAGCGCTGTCGGGGGCTGAGCGCTGTCAGGGGCTGAGCCCCATGAGTCAGACCCTCACCCTCATCCCTGCCATGTTGGGGTCTGAACTCTGTCCCCAGCCCTGCTGTGTTCAGATCTGAGCCCCAGGAGGGTCTGGACCCCGCCCCGGTCCTGCCATGCCAGGGGCTGAGCCTCGCTGGGGGCTGAACCCCCATGTCGGGGGCTGAGCCCCGTTGGCGTCGGACCCTCACCCCAGTTCCTGCCACCTCAGGGTCTGACCCCTGTCCCCAGCCCCTCTGTGCCGGGGGCCGAGGCCTTGCTGTCCCCCCACGGGGTGTGAGCCCCGTCCCCCCGACCCCCGCCGCAGCTCCCTGTGCTGCCCCCGCCGGGCTGGGGGGCGATGGGGGGGGGTCCTGCCCCCCATGCGCTGCCCTGTCCCCGCGTCGTGTCCCCCCCTGCCCCCCCCGCCCCGACGAGGGTGCGCGGGGCGGGGCGAGTTGAGCAATGGGGCAGGGCAGTTGTGCAACAGCCCCTCCTGCCCCATATAGGGCCAGGGGCACCAGGAGCCCGAGCCGCACCATGGGGGTCCTGACAGCCGCCCTCTGCCTGGCCTGGGCCCTGGCCCTGGGGTGCGCCTACCCCCTGTGAGTGGGGTGGCGGGGGGCATGTGGGGCCCTGGGCAGGGGTGTGGGGCAGGGCGTTGGGGGGGGACGTGGAGCAGCTGGGGAGTGGGGCAAGGGGGGCATTGGGGCTGCGGAGGGCTGTATGGGGCAGGGGGATATGTGGGGCGGGGGAGGCGCGTGCTGATGTGGAGCACGTACAGGGCTGTTTGGGGGGGCTGCACCGCGAGCCCACGGTGCTGCCTGTCCCCAGGACCCACGGCAAACCGGAGGCAGCTGGAGGAGGTCACCCCCATGGGGCTGAGCCCCCCAGCAACGACACCGGTGAGAGCCCAGGGGATGGGGGAGGAGGGCAGAGTCGCGTGTGGGGCACAAGAGGGGTGTGGGGTGCGGCAGGTGCTGTGGGGCAGTGGGTGGGATGCGGGGGGTTTGTCTCGGGGGTCTGAGCCATCCTGACCCCTCCCCAGACCTGGCCGAGCTCTGTGCGGATGAGGGCGGCTTTGATGCCATCACACTCAGCGAGAATGGCACCATGCTCTTCTTCAGAGGTGGGGCTGGGGGCACAGGGACGGGGGCATGGGGCTGGGGGCACAGGGCTGGGGCACAGGGGCTGGGGGCACAGGGACGGGGGAATGGGGCTGGGGGCACAGGGCTGGGGGCAGAGGGATGGGGCACAGGGATGGGGCACAGGGCTGGGGCACAGGGATGGGGGCACAGGGACGGGGGCACAGGGCTGGGGCACAGGGGCTGGGGGCACAGGGATGGGGCACAGGGATGGGGCACAGGGGCTGGGGGCACAGGGCTGGGGGCACAGGGATGGGGGACAGGGCTGGGGGCACAGGGATGGGGGGACAGGGGTGGTGGGAGAGGGATGGGGCACAGGGACGGGGGCATAGGGCTGGGGGCACAGGGATGGGGCACAGGGGCTGGGGGCACAGGGCTGGGGGCACAGGGATGGGGCACAGGGGCTGGGGGCACAGGGCTGGGGGCACAGGGATGGGGACATGGGGCTTTGGAGGAAAATGGGGTCTGGGGGAAACGGTGGGAGACAGGGTCTGGCACGGGGGCGGGGGGAAATGGGATATGGGGGGGCAGGGGAATGAGTTTGTGGGGCTGGGGGAACTAGGGGGGGACATGGGTCCAGGAGGGGTGGGTCCGTGGGAAATGGGGGACGAGCCTGGCACTGGGAGGTTGGTGGGGGGCAATGGGATGGGGGGTGGGGTCTGGAGGAGATAGGAGGGAGTGGGGGGGAAGATGGGGTCCATGGGGGCAGATGGCAATGGGGAGCCTGGTGGGGGAAATGGGGTCTGGATGAACGTGGAGCGGGGTGGAGATGGGGCCCTGGGGGACAATGACGGGCGGTGGGGGGCGGTGGGGCAGGGGTGCTGTGGGGCACCCCGGGGCCGGGGGCTGCGGGAGCAGGGTGCAGGGCAGTGCTGTGGGCCCCCCCGCTGCCCGCCGTGGGGCTAGCTGCTGCCCCTGCCCAGGCGAGGAGGTCTGGGAGAGTTCCCGGAGGGGGACCCGGGTCCATGCCCGTCCCCTGGCCACGTCCTGGCCCGAGCTGGGGGGCCCTGTCGACGCGGCGCTGCGCCTGTACCGCCGGCAGCACCCCCAGGAGCACCAGAGCCTCTACCTCTTCCAGGCACGGCCGCGGGCGGCAGGCGGTGGGCGGGGGGCAGCAGGCGCGGGGCATCGAGTGGGGGGCAGCGGCAGCGGGTGGGGGTCCCGGGCTGGGCGGCCAGGCGGGCTGCTGGGGGCTGGGGGGCTCCCCCTCTGCCTGGACCCCCAGTGAGCCCGTGGGGCTGACGCGTGGGGCTGACGCATGGGGCGGGTTCTCGAGGCTGCCGGGAGGGACGGGCCCAGGGATCCTGGCCTGTGGGTTGGGTCTGGGGGTCCTGTCCTGGGGGGGCTCCTCTCCTGGGGGTCTCCCCCCCGGGTCTGGCCCCATGGGGGTCCCCGGAGCGGTGCCCGTGGGTCTCAGCCTGTGGGGTGCCTGCAGGGCGAGCAGGTCTGGGCCTATGCCAGGGGGCAGCTGCGTCCCGGCTTCCCACGGCGCGTGGCGGACGAGTTCCCGGGGGTCCCCGGGGGGGTGGACGCCGCTGTCGAGTGCCACCCCGAGGAGTGCGGAGGCGAGACCGTCCTCTTCTTCAAGGGTGAGTGGGGCCCGGGGTCGGGGCGGGGGGCAGGAGGGTGACAGCCAGGGGGGCTGCCGTGGGGTGCAGCAGGGCTGCCGTGGGGCAGGGAGGGAGCTGCAGCAGGGTGGTGCCGTGGGGTGGCAGCGGTCGGTGGGCGGAGGGGCTGCCGCGGGGCACGGAGGGGCTGTGGAGGGTGTGGGGCTCAGGTGCTGCCAGCCGTGCCAGCGGTGCCAGCGGTGCCGTTGCCGCGCGCAGGGGACACGGTGTACTCCTTTGACCTGGAGCTGCGGGTGACAAAGCCGCGCACGTGGCCGGGGCTGGGCCCCTGCGACGCTGCCCTGCGCTGGCTGGAGCGGTACTACTGCCTGCGGGGGACCCAGTTCCAGCGCTTCGACCCCCTCACGGGCGAGGTGCCCCCCGGGTACCCCCGTGACCTTCGAGACTACTTCATACCCTGCCCAGGCCGAGGTGAGCGCCCGGCCACCCCCCGGGGACCCACATCCACCCTGGGGACCCTCCTGGGGACCCACCGGGGGATCCTACCCTGGGGACTCCCTCCCACGGGGCCCGGGTGCCTGGGCACCCAGCCCCAGAGCGGCAGAGGGACCCCGGACCCCCGCCCCAGGCTGCCCTGGGGTTTGGCCCCTGCTGCCCGTCCCGTGCTGCCTGCCCCTGCCTGCAGCACCCTGGCCTCACTGCCAGTGCTGTCGCTGCCACCAGGGCACGGGCAGGGCAACGCCTCGTGGGGGGACGCTGGTGACCGCTGCAGCGAGATGCCCTTCCAGGCCCTCCTCTCCGACGACACCGGACGCATCTACGCCTTCCGCGGTGAGGGACGGCGGGGGGCTGGGGCTGGGGGACGCTGTGCCCGCGGCACCGCTGGGGGCTGCGGGCGGTCGTGACGATGGCAGCGCTGGGGGCCGTGGGGCTGTGGGGTGGAGGACTGTGGTCCCAGCCACTCCATAGGGCCACGGAGTGTGGAGCCGGCTGCGCTGTGGGGCTGTGGGGCGGGGGCTGTGGTTGTGGCTGTGCTGTGGGGCAGGGTCCGTGGGGCAGGGCCGCTGACGCAGCCTGTAGGGGGTCTGTCCTTCCGCCTGGACTCGCGGCGGGACGGGCACCACGCGTGGCCCCTGGGACAGACGTGGCCGGGGCTGGAGGGAGAGGTGGACGCCGCCTTCGCCTGGGACAGACGCACCTACCTGATACAGGTCTGACCCCGCGGGGCTGCCCCATCCCCTGTCCCTGTCCCCATCCCCTGCCCCTGTGGGTCCTTGACCCCAGCCCCAGTTCGCCGCCCCACCGGCCACTGGTGAGACCCCCCCCAGCCCTGCGCCTGAGACCGGGCAGCTCAGGCACCTCGAACCTGGCACCGGGGCTGCTGGGGGATGTCACCCCCCGGGACCAGGGCACCTCGGGGGCGCCAGCCCTCCCTGGGGCAGCCTGGGGACGCGGTGGTGCAGGACGCTGCAGTGCCCCCAGGGCTGCGCTGCCCTTGCCCCCAGCCCACCCTGTCCCTTCCCACCCCACGCCCGTCTCTGCCCACCCTTGCCCACCGGCGGCCCCCACCCTCCGCTCTCCCCAGGGCTCCCAGGTCTCCATCTTCCTCTCGGAGCAAGGCCACCGGCGGGTGCTGGGGTACCCGCGAGCGCTGCAGGAGGAGCTGGGGGTCCCCAGCGCCGACGCTGCCTTCACCTGCCCTGACTCCGCACACCTCTACCTCATCACAGGTGGGCAGCCGGCGCGCCGGGACCCTCCAGTGCTGGGGTCTCTGCCGGGGCGCAGGGCTGATGGGTGCTGTGCTGGCAGGGGACCGCGTTCGGCTGGTGGACCTGACACAGACGCCACGGCGCGCGGGCGAGCCGGTGCCTCTGCCCCACGACCACGTGGATGGCGCCATGTGCACCAACAACGGCGTCTTCCTCTTCCACGGCCCCAGCTACTACCAGTACCCCAGCGTGGCCCAGCTGCTGGGGGCCCAACAGCCTGCCCCCGCCCAGAGCATCGCCACCCACTTCTTCCACTGCCGCCAGTGACCGGGGCCGGTGCCACCGCCCGGGCCCCGGCGGCGCTGCCGGCAGCGGGACTCTGCTGACCCCAGCCTGCCTGTGCCTGGGACGCAATAAAAGCCAGGGAGACCCCGAGATCCCCCCTGCTCTGTCTGGGGGTGCTGGGGGGGTGGTGGGGCCGGTGCAGCTGGGTCGCAGTGGCCGCAGGGCGGCATGGTGCTGTCCCTGTCCCCGTCCCCATGCCTGTCCCCATGCCTGTGCCACCCCGGCCGGGTGCAGCAGGGACAGCAGGGCAGGACCCAGCGGGTGCAGGTGCCCAGGGCCTTGCGGGGGTGTCCTGGTAGGGGACACCAGGGGACGTGGTACCAGGAGGCAGTCCAAGGCTGTGCCAAGCTGTGCTGGGCTGTACTGGGCTGAACTGGGCTGAACTGGGCTGAACCATGCTGTGCTGTGCCGCACAGCACCGCCCGGTGCCAAGCCACACCATACCGTGCCGACTGAAACATGTCGTCCTGTAACGCGCCACAGTACAGCGTGCTGTGCTGTGCTGCACCCCACGGCACTGCGTCATGCCATGCTGTGCCATGCTGTACCGTACCATGCTGTGCTGTACTGTGCCCTGCCGCACCATCCCACACAGCACCCTGTCCTGTTGCTCTGTGCCACACCGTGCCATGCTGCACCGTACCATACCGTACCGACCCGCACCATCTGTGCTGTGCCATGTTGTGCCGCTCTGTGCTGTCCCGTCCTGCCTGGAGCCATGCTGGCGTGCTAGGCTGAGCCGTGCCACGCCACAGCCCTGTGCCGTGCCATGCCTTCCTGCCTGGCGCTGGGGAGGGCACCCCTGGGGCGCTGGCTCCAGCGCCGGGATCCCCAGTAGGAGCCAGGGACGCGCTGGGCAGAGCCCAGCCAAGGCCGTGAGATGCTGCGGGGGCTGGGGCGTCCCTGGGGCCGGGGGGGCCCGAGCTGGAGAGGAGCTGGCAGGGGGCTCCCATCCACAGGCACCAGCGCCAGCTGGAGCAGCTGCAGGAGGAGCCGGGCTCTCCCCGGTGGTGCCAGCACCAGGGCCATGGGCACCAACTGGCACACGGGGGGTTCCGCCGAGCACCAGGGGACCCTCGTCACCATGGGGGTGACACCAGCACAGGCTGCCTGGGGCGGTGGTGGGGTCGCCATCCTCAGGGGCTGGACATGGCCCTGGGCCACCGGCTCCGGGGGAGTGGGGCTGGACCAGAGGGACCCCATAGGTGCCGCCAGCATCACCGGGCGGTGACCGATGCTGCGGTTCCCTCCCAGCCCACCCTGCTCCTGCAGTGCCCCGCCATGCCGTGCTGTGCCGTACCAGTGCCCTGTGTGCGCCCCATGCCACGCCATGCCGTGCTGTGCCGTACCAGTGCCCTGTGTGACCCCCTGCCATGCTCTGCTGTGCCGTACCAGTGCCCTGTGTGCCACCCATGCCACGCCATGCCGTGCTGTGCCGTACCAGTGCCCTGTGTGCCCCCCCTGCCATGCTGTGCTGCGCCGTACCAGCACCCTGTGTGCCCCCCATGCCATGCTGTGCTGTGCCGTACCAGTGCCCCGTGTGCCATCCCGTGCTGTGCCGTACCAGCACCCTGTGTGCCCCCCGTGCTGTACCATGCTGTGCGTTGCCGTACCAGTGCCCCGTGTGCCATCCCGTGCTGTGCCATGCCACACCAGCGCCCTGTGTCCCCCCATGCCGTGCCGTACCAATCCCTTCTGTGCCCCACCGCTGCCCTGGGCTCTGCTCCACTGCCGGTGCTGTTCGGGGCCATGCTGCACACGTGTCCCATCCAGTGCCATGCTGTTCTGTGCCATTCTGTGCCATGCATCCCCACACCGTATGGTACACCGTGACGTACCGTGCACTACCGCCCAGCACCGTGTGTCCCTGCTTTGCACTGTCTGGCTCTGTGCTGCTCCACGCGTGCTGAGCCGTGCCGTGCTGCACCCTTCTGGGCCGTACCCTGCCCCTCGGTGCTGTGCCGTGCTACACTGTGCCGTACTGTGCTGTGCTCAGCTGTGCCATGCTGTACTGTGCCAGATGGGATGGTGCCGTGCCACGCCACGCTGTGCCGTGCTGTGCCATGCTGTGCCGTGCCATGCCACGCTGTGCCGTGCTGTGCCACGCTGTGCTGTGCCAGATGGGACGGTGCCATGCGGGGCTGTGCCAGGCTGCTCTGCACCATCAGGCGCTGCTCTGGGCTGCTCCCCACTGTCTGTGCCGTGCCATGCCGTGCCACGCCGTGCCACACCGTGTTGTGCCGTGCCACGCCGTGCTGTGCCGTGCTGTTAGGTACCACACCCTTCTGGGCCCTGCCGTGCTGCCCTGCTCTGCTGTGCTCCCTGCTGTCCCGTGCCGTGCCGTACCGTACTGTGCCATGCTGTGCCGTGCTGTGCTGTACTATGCCATACCGTGCCGTACCGTACTGTGCCATACCATGGTGTGCCATGCTGTGCCATACCATACCATACCATGCTGTGCCGTACCGTGCTGTGCCATACCATGCCATACTGTGCCATGCTGTACTGTACCATGCCATACCATGCCGTGCCGTGCTGTTCCATACCCACTGTACCATACCATACCGTGCTGTGCTGTGCCATACTGTACCGTACTGTGCTGTGCCATGCCACACCATACTGTACCGTGCCATACCATGCCATGCTGTGCTGCACCGTACCGTACTGTGCTGTACCATACCGTACCGTGCCATACTGTGCCATGCCGTGCCGTGCCGTACCGTGCCGTGCCATCCTGGGCTGTGCTGTGCCGTGCAGACAGATCCCTGCCGCTGCTGCTGTCAGTGCCGGTGCCGCTGTCACTGCTGGTACTGCTGTCACCGCTGGTACCAGTGCCGCTGTCAGTGCTGGTACTGGTGTTACTGGTGCTGTCAGTGCCAGTACCGGTGTCACTGCTGGTACCGGTGGCAGTGCCGGTCGGTGCCAATGTTGGTGCCGGTGTCACTGCAGGTGCCGATGTCACTGCTGGTACCAGTGCCGCTGTCAGTGCCAGTGCCGCTGTCACCGTCGGTACCGCTGTCACTGCCGGTACCGCTGTCACTGCCGGTACCGGTGCCACTGCTGGTGCCGGTGGCAGTGCCGGTCGGTGCCAGAGTCAGCGCAGCTGTCACTGCCGGTACCGGTGCCGGTACCGGTGCGGGTGGGGGTGGGGCGCTGTCCCCGCCCCGCCGGCGGAAGCGGAAGCGGAAGCGGAGCCCCCCCCCCCGCCCCCCGCCCGCGGAGCCGCCGCAGGTACCGGCGGGGCCGGGGCCGCTTCCCCGGGCCGGGGGGGTCTCTCGGTGCGGGGCGGCCGGGCCGGGGGCGCCGCGGGGGGCGGGGGGGGCCGGGGCCGGGCTCGGGCTTTGGGGGCGGCCGGGGGCGGGGGGCTGGAGCCGGGGGGGTCCCGCGGCGGGGGGCGGCGCGGGCGCGGGGTCCCCGGGGGGCTCCGGCCCGGGGGGCTCCGGCCGGGGGGGCTCCGGCCCGGGGGGGGCTCCGGCCGCGGCTGCCCGCTGCCCCCGCCCGCAGGCCCGATGGACGCGGAGGTGCCGGCGCCCCGCGGGCTGTAGGAGCCTCCCGCCGCCGCCGGGGCTCGTCCGGGGGGGCTCCCGGCCCGGCCATGTCGGGGTCCCTGAGCAAGCGGAGCGACCTGGCCAACGACAACAGCTGCCTGGGGCTGAGCCTGGGGCTGCGCGGCCCCCCCGCGCCCGGGCAGCCGCTGCGCCCCAAGGGCCGCCCCGGCTCCCCGCAGGGCCCCCCGCTCTATGGCGGCACGGAGCTGCGGGGCGGCGGGGGGCCGCCCGCCCCGGCCGGCGAGGAGCCGGCCAACGCCAAGTGGGTGAAGGACGGGCAGAACCAGCTGCGGCGGGCGGCCGAGCGGGACCAGAACCGCAACGAGCTGGGGCCCCCCCCCGAGGAGCTGGAGGTCTCGGCCCGCAACGCCCGCAACGCCCGCAACGCCGGCGGGGGGGCCCTGCCCCTGCTCATCGACCTGCGGGGCGCCGAGGAGGAGGAGGACGAGGAGGAGGAGGAGGAGGAGGAGGAGGAGGAGGAGGGCGACGGGGACTCGACGCCGGTGCAGAGCGACCCCATGACGGCCGAGTCGGAGCAGAGCGGGGAGCGGGCGCCCCGCGAGCACGGCCGCAGCGCCAGCCTGCTCTTCGGGGTGCGCAGCGGCACCGCCAGCGACGAGGACTCCAGCTGGGCCACGCTCAGCCAGGGCAGCCCCGCCGGCAGCTCGCCCGACGACGCAGGTGGGCACCCGCGGGCACCGGCCCCACCGCGGCCCCACGGCTGCCCCACGGTGACCCCTGACTGCCCCATGGCGGCCTGTGACTACCCCATGGCGGCCCCCGCCTGCCCCGTGGCTGTCCCTGCCTGCTCTGCCTGTACCACTGTGGCCCTTGCCTGCCCCGCAGCTGCTCCTGCCCGCCCTGTGCCTGCCCCTGTTTTCCCCATGGCGTCTCGTGACCGCCCCGGTGGTGGCCCCTGCCTGCCCCATGGCAGCCCCTGCCTGCTCTGCCTGCCCCACGGTTCTCCTGCCTGCCCTGTGACTGCCCCGATTCCCCCGCGGCTGCCCCATGGCTTCCCCTGACAACCATAGGTGGCCCCTGCCTGCCCCATGGCAGCCCCTGCCAGCTCTGCCTGCCCCATGGCAGCCCCTGCCAGCTCTGCCTGCCCCATGGCAGCCCCAGCTGTCCCCGCCTGCCCCCATCCCGCCATGCCCAGCCTGGTCCTGTCAGCCCCACGCCTTCCTCCCCCCGTCCCTGGCTGTGCGCCCACTGCCCCCAGCCCCCCCATCGCTGCCTGTGCTCCCCCCATCCCTGCTGGGTGCTGTTCCTGCCCCCCCAGCCCCTGCAGGCTCTGCGGCACCCCGCTGCGTGCCCCCCACCCATGTTGTGCCCTCCCTGGGCCGTCTCCCCTCCGCGCTCTTGCTGGTTGCACGGTCCCCGCTGTGCCCCATGGCGCCGGCCCTGCTGTGCTGGCACCCACCGCCCCTCTCTGGGGGTGCAGCCCCAACGTCCCCCCGGCCCCGCTGTGTGCCCCTGGTCCCCCTGTGCCCCCCGGCCCCGCTGTGTGCCCTGGTCCCCCTGTGCCCCCGACCCTGCTGTGTGCCCTGGTCCCCCTGTGCCCCCCGGCCCCGCTGTGTGCCCCCAGCCCCGCTGTGTGCCCTGGTCCCCCTGTGCCCCCCGGCCCCGCTGTGTGCCCCCAGCCCCGCTGTGTGCCCTGGTCCTCCTGTGCCCCCCGGCCCCGCTGTGTGCCCTGGCACCCCCGTGTGCCCCCGGCCCTGCTGTGTGCCCCTGGTCCCCCTGTGCCCCCCGGCCCCGCTGTGTGCCCTGGCACCCCCGTGTGCCCCTGGTCCCCCTGTGCCCCCCGGCCCCGCTGTGTGCCCTGGCACCCCCGTGTGCCCCCGGCGCTCTCCCTGCGTCCCCAGCCCCCCGTCCCCCCGCCCGCCGGTGTCACCCCCGCCCCGTGCCCCCCGGCCCCGCTCCGGCCGCCTGCTCCGCGCCGCCCCCGCCCCGCCCGGCCCCGCTGCCGCATCCCGCCGGCCCCGGCGCTGCCGTCAGCGGTTGCCGGGGCAACGCCCGGTCCGGCCCGGCCGCAGGTGAGCGCTGCCGCGGGGAGCGGGGCCGGGATGGGGCCGGGGCCGGGCCGGGACGGGGAGATGGGGAGCGGGGCCGGCGCCGGGCCGGGGCCCCGCGCCCGCCGCGGGGGGCTGGGGCTGGGGGCGCGCGGGGGGGGGGGGGGGTCAGGGCGGCGGCAGGGACCCGGCCGTGGCCCCGCCGCAGACGCGCCCGGGGGCTCGGTGGGGCCGTGTCCCGCCGGGCCCTGGGACCCCCGGCCCCGCGGGGCCTGGCTGGGGTCCCCCCTCCTCGCGGCGAGGCGGCACCCCCGCCTTACGGCAGCGGGGGGTCCCGGGCCCGGCCTGGCCGCGGGCCCCCGCCCTCCCGGCGATGGGGGGCCCAGAGCCCTCCCTGGGGGTCCCCGCCTCGCTGGGCTCCGCGGGGCCGTGCCCTGCGTGGGCCGCCCTGACCGGCCCCTGCTCCCCCAGATTCCTTCTGGACCCGCAACTCCTTCGAGACGGACTCGGACCTGCCTGCGGGATGGATGCGGGTGCAGGACACCTCGGGCACCTACTACTGGCACATCCCCACCGGCACCACGCAGTGGGAGCCCCCCTCGGGGCTGGCCCGCGGCTCGGCCCCCGGCTCCCCGGGCAGCACCCCCTCCGAGGAGCCGCCGGTGAGTGCGGCCCGGGGACCCCGGGGCCGTGGGGCTGCCCCCCGGCGCAGGCCCTGAGCCGCCCCTGCTCTCCCCGCAGCTCGCCTGGACGGGCTTCGCCCCGGCTGAGCGCTTCGGCGAGGGGGACTTCTGGAAGGTGAGAGGGGGCGGTGGGCAGCCGGGGGGGCAGCACCCCGCGGCGCCCGGCCCCTGCCAGCCCCCGCGTCCCTCCCCAGGACCCCGCGGCGGAGGAGGCGGATGAGGAGCCCGGAGCGCAGGATGCGGAGCCGCCGTCACCGGGCCTGGCCTCGCCGGGCATGGGGTGCGTGGGGCTGCGCCTGGGCCCCGCGGGGACATGGGACCCTGGGGACGGGCGGCGGGAGGGGGCGTGCGGGGCTGGAGCTGGGCCCTGAGCTGGGGGTGGGGGGCCGGGATCTCCCCGCCGGTGCCGGGGGGCAGCAGCCACTGACGGCCCCCTTGCTCTTGCAGCGCGGCCCTGGCCGAGGAGGACAAGCCGGGCTCCAAGGTAGGCCTGGGGTCCCGGGGCGGCGGGTACATGGCCCAGACCCCCCCCCACGCCGCAGAGCCCCCACCGACTCAGCTGGCCCCTTCCCTGCTGCTGCTGCTGCCCCTGCGGGGCCTGGGGGCTGCCCCACTGCCGGGGGGTGGCTGGGACCCCTGCCCCGGGGTTGTGCCCCAGCCCTGGCACCGCCATGGGAGGGGGCTCAGCCGGGTCCGGGGCGCGCGGTGCCCCCGCCGCGGGGTCTGTCCTGGACTGGGGCACGCAGGAGCGGGCGGCTGGCCGGGGTCCCCGCAGCGGGGCCGTGCCTGCCCCACGCCATGCCTGCCCCATGCCGTGCCCTGCAGCGCTTCGCCGTGCGCTCGCTGGGCTGGGTGGAGATGAGCGAGGATGAGCTGGCGCCGGGCAGGAGCAGCATCGCCGTCAACAACTGCATCCGCCAGCTCTCCCTGCACCAGCGCGGCCCCCCCGGCACCTGGGGCGAGGTGAGTGCCCCCGCGCCCCTGCCCCGCACGCCGGCTCCCAGCGTGGCCCCTGAGCCCCCCCTGACTCGGTCCCCCCCCAGGGCCGGGCGATGCTGTTGCTGCTGGAGAGCCAGACGCTGAAGCTGGTGGACCCACAGGATCAGGCCCTGCTGCACGCGCAGCCCGTGGCCAGCATCCGCGTCTGGGGCGTGGGGCGTGACAGCGGCAGGTGGGGGGCGTGGGGTCGGGGGGTCCGGGGACGTGCTGGGTGCCCGGGCATGCGGGTTGGGGGTGAGGGGGGATCCGCTGGGCGGGGGGCTGTATGGGACCCCATGGGGGCTGCGTGAGGTCCCACGGGTGCAGGATGGGGCCACGCGGGGAGCACCGCGCAGGCGGGCGCGGGCGCTACGCAGGGTCTGTGCGTGCAGGGGGTGGGCGCGGGGTGAGTCCCTGCACCTGCGGGTCCTGGCGATGGGGCTGTCTGGTGCCTGCCGGGATGCGCGGGGATCCGGGTGCCTGCAGGGCGCAGGGCTGAGGGGTCCCATGCACGTGGGGTGCAGGGGTGTGCAGGGATCGGGGCGCAGGCGGGGCATGGGGCTGCGGGGGTCCCGTGCTTGTGGGTTGTGGGGCTGGGCAGGATCTGGCTGCACACAAGGTGTGGGGCCCATGCATGTGGGTGCAGGAGGGTGCAGGGTTCGGGGTGCACGCAGGGCATGGGGCCGTGGGGTCCCGTGTACCCATGGTGCGGGGCCATGCGGGGTCCCGAGGCTGAGCCCCCACAGCGGTGCCCGGGTGGGGGGGTCTCATGGGTCAGGCATGGCCCCGTGCGGGTGTGGGGTGACCCATGTGGTGGGGATCATGGGGGATGCGCGCGCCCCGGCCCCACTAACTCCGCTCTTTGGCTCTCTCCTGCTGCGCTGACCGGGGACGCAGGGAGAGGTATGGCAGCCCAGTCCCGTGCCAGTCCTCCAAGTCCCATCCCTTGCTGGGCTGGTGGTGGAGGCACTCGGGGTGGGGCGGTGGGGAGCTCGGGGCGGCTGGGGTGGCCGGGGGGGGTCCTGAGTGCAGCCCCTCCCCGCAGGGACTTCGCCTATGTGGCCCGGGACCAGCTGACGCAGATGCTCAAGTGCCACGTCTTCCGCTGCGAGAGCCCCGCCAAGAACATTGCCACCAGCCTGCACGAGGTCTGCTCCCAGGTGAGCCCCCCGGGCCCCCTCGCCCCAGGTGAGCACCCCCGGGCCCCCTTTGGCCCCAGGTCAGCACCCCTGGGCCCCCAGCCCCAGGTGAGCCTCTCCACTGCCTCCAGCCCCAGCCTGCATGAGGTCTGCTCCCAAGTGACCCCCCCCCAGCCCCAGGTGAGCCCCCCATGGCCCCCCCCCCAGCCCCAGCCTGCACAAGGTCTGCTCCCAGGTGAGCCCCTCCAGACCCCCCCCGGCCCTAGGTGAGCGCCCCTCAGCCTCCCCCCCCAGCTCCGAGGTCTGTTCCCGGTGAGACCCTCCTCACCCTGCTGTCCCCAGGGAGCAGCCAGCTGGTGCGGTGCCTGGGGTGCCGTGGCCCTGCGTGGGGAGCAGGGGCTGGGGGCTGTGGCATGACGGCCGGGGGGGCCGGTGCCCCCGTGCTCTCCCCAGATCATGGCAGAGCGGCGAAGCGCCCGGGCGCTGGCTAATGGTCTCTCCGTGGACTCCTCCAGGCTGGTGGAGATCCCCTTCCAGGGTACGGCTCGGGGGGGAGACCTGGGGGAGCCTGGCGTGTCTGGGGGCTGTGTGTGCTGGGGGGGCACTGGGGGGGCAGGGACGGCTGTTGGGGGATAGCTGGGTGTTGGGTGATGGTTGGGGTGGGGGCTGGGTGTTGGGGTGCAGCGGTGGCGGGGGGCCGGGTGTGGGTGACGCGGTGCAGTGGTGTTGGTGTGGGGCTGACCCTGTCCTGTGCCACCGCAGTGGAGTTCCCGGCGCCCAAGAGCGAGGTGGTGCAGAAGTTCCCGGTGTGCTACCTGGGCTGCGTGCCCGTCGCCAAGCCCGTGGGTGAGCGCGGGGCTCGGGCCACGCTGGGCGGTGCTGGGGGCAGCCAGGGGCACTCACACCCCATAGGGCTGCCGTGGGCACACACCCCTGCCCCCCGCGGGGCGCCCCTGAGCCCCCTGCCCGTCCCCAGGCATGGACGTCATCAACGCGGCGCTGGAGGCGGCGCTGGCCACCGGCAGCAAGGAGCACTGGACCCCCATCGTGGTCAACGTGGCGCCCGCCACGCTCACCATCACCCATGAGCAGGTGGGTCCGGCCCCCCGTTGCTGTCCCCGTCCCGGCGGCGTGGCAGGGGCAGCGGTGACCCCGGCCATGTCCCGCAGACGGAGGTGGTGCTGTGCGAGTGCCGCGTGCGGTTCCTGTCCTTCATGGGGGTGGGCCGCGACGTGCGCTCCTTCGCCTTCATCATGGCCAGCGCCCCGGGCGCCTTCCGCTGCCACATGGTCTGGTGCGAGCCCAACGCCGCGGGGCTGAGCGAGGCGCTGCAGGCCGCCTGCATGGTGAGTGTCCCCCGCGGCCCCCTCCCCATCCCCGCGGCCCCCTCCCCGGCCCGGCCGCTGACCCCGCTCTCCCCAGCTGCGCTACCAGAAGTGCCTGGACGCCCGGCCCCAGGCCTCCAGCTCCTGCCTGCCCGCACCACCCGCCGACTCGGTGGCCCGCCGGGTGGGCTCCTCCGTCCGCAGGGGCGTGCAGACCCTGCTGGGCAGCCTGAAGCCCAAGCGCCTCGGGGCCCAGACGCCGTGAGCCAGGACAGGGGGAGTGACTGAGACCCCTTCCCCACCCGCCACCCCTGGGACGGGACGGGGGGACGGGATGGAGGGGGCAGCAGCGCTGGGGACGCGCAGGGCACCAGCGGGGGGCAAGCCCGCGCCGGGGGGCGTGCGTGTGTGTGTGCAAGCATCCCCACGCGTGGAGCTGCGTGCGAGGCGCCGCGGGACACGTGCCTGTGCTGGGGGTGCGCGCCGAGCGCGGTGCCCCGCCGTGGCTCTGCTCCCTCCGGCCGTGCTCCAGGGCGGCGGGTCGGGGGTCCTGCCCCACGCGCCGGGGCGAGCCCCCCGCCGCCCTGCGGGGATGATGGTGCCGGCGCGGCGGGGGCGCGGGGCCCACCCTGCCCTGATGCATGCGGTCTAACCTGCGGTGTGGGGCTCCCCGGGGCTGCCAGCTCTGGAGCTGCCACGCCTGCCGTAACAAAGATCTGTGTCGTACTAAATAATTAATAAACCCATTCCACCAGCCTGGCCTGGCCCCTCTCGCTGCGGCACCCGCCCGGAGGAGGATGAGGAGGAGCAGCAGGGCTGCGTGCCCTCCCGGCACATCCCGCAGGGCCTCGGGCAGGAGCCGCTGGGTCCATCACACCTTTATTGTGCCGCGGGCAGGGGCGGCAGCTGGTGGAAGCACCGGGAGCACCAGGACAGGCAGGGACCTGCCTCAGCCCTCGCCTGTCCACACCAGGCCCGGGCACCACCTGTGTCCCGGGACCCGATCCTGCCTCAGCAGAGCCGCCGCTGCTGCCAGAGCTCCTGGATGCGTGGGAAGGGCAGCGCCGGGCGCAGGGGCTGGCAGAGGCTGGGGTCGGCGGAGCGGCCGGTGCGCAGGGCGCAGAGCAGTGCCGCCTTGCAGGCGGCCAGGCAGGGCTCGCGGGGCGGGTGGCCCTTGTGGAAGAGGAACCAGAAGCGCTGGAAGAGGCGCTCGTCGTCCTGGAAGCGGCGGATGAGCTGGTCCCAGTCGGTGGGGAAGGCGCTGGGCAGCCCGTAGGCGTCGCGGGCGCGGTAGAGGCGCTGCCAGCGTGGCTCTGCCCCCGGCGCGTTGGCCTCGGTGAGGTTGAGGATGAAGGTCTCGTGGTCCAGCACGGCGTGGGAGCTGCCGGGGTAGGCACCATCCACCTCGTACACGCGGTAGCCTGCGGGCAGGGCAGGCTGGGTCAGGGCGGGCAGCAGCACCGCGGCCGGAGGGGTGGGCTGCGCTGGGGCGGGGGCTCAGGGCGCACCAGGGTTGAGGTTGATGTAGGTGGTGACGCTGGGGGCCACGAAGGCGACAGAGACGGGGCGCGTCAGCGTCTCCTCGTCGTAAAACATCTCAAACTCGTCCACGTGCGTGTGCCCGAAGAACTGAGCTGCGATGGTGCCCTCAAACCTGTGCCGGGCCGGGGGGGTGAGGGCTGCCGGCGCCCAGACCTCCACCCCGGCCCCACCGCACTGCCTGGCAGCCGGCACGGCGCAGCCGGTCCCGTGACCCGGACTCCCCCGTTACGCTGGGCGCAGCTGATGCCGCGTGTCCAGGCCGTGCCTGTCGGCGCTGGCTCCGGCACGGCCCTGCCTGGCACAGGCAGCTTTGGGCTCCTGACCGCGGACACGCCGGCACGGCACTGTCCCCCCCCGTCCCCTCCCATGCCGCTGCTGCTGCCGTTGCCGGGCAGGGGTCCGCGGGGCTGACCTGCTGACGATGCGGTAGTAGTTCCAGCTCCAGCTGCGCAGGCAGTGGGCCGGGGGGATGTGCCCGATGATGTGCACCTAGGAGGCAGTGGAGGACGGGGGGGCTGAGGGGTGCCCGGGACCCCCCGTCTGCAGGGCCGGTACCCCCCCCCCCGCCCTCACCTTCTCCCCCGCCTGCTCGGCGGCCGCCAGGACCCCCACCAGCCACTGCAGCTGCCCCGCGGGGTCGGTGGAGTTGATGAGGAGCCAGAAATTGGCCTGGGAGCAGAAATTCATGTTGAGGGAGACGAGGCGCAGCCCAGGCCAGACCTGCACCGTGTAGAAACCGGCGGCCCTGCGGGGACGGGGGGGTGAGCACTGCCTGCCCCTGCCCCATGCCGCACGTCCCCGTGCCCACCCTGGGCCCCCCAGCTCCCTGCCCACCCTGGCACTCCCCTCCCCTCTGCCTGCCCACAGCCCCCAGCACCCCCGGAGCCCAGAGCCCTCCCGTCCCTGCCTGCCCGAAGTACCCCACACCTACCAGCCATGAGCTCTCCCACCTCCCAGTACGGAGCCCCCCGCCTCGCCCCTGCTAGCCTGAGGCACCTGCACCCTCCTGGCCCCAAGCCCCCCCCCCAGCCCCTGCTAGGCTGGGGCTCCCCTTGCCCCCCCAGTATGGAGACTACTCTGTGCCCTCCCAGCCCTGACCCCCTCCCAAGTCCCCCCAGCCCAAAGCCCCCAGCTCTGAGCCCCCCTCGCCCTTGCTAGCCCAGCCCCCCCAGTATGGAGACCACTCTGTGCCCTCCCAGACCTGAGCCCCCCTGAGCCTCTGCTAGCCCAGAGCCCCCCAGCCCGGAGCCCCCTGCCCAGCCCCTGCCAACAGCCGCCCCCACCGGAGGGTCTGCAGCGCTGGGGGAGGCAGCCAGTCCTGCCAGGCCTCGGCCATGGCGTCGTACAGCCAGGCGGAGGACTGGTTGCCCCGCACGTATGGCGGGGGAAAGGCATTGACGGGAGTGGCCTCGTGGTTGCCCACGGCCGGGTAGACGGGCAGGGAGCCCAGGTGCCGGCGCAGCAGCCCGGTGACGGTGCGCAGGGCCAGCAGCTGGTCCTGGCGGCTCTGCTGCCAGACGTCATGTGCCGGGATGTCGCCCGTCCAGTACGCGGCGGCGAAGGGGGCCGTGCTGGGGAGCCGGGCCAGCAGCGCCTCAATGGTGTGCAGCGGCAGGTCGCACTTGCCATACTCGCCCCAGAAGCCGGCGCCGCCGGGGCCGGGGCGGGCAGCACCGCGGCAGCAGAGCGGGTCAGGGCAGGCGGCCTCGCTGCCTGGCGTGTAGTGGCGATCCCAGTGCAGGTCGGTGAGGAAGAGGAGGCGGGCGGTGGGGGCGCCGGGTGGCGGGGGTGCCGGGGGCCGCACCGGTGGCTTGGGGGTGGTGGGCAGGGAGACGTTCCAGGCGCTGAAGATGTCCCAGTGGCCACAGCGCCGGCCCAGCAGCAGCCCGCAGGCCTCGCTGGGCCGGAGCACGGAGCGGGCCCAGGCCGACACCACGTCTTCCTGGAAGAGCTGCACAGCTTGCCGGCAGACCTCGGGGCGCGCCAGCCGCAGGTCCTGGCACAGCCGGGCCGCCACGCGCCCCACACGCGCCACGTTGGGCTCCATCTGCGGGACAGGGACCGGCTGGGCTGCTGCCCCTCGCCCCCGGCCGCCCCTCGCCCCCGGCCGCCCCCACCACCCCTCGCCCCCGGCCGCCCAGACCCACTGGGCTCAGAGCCCCGGGGCCGGGGCACCCACACCCACCCAGTCCCCTCCACCCACCCCATGCCCGGGCCCCAGTCTGGTTCCCCTTTCAGGGAAGGAAGGGGGAGGTCCCCGGGGCCCGTCGCAGCCGCACCCCCGCCTGTCCCTGTCCCTCAGCACGGAGCTGCTGGCCTGTCCCGGCCCATCCCGGCCCATCCCTGTCCTGGTCCCGTGCCTGTCACAAGCCACGACGTGCCCCAGCCTGCCCCAGCCCCGGGCCCGTCACGAGGTCCTGGCCCGGCCCCATCCCACCTCCTGTCTCCAGCCTGGCCCTGTCCTGTCCTGTCCCCATCTCCAGCCTGTCCCTGTCCCGTTCTGGCCCCGTCCCTGTCCCTGTCCTGTCCCAGCACCGTCCTGACCTGTCCCATCCCCATCTCCAGCCCGTCCCTGTCCTGTCTTGTCCCTGTCCTGTCCCCGTCTCCAGCCCTTCCCCTCCTGTCCCTGTCCCCATCTCCAGCCTGTCCTTGTCCTGTCCCTGTCCTGTCCTGTCTTGTCCCTGTCCCATCCCCATCTCCAGCCCGTCCCTGTCCTATCCCTGTCCCTGTCCGGTCCTGTCCCTGTCCTGTCCCCATCCCTGCCCTGTCTCCGTCCCTGTCCCCATCTCCAGCCCTTTCCCTCCCGTCCCTGTCCCCATGTCCAGCCCGTCCCTGTCCTGTCCCTGCCCTGTCCCCATCCCTGTCCCGTCCCCGTCTCCAGCCCGTCCCCTCCTGTCCCCGTCGTCCCCTGAACCCGTTCCTGTCCCGGACCACGCTGGCCCCGCTCTGCCCGCCCCGTCCCGTCCCGTCCCGTCCCCACCTGCAGCGCCAGGCCCAGCGCCCCGAAGAGCAGCCGGCAGGCCGGGCACGACACGTTCCGCCAGCCCCAGTGCGGGGCCACCGCCAGGAACGGCTCCGCCCCGGCAGGGGGCGACCCCGCCGACAGCGACAGCGACAGCGACAGCGACAGCGACAGCAAAAGCGCGAGCGGCAGCGGCAGGGCCGGACCGGCGCCCCGAACCCGCGCCGCCATGGCGGAACGAGGCCTCCGCCGCCGGGCGGGGCGGGGCGGGGCGGGGCGGGGCCGGGGGGGCCGACAGCGGGGGGCGGGACCGGGGGCGGGGGGAGGCGGTGGCGCCTTTAAATGGCGCCAGGGGCAGGGTGGGAGATGGAGTCCGCGAGGGGCATTGAGGGAGATGGGGTCCCTGTGGGCACTGTGGGAGATGGGGTCCCTGTGGGCTCTGTGGGAGATGGAGTCCTGTGGGCTCTGTGGGAGATGGGGTCCCTGTGGGCTCTGTGGGAGATGGGGTCCCTGTGGGCACTGTGGGAGATGGGGTCCCTGTGGGCACTGTGGGAGATGGGGTCCCTGTGGGCTCTGTGGGAGATGGGGTCCCTGTGGGCACTGTGGGAGACGGGGTCCTGTGGGAGATGGGGTCCCTTTGGGCACTGTGGGAGATGGGGTCCCTGTGGGCACTGTGGGAGATGGGGTCCCTGTGGGCACTGTGGGAGATGGGGTCCCTGTGGGCACTGTGGGAGATGGGGTCCCTGTGGGCACTGTGGGAGATGGGGTCCCTGTGGGCACTGTGGGAGATGGGGTCCCTGTGGGCACTGTGGGAGATGGGGTCCCTGTGGGCACTGTGGGAGATGGGTCCTGTGGGAGATGGGGTCCCTGTGGGCTCTGTGGGAGATGGGGTCCCTGTGGGCACTGTGGGAGATGGGGTCCTGTGGGCACTGTGGGAGATGGGGTCCCTGTGGGCACTGTGGGAGATGGGGTCCCTGTGGGCACTGTGGGAGATGGGGTCCCTGTGGGCACTGTGGGAGATGGGGTCCCTGTGGGCACTGTGGGAGATGGGGTCCCTGTGGGCACTGTGGGAGATGGGGTCCCTGTGGGCACTGTGGGAGATGGGGTCCCTGTGGGCACTGTGGGAGATGGGGTCCCTGTGGGCACTGTGGGAGATGGAGTCCTGTGGGCACTGTGGGAGATGGGGTCCCTGTGGGCACTGTGGGAGATGGGGTCCCTGTGGGCACTGTGGGAGATGGGGTCCTGTGGGCACTGTGGGAGATGGGGTCCCTGTGGGCACTGTGGGAGATGGGGTCCCTGTGGGCACTGTGGGAGATGGGGTCCCTGTGGGCACTGTGGGAGATGGGGTCCCTGTGGGCGCTGTGGGAGATGGGGTCCCTGTGGGCACTGTGGGAGATGGGGTCCCTGTGGGCACTGTGGGAGATGGGTCCCTGTGGGCACTGTGGGAGATGGAGTCCCTGTGGGCACTGTGGGAGATGGGGTCCCTGTGGGCACTGTGGGAGATGGGGTCCCTGTGGGCACTGTGGGAGATGGGGTCCTGTGGGCACTGTGGGAGATGGGGTCCCTGTGGGCTCTGTGGGAGATGGGGTCCCTGTGGGCACTGTGGGAGATGGGGTCCCTGTGGGCACTGTGGGAGATGGGGTCCCTGTGGGCACTGTGGGAGATGGGGTCCCTGTGGGCACTGTGGGAGATGGGGTCCCTGTGGGCACTGTGGGAGATGGGGTCCCTGTGGGCACTGTGGGAGATGGGTCCTGTGGGCACTGTGGGAGATGGGGTCCCTGTGGGCACTGTGGGAGATGGGGTCCCTGTGGGCGCTGTGGGAGATGGGGTCCCTGTGGGCTCTGTGGGAGATGGGGTCCCTGTGGGCTCTGTGGGAGATGGGGTCCCTGTGGGCACTGTGGGAGATGGGGTCCCTGTGGGCACTGTGGGAGATGGGTCCTGTGGGCTCTGTGGGAGATGGGGTCCCTGTGGGCACTGTGGGAGATGGGGTCCCTGTGGGCACTGTGGGAGATGGGGTCCCTGTGGGCACTGTGGGAGATGGGGTCCCTGTGGGCACTGTGGGAGATGGGGTCCCTGTGGGCACTGTGGGAGATGGGGTCCCTGTGGGCACTGTGGGAGATGGGGTCCCTGTGGGCACTGTGGGAGATGGGGTCCCTGTGGGCTCTGTGGGAGATGGGGTCCCTGTGGGCACTGTGGGAGATGGGGTCCCTGTGGGCTCTGTGGGAGATGGGGTCCCTGTGGGCACTGTGGGAGATGGGGTCCCTGTGGGCACTGTGGGAGATGGGGTCCTGTGGGCACTGTGGGAGATGGGGTCCCTGTGGGCACTGTGGGAGATGGGGTCCCTGTGGGCACTGTGGGAGATGGGGTCCCTGTGGGCACTGTGGGAGATGGGGTCCCTGTGGGCACTGTGGGAGATGGGGTCCCTGTGGGCTCTGTGGGAGATGGGGTCCCTGTGGGCTCTGTGGGAGATGGGGTCCCTGTGGGCTCTGTGGGAGATGGGGTCCCTGTGGGCTCTGTGGGAGATGGGGTCCCTGTGGGCTCTGTGGGAGATGGGGTCCCTGTGGGCTCTGTGGGAGATGGGGTCCCTGTGGGCACTGTGGGAGATGGGGTCCCTGTGGGCACTGTGGGAGATGGGGTCCCTGTGGGCTCTGTGGGAGATGGGGTCCTGTGGGCACTGTGGGAGATGGGGTCCCTGTGGGCACTGTGGGAGATGGGGTCCCTGTGGGCACTGTGGGAGATGGGGTCCTGTGGGCACTGTGGGAGATGGGGTCCCTGTGGGCTCTGTGGGAGATGGGGTCCCTGTGGGCACTGTGGGAGATGGGGTCCCTGTGGGCGCTGTGGGAGATGGGGTCCCTGTGGGCGCTGTGGGAGATGGGGTCCCTGTGGGCACTGTGGGAGATGGGGTCCCTGTGGGCACTGTGGGAGATGGGGTCCCTGTGGGCACTGTGGGAGATGGGGTCCCTGTGGGCACTGTGGGAGATGGGGTCCCTGTGGGCACTGTGGGAGATGGAGTCCTGTGGGCACTGTGGGAGATGGGGTCCCTGTGGGCACTGTGGGAGATGGGGTCCCTGTGGGCACTGTGGGAGATGGAGTCCCTGTGGGCTCTGTGGGAGATGGAGTCCCTGTGGGCACTGTGGGAGATGGAGTCCCTGTGGGCACTGTGGGAGATGGGGTCCCTGTGGGCACTGTGGGAGATGGGGTCCTGTGGGCTCTGTGGGAGATGGGGTCCTGTGGGCTCTGTGGGAGATGGGGTCCTGTGGGCACTGTGGGAGATGGAGTCCCTGTGGGCACTGTGGGAGATGGGGTCCCTGTGGGCACTGTGGGAGATGGAGTCCCTGTGGGCACTGTGGGAGATGGGGTCCCTGTGGGCACTGTGGGAGATGGGGTCCCTGTGGGCACTGTGGGAGATGGGGTCCCTGTGGGCTCTGTGGGAGATGGGGTCCCTGTGGGCTCTGTGGGAGATGGGGTCCCTGTGGGCTCTGTGGGAGATGGGGTCCCTGTGGGCTCTGTGGGAGATGGGGTCCTGTGGGCTCTGTGGGAGATGGGGTCCCTGTGGGCTCTGTGGGAGATGGGGTCCCTGTGGGCTCTGTGGGAGATGGGGTCCTGTGGGCACTGTGGGAGATGGAGTCCCTGTGGGCACTGTGGGAGATGGGGTCCCTGTGGGCTCTGTGGGAGATGGGGTCCCTGTGGGCACTGTGGGAGATGGGGTCCTGTGGGCTCTGTGGGAGATGGGGTCCCTGTGGGCTCTGTGGGAGATGGGGTCCCTGTGGGCACTGTGGGAGATGGAGTCCTGTGGGCTCTGTGGGAGATGGAGTCCCTGTGGGCTCTGTGGGAGATGGGGGCCTGTGGGCTCTGTGGGAGATGGGGGTCCTGTGGGCACTGTGGGAGATGGGGTCCCTGTGGGCACTGTGGGAGATGGGGTCCCTGTGGGCTCTGTGGGAGATGGGGTCCCTGTGGGCACTGTGGGAGATGGGGTCCCTGTGGGCTCTGTGGGAGATGGGGTCTGTGGGAGATGGGGTCCCTGTGGGCTCTGTGGGAGATGGGGTCCCTGTGGGCACTGTGGGAGATGGAGTCCTGTGGGCACTGTGGGAGATGGGGTCCCTGTGGGCGCTGTGGGAGATGGGGTCCTGTGGGGGGTCCTGTCGCCACTGTGTTTGCGGTCACAACACCCATGGTCTGGTCCCTTCATCCACTGCCTGTGGAGAGCTGCCTGTGGGTGCTGGAGGGTTATGTCTGTGCGTGTTCCCTGTTCTGTGTGTGTGTGCATGTGCGTGTACACGTGTACATACGTGCGTGTGTGCAGGTGTTTGGTGCAGCTCTTTGTGTGCATGAACGTGCTCGTGCGGGTGCAGGTGTGTGCGTGTGCACCGGTGCGTGTGCAGGTGTGCGCTGTGGCTCTGTACCCGGGTGTGAACGTGTACGGTTGTGCAAACCTGCCCAGCTGTATGTGTGTGCTTGTGCGCACGTGGGTGCTGCTGTGTGTGCCCGCGTGTGCCCAAGTGCGGGTGCGATCTGTGCGTGCGTGTCTCCGTGCAGGTGTGGGTGTCTCCCCTGGGGATGGTATGTGCAGAGCTGTGCCACGCCCGTGCCATGCCACACTGTCCCGGTACCATCCCAGTGCCGTGCTGGTGTGGAGCCCCGTGGGGCTGTCCCGGACAGGGCTGTCCGCAGCCCTGGGCACGGACCAACCCCTCCTGCAGGCAGTGCTGGCCACTGCCCCGGGGGGCCAGGGATGCCCGCAGCAGAGGAGCAAGGCCCCGTGGCCCCCCGAGCAGTGTGATCCCCCCGCCCCGCCCGGCTCTGGCCCGCAGACCCCCCAGTGCCAGGACGGGCTGGACCGACTGTGGTGGGAAGCAGCAGCGCAGGCGGGCGCAGGGCGAGTTTATTGTGGCTGGGGCCAGGGAGCAGAATAGGGAGACCCTGGGCTGGGGGCACCCCGACCCCCCCCACCCCTGGTGTGCCAGGCCCTGAGGGTCCCCGGGGAGCCCCTGCCTGGGTGCTCGCCCCCAGCCCAGCCTGGGCACAGCGGTGCGTGGAGCTGGGGGCGCTGGGGGTCCTGGGGCTGTACGGGGGCTGGTGGGGCCCCAGGGCAGACGGGGACGGGGGGGGGGGGTGCGCAGAGGCACGGGGGATCCCGGAGGCTGGTGGTGCGCTGAGCTGTGCCAGGCCCGAGGGGCACAGGGAGGGTGCCAAGGTGGGCGGGGACATGGGGGGTGCAGGCAGAGCCCCGGGGGCAGCGGGGGCCGGGGTGGGTGGCTCAGGGGGGTCCGAGGCTGCTGACGGTGGTGTAGCTGAACTTGGAGAGCGAGGCGTTGGCGTTGGCCACCTCCTCCTCGAGCGGGCGGTGCGGGCAGGCGCGGCGGCAGCCGGCGCAGGTGGCCAGGAAGGCTTTGCGGAAGCGGCGGTTCATGAAGCAGTAGATGAGGGGATTGGCGCAGGCGGAGGTATAGGAGAGGAGGTGGATGAAGGAGATGGGCGTCCCTGAGAGCGCCCGCTGGGCCGCCCGTGGGGCGAAGGCGCGCCACGTGTTGGCGGTGAAGATGGGTAGCCAGCAGAGGAAGAACATGGCCACGATGACCACCAGCATGCGGATCACGCGCCTCTTGGCCACCAGCTTCGCCTCTGAGCTGTTGATGCGCGCCCGGTCCTGCTGTGCACCCGCCGCGCCCAGCGCCCGCAGCTCCAGTGCGCCACCCGGCCGGGAGAGCTGCAGGTAGCAGCCGTCCCCCTCGTCACAGGCGAGCACCGGCTCCCCACTGCCGTTGCGCTGAGCTGTGGGGCGGAGAGGATGTGGTCACAGCCGTGGCGCCGTGGGGACCCACGCCACCCCGAGGCCACGAGCGCATCGTCTGCTGGGACGCAGCGGGGTGTTGGGACGGGACACGGCACAGGGCCCTGCACAGGGCGGTGTTCCCGGGGAACCCCCCAGCTGCGAGGACCCAGGGTGGGGGCTCAGCCCTCCCCCATGTCCCGGGGCCGGGGGTTCTGCCCGCACAGGGGTCATGCTGCAGGAGGGGAGGGCAGGGCCGAGCGGTGCTGCCAGCCCTGCTCCGTGCCAGCCCAGCCCCTCACCTGCAGCCTCCCCCTTGATGTCCAGCTCGAAGCGGATGCCTCGGTAGAGTTCGCGGGAGATGAGCCCGTAAGCCACGATCATCACCACGCCCGGGATGAAGAAGAGGATGAGGAGCAGCAGGACGTACCTGGAAGAGGCGGTGCCCGTCGCTCAGTGGCCCCTCACCAGCCTGGCCGCAGCAGTGGGGCCGGTGGCCGGACGGTGTCCCCCTATGTGCCGGGGTCCCAGGGGCGGGCGGGGGTCCCGGGGCCGACTCACCAGGCCTGCCGGACGTGCTCGCTGGGCCAGTCGTGGGTGCACTGGCTGACGGGCGGGTGTGCGCCGCGGGCGGGCACGGCGCGTGTGGTGCTGTAGACGGCGTAGGGCAGCATGAGCAGTGCTGAGAAGAGCCAAGTGCTGGTGATGACCCGGCAGGCGTGCGAGCGCGTCTGCCAGACGCGGGACTGCAGCGGGTTGCAGATGGCACTGTACCGCTCGATGGCGATGGCCACCAGGCTGAAGGTAGAGACTGAGACGGAGACACCTGCGGGCAGCGAGGGTCAGCGCCCGTGGCACGGCGCGGCATGGCGTGGCTCGGCCCTCCCCCAGCCCCCGCCCGCCACCCCCTCGTACCCATGAGGTAGGCCATGAGCTTGCAGATGGCCTCTCCGAAGACGAAGGTGCCCATGAGGTTGGGGACGAGCGTGAAGGGCATGCAGCAGAGCGCCAGCATCAGGTCGCTGAGCGCCAGGGAGAGCAGGAAGGAGTTGGTGACGGTGCGCAGGCGGCGGTTCAGGAGCAGCACGGCCACAACCAGGGCATTCCCACAGACGCTCAGCACGAAGATCAGTGTGTACAGCAGGACGCGCACCGTCAGGTCCAGGTCTGTGGGCGGCAGGGTCACAGGATGCCACGCAGGCACCCCAGCAGCACCATGGCATGGGAGGGCAGTGTGGCTGGGGAGATGCCCCCCGGCACAGGCGGGCAGTGTGGCCGAGCGTGGTCTGGGCACCTGAGCTCTGGCTGGCTCCAGCTGCGTCCGGGAGGCTCAGTGGGGAGCTGGCAGCTGGGTGCCTGGGCTCCCTCCGTGTGCGGCTGCCACCGCAGTGGACATGGGGCCGGGATGCCCTGTCTGCCCCCCGGCTCGGCTCCGTGGATGTGCCGCTGCCCGGGCTGGGGTCCAGCGCCAGGGCACCCCAAGCCGTGCAGGTGCCGGGGCTGGAGCCGCGGTGCTGCCCCGGTCCTGCCCTCCCCGGGCCGAGCCCTCAGCCGTCCCTGGGCCTCCGCCCTCCCGGTGCAGCGGGAGCCCGGTGCCCGAGTCCCCGGCCGCGCTGGGACATGACGGGGGCTGTTCGTCCCCCGGCAGCTGAACAAACTGGCGCTGGTGCCCGTGGAGCCCGGGTGGGGTGGGGTGGGGGTCCTGGCCCCGGGCGGGGGTGCGGGGCGGGCCACTCCTGCCGGGGTCCCCCTCCGCCTTCCCGCTGCCCCCGGGCAGAGCCCCGACACCCCCCGGGGAGAGCCCAGCTCGGACCCCGGGCAGCCCCGTCGTGCTGGTCCCGGTGCCCGGCGGTCCCGGTGCCGCTGCCGCCGAGCCCCCAGCCCGGAGCGCATCCCGGCTCGGGCCCGGGGCCCGGGGCTGGGGCCAGCGGCTGGCGGGACGGGGGGCCCGGCGGCTGCTCGGGGCTGCACCGGGCACGCAGGCGGGGAGCACCGGGGCGCACGGCGGGACGAACCGGGGCGCGCGGGCAGGCGGATGGGGCGCACGGCGGCGTGCAGCGGGGCGGAGCGGGCCGGCAGGCGAGGGGCACCGGAGCGCGGCGGGCGGGAGGGCGGGCGGGTGCACCGGGAGGCACGGCAGGACGAACCGGGCGGCAGCGGGAGGCACGGCGGGACGAACCGGGACGGGCGGGTGGGGTGCAGCGGGGCGCACGGCGGGGCGGCAGGGCGGCGGGGTGTCCCTCCCGTCCCCTCCCGTCCCTCCCGTCCCGGTCTCACCTTTGGGCGCCGGGGGCCCGCGGAGGCCCCTGCGGAGGAGGTCGCAGGCGGAGCCGTTCCCGGCGGAGCCGGTGCCGGTGGCGGAGCCGGAGCCGTTGCCGGGGCGGCAGAGCAGCTCCTGCAGCGACTCGTTGAGGCGCCGCGGGTCCATGGCGCCGGCGGAGCCGCCCTCAGAGCCGCCCCGCGCCCATCGCGCCCGCCCCGGCGGCGGCACCGGCACCGGCGGGAGAGGAGGCTCCGCTCCGCTCCGCTCCGCTCCGGAGCCGCCGGGAGAGTGAGCGGGGGCGGTGCCCGGCGCAGGGCGGGCCGGGGGCGGGGGGCGGCGGGGAGCGGGGGGAGGCAGGGGAGTTCGCGGGGGGATGCGGCGGGAGCGGGGCGATGCGGGGGGCGGGCGGGCGCAGGGGACGCCGGCAGCGGGAGCGGGGTGGGGGGCGCGGGGGCCCTGGAGCGCTCCTGGGGCACCGGGAGGCGGCGGTCACCGTGGCGGCTGTCACCGTGGCGGCGGTCACCGGGCGGCGGCGCCGGCGCCCGCGGCTTCTCCCTGCGGGTGCCCCTGGGGGCGGCCCCGGGGCCGCTGGACCCGAGCTGCCCCCGACCCCGGCCCCGGCCGCGGCCCCGGCTCGCCCCCACCCCGGGCCGCCCCGCTCCGGCCCGGCCGCCCCCGCCCGGTTCCCGCCGCCGCTTTCCCGGGAGCCCCGGGCACCCCGCGCCGCCCGCGCCCCGACCCAGCCCGGCGCCCGCCTCTGCCCACCCGCACCCTGCCCGGCTCCTGCCCTGCGCCTGCCCCTGCCCCTTCTCTTTGTCCTGCCTCTACCCCTATCCCTACCCCATCCCTACCCCATCCCTACCCCATCCCTACCCCATCCCTACCCCTGTCCCTACCCCATCCCTACCCCATCCCTACCCTATCCCTACCCCATCCCTACCCTATCCCTACCCCATCCCTATCCCTATCCCTATCCCTACCCCATCCCTATCCCTATCCCTACCTCTATCCCTACCCCTATCCCTACCCCATCCCTATCCCTATCCCTATCCCTATCCCTATCCCTATCCCTATCCCTATCCCTATCCCTATCCCTATCCCTACCCCATCCCTGTCCCTACCCCTATCCTTCCCTGCCCGTCTTGTTCCTGTCCTGCCCCTGCCCCATCCCTGTCCCCATCCTGACCCCGATCCTGGTCGCAGTCCCTGCCCCATCCCCGTCCCCATCCCCATCCCCATTCCCGTCCCCATCCTTGTCCCCGTCCCCGTCCCCATTCCCGTCCCGTCGCCGTTACAGCCCTGTCCTTGTTCATGAACAACTCATCGTTACCTAGCAACGGTTGTCAGTGTTACCTAGCAACGGTTGTCCCGGTCACCCAGCAGCCATTGTCGCTGCTGTCCCACCCCAGGTAACCCTCAGCGCCGGGGGCCTGTCCCCCCCGCGCCCCGCACCCCCGCGGGACCCCGGCCCCTGGGGGGACCCTGCACCCCGGGGGGACCCTGCGGCCTGGGGGGACCCTGTGCCCTGGGGGGACCCTGCACCCCACCGGGACCCTGTGCCCTGGGGAGATCCTGCACCCTGCTGGGACTCTGTGCCCTGGGGGGACCCTGCGGCCTGGGGGGACCCTGCACCCCACCGGGACCCTCTGCCCTGGGGGGACCCTGCACCCCGGGGGGACCCTGCGGCCTGGGGGGACCCTGTACCCTGGGGGGACCCTGCACCCTGGGGGGACCCTGTGCCCTGGGGGGACCCTGCACCCCTCTGGGACCCTGCGCCCTGGGGGGACCCTGCACCCTGGGGGGACCCTGTGCCCTGGGGGGACCCTGCACCCCTCTGGGACCCTGTGCCCTGGGGAGATCCTGCACCCTGGGGGGACCCTGTGCCCTGGGGGAAGCCCATCCTCCCGCAGGACCTGGTCCCTGGGCAGGACCCCGTGGCATCACAGGACCCTGCGCCCTGGGGGGACCCAGTCCCCCAGCAGGACCCTGTGCCCCAGCAGGACGCTGCGGCACGGCAGGACCCTGCGGCACGGCAGGACTCGCTCCCGGTGCAGGACCCGCTCCCCCGGCAGGCCGCCGCCACCGCTGCAACCGGCACTCGAGGCGCTCGATGCGCAGCACCATCTTGAAGGCGCTAGACTCCAGCTGGGCCAGCAGCCGGGCTGCCCGGGTCTGCAGCCCCTCCAGGGCCATCTCCAGTGCCTGCACCCGGCGCTCAGCCTCCTCCGCCGCCGCCGCTGCCGCTGCCTCAGCGTGCACATCCAGCTTGCCCATGTGCAGCAGGAGCTCGCGGCCCTTGGCCTCCATCATGGCCCGGG
Source organism: Nipponia nippon (assembly GCF_047370975.1). Classification (NCBI taxonomy): domain Eukaryota; kingdom Metazoa; phylum Chordata; class Aves; order Pelecaniformes; family Threskiornithidae; genus Nipponia; species Nipponia nippon. Next base: position 131,305,637 of record NW_028262336.1, on the reverse strand, counting down.
CGTTGGGGAACTCGGCCAGCACCTCCGCCAGGTCCTCCTTGGAGAGGCAGAAGAGGTCCGAGTAGCCGATGCTCATGATGTTGGCCGTGCGCCGGTTCCCCGAGATGTTCCCTGGAGGGGCAGGGGCTGTGGTGAGGCCGGGGGGTCGGAGGGCTGCGGCGGGGTGCGGTGGGGAGGGGGGCTCACCTTTGATGTTGATGAGGCTGATCTCCCCGAAGTAGAGCCCCTCGCCCAGGACGGCGAGCTGTGTGACGCCGTCCTCCGCCACCACGGCCAGCCGCCCCTCGCGGATGAAGTACATCTCGTGCCCCACGTCGCCCCTGCGGCAGACGAACTCGCCAGGGCTGAAGACCTGGGGCCGCAGCCGCAGCACCAGCTGCCGCAGCACGCCACGCTCCCAGCTCTGGAAGAGGCCGACGCGGCGCAGGGCTGGGAGGTGGACGCTGGCGGCCACCTCGGCCCGCAGCCCCCGCGGCAGGTGCTGCAGCACCGCCTGCTCCGCCGGCAGCTTCTGCTGCGCCCGCAGGTGCTGGTGCCAGCGGGCCACCCGCCGTGCCAGCCGCCTGCCTGCGCCCTGCGCCCGCAGGTAGCGCCGCACCGGCTCAGGGTCGGGGTAGAAGGCGGCGTCGGCCGCGTTCATGTTGGAGATGACGGAGCTGATGCTGCCTGTGATGGTGGCAAAGCCCAGCACAGCCAGGAGGAAGCCGGTGGTGACAAAGAGGAACTCCTCCTCACGCCGGGGCTCTGGCGTGTCACCCACGGTGGTGAGGATGAGGGTGGAGAAGTAGAAGCTATGGAGGTACTGCCGCAGCGGGCGGGCGAAGCCGGGGCGGCTGGCGTTGGGGCAGACCCAGGTGTCGGTGCCCAGCCCCAGCCAGGCCGAGAGGGCGAAGTAGAGGCAGCCGTGCCAGTGGATGGTGATGAAGATGTAGAGCATCAGCTTGGTGACGCGGAAGGCGTTGGGGTGGGCTGTGCGCGTCTCCCAGCGGTCAAAGGCCTCAAAGAGCCGCGGCGTCCGCAGGCAGCGGTTGGCACGCACCACCGGCACCCCTGTCCCCAGGCGCAGGTAGAGCAGGTCGGTGGGCAGCACCGCAGCCACGTCCCAGGGGAACGATGGGGAGCGCAGGTAGCGCCGCCGGATCCGGCCACAGTCCCGCACCAGGATGCCATCCTCCAGGAAGCCTGGGGGCAGTGGGTCAGGACCGGGATTGCTGCCGGAGCTCCTTGGTGGGGGGCGCGCTGGCACAGAGGGGTCTTCCAGCGCGGGGGGGCCCCGAGTGAGGTACGACGGGCTCGGGGTGACGCAGGGCTTTCCCATGCCGGGAGGAGGTTGGTGGTGCAGGACCGGGTGGGTGCCTGGGACGGGGTGCAGGGGGGTCCCTGGGCCTGATTCTCCCGGAAGGGACCCCAGGAAGGGCGTCGTGTGGGACATCGCTGTGGGCTGGGGGTCCCCTGGGCTGCCCGTGGGGCTGAGGGGCTCGGCGGTGGGTGCTGGGACCCCACAGTGCCCACTCAGGCCCACCGCCCCGTGCCGGGCTGGCTGGTGGGGTGACGGCCGTGCCTGCCGGGTGGGGGGTGTGTGTGCACCCGACAGTCTGACGTGTGGATGGGTGCATGCATGCGTGTGTGCGTGCATGCAGACATGGGCATGCACACATGTGTGCACGTGATGCATGGCTGTTTGCACGTAGCTGTGAGTGCACACATGCGCCTGTGCACACGTGTGCACATCAACACGTCCGTGCACACAGGTGAGCGTGCCTCTGTGTGTGTAACCGTGGGCAGGCGTGGGGCAGGCAGGGTGCGGGCTTGGGGTAGGTGTGGGGCAGGTGGGGGGCTGGGGCGAGGCCGGGGCGTGGCAGGGGCACGCCGGGGCGCGGGCACCGACCGGTGTGGAGGCGCACGGCGATGTCCAGCAGGTAGAGTGCGTCGCAGAGGTAGTCCAGGCTCAGCCACAGCACCGTGTGCTGCTCCTGCAGCTCGGGGAAGCAGGACCTGGCGGCGCGGGTGGCATTACCAGGGCTGGGACGGTGCCGACGGGTGCCAGGACACCCCGTGCCCCCACCCCGGTCCCCGGGGCCCACCCTCACCGAAGGCGCCGGGGGCCTTTGGCAGCAGCGCCCGCCCCGCGCCCGCCTGGGCACCTGCAGACGAGGACGACCCAGTTGTAGAGGATGGGCAGCACCATGATGCTGATCCACCAGTAGTACCAGTCTCCGGAGGGGTCCAGGATCCAGGTCCGGGGGGTGGTGGTGCTGCTGGGGAGGTGGAGGGACCTCAGGGCCGCCCCATCCTGGCTGGCTGCAACCCTGCCTGGCTGTGCTGGCCCCCGGCCCCCACCAGCACCGCACTGTGTCCCTGCTTGCCGGTGGCTTCTTGGCTCAGCTGGCCCTCGTCGTGGCACAGGGTGCTCTGCGCCCGCAGCCCCCATGGGGGTGAGGGGGGTCCCTGCACACGCTCCCACCCCAGGCCCCACCGTGCCGCACTCACCCCCAGGCGCGTCCGGTGCCGGCGCCAGGCTCAGCCGTGGCGATGAGCCCGGTGGTTCTGTGCGGCTGGGGCCGAGCCCAGCGGCGGGACAGCAGGGAGCTGAGGCTGTGCATCCTGCACTGCAGGTGCGGGTGCTGGTGAGGGTCCTGCGCCCGTCCCCGGGCACCCAGTGCGTGCTGCAGCCCAGCCGTGGCACCGAGTGCGGTCCCTCGGCAGGACCCGGCCGCATGGCTCCGCCAGCACCGGGCGCATCCTGGCAACGCGGGGCTCCCCAGGGCGCTCGCCGGCCCGCTGGGACGCCAGGGCCGCAGACAGCCGCGTCTCCAGCCCCACCGGGCACGCCGGGGCACGGAGCCGTCACCTGGCTCTGCCGGGAAACGTGGCAGATGGGTGCGGGGATGCCCGCGGGCTGGTGCGGGAGCCCCCAGGCCGAGTTTGGGTGCAGACAGGCAGAGCCGGGTCCCGGCCGCGCTGCTGGCAGGTGGGGGCACGCTGTCAGCACTGCCCAGCCGGGGGAAACGTCCGCCTGTTACCAACGTTATTCTCATCCTGAATCCAAATCGCAGCACCATGCCAGCTACGAGGGAGAAAATTAACTCCATCCCAGCCGAAACCGGGACAGCATCCACCCCTCGTTCCACGCCCCCTACGCCAGGCCAGGTCCCACGCTTTCCAGTACGTCCCAGTGAATCCCCTCTCCTCTCTTCTGATCTCCCGCGCAGGTATCGCGCCCTTGGTCCGCGGGCCATCCCTCTGCGACGTCCCTTGGGCTCATTCAGCCCGCGGCTCTGGGCTCCGTCCGCCACAACAGCCCTTCGGGGTGTGCGGCGTCGGGTTGTTGCACGCCGAGGCCAGCTCCGGTTCCACCACCGCTGCGCTTCGCCCGGTTTCATCAGAGGTCACTCTTCGTAAATCTGGGTGATTCTTACTGCGACGCCGTTGGTAGGGCAGAGAGCCGCCGCTACGGTGATGACAGGCAGGACGGGCCGCAATTAACATCGTGTTAGCTGCTGCAGGAGTGCCCGGGGCGGGGGGTACCCGATGCAGGGGTGCCGGGTGCAGTTGTATTTGGTAAGGGGTAGCCGGTACAGGGGTACCCGGTGCAGGAGTACCCGGTACAGGCGTACCCGGTGCAGCTGTACCCGGTGCAAGGGTACCCGGTACAGGGGATGCCCGGTGCAGTTGTACCTGGTGTGGGGATACCTGGTACAGGGGTGCTCGGTGCAGGGGGTACCCGGTGAAGGAGTAGCCGGTGTGGGGGTGCCCGGTACGGGGGTGCCCAGTGCGGGGGGTGCCTGGTACAGGAGTACCTGGTGCAGTTGTACTTGGTGTGGGGGGTACCCGGCACAGGGGATGCCCGGTGCAGTTTTACCCGATGCAGGGGTGCCCAGTGCGGGGGTGCCTGGTGCGGGGGTAGCCGGTGCGGTTGTACCCGGCGCGGCGGTGCCCGGTTCCCGCGCGGGCGGCCCCGCCCCCTGCACCCCTCGGCCCGCCCGACCCCGCCGTCGTCCAGGCCCCGCCCCTGACCCCGCCCCGGGCGCGGAGCAACCAGTGAGCGCTCCGGAGCGCCCGGCCCCGCCCAGCGCCGGGAGGGCGGGCCCCGCCTACCGAGGCGGGCGGGGCGGGGCCGTGGGCGGGGCCTGCGCGGCCGGTGCGTCGGGCGGCGGCGGGAAGATGGCGGCGGGCGCGCGGGGCCCGCAGCGGGGGCGGCCGGTGAGCGGGGGGCGGCGGGGCCGGGGCCGGGGCCGGGGCCGGGCGGGAGGGGGGCGGCGGCGGGGCCGGGGGGGGGGGGAGGGAGGGAGCGCCCGCCGTGGGGCCGGGCGGGGCCGCGGCCGGCGCCCTTCTGCCGGCCGTACCGGGGCGCCCGGGCCGCCGCCTGCCCTTGGCCGTGCGGGGCTGCCCGGCCCCCGGCCGGCCCCTGCGCGGGGATGCGGGCCGGGCGGTGTCCCCGGGGGCGCCCCGGTCCCGCGGGTACGGGGGTGCCGTGAGCGGCGGAGCGGCCGGGCCGGGGCCTGGGCCGGGCCGCGCTGCCGTGGGCGCGGGGGGGGCGGCGGGGCCTGCCCGGGGCCGGGCCCCCGTCCGACGCCTCCTCTCCTCCCCAGGTGCGGCGCTGAGGGGACGGGACCCGCCGCGACCTTGACCCCAGGTAGGCGGCTCTGCCCCGCCCCGGCGCCGGCGGGGGGTCCCGGTGCCGGTGCCGGTCCCGCCGTGGCGAGGGCTGGGGATGCCCGGGGCGGGCAGGGGCGCTGGGGGACCGGCAGCCGCGGGCACCGAGGGCGCGATGTCCGCCCGGCACCGGGCCCCCGCCGCCCTGGCGGGGGTCTCCGCGCCGGAGAGGGCCGCGGCCCCGCCGTGGCTGCACGGACGCGCCCGGCTCTCGGGCTCCCGGCCCCGCCGCTGCCGGCCCTGCCCCGGGCCGAGTGGTTTTGGGTGGGATCCCTCCGGCCGGCAGCGAGACGGGGCCGAGCTCTGGTGCCGCCGGCCTGGCGGCCTTCGGCCTCGCCGTGCGCCGCGGCGGCTCCTCGCCCTGCGCCCGTGGTTGCCCCGCGGTGAGCAGGGTGAGCCCCACTGCCCGGGGCTCCCCGCCTGCCGCTCCCGGGGGCCTCTGGGAGCCCCTCGTCCCTCTCTGCCTGCGCCGGGCTTTGTCCCCGTCCCCGCGGGGGTCGGGGGGCAGCCGGGCCCCGGCAGCGGGCTCTGTGCCGGGCAGCTCCCCGGGGGCACGGCCCTCGCCGGGCCTGGGCAAGGGCAGGGTGCTCTGCTCGGTCTCCGGTGTGCAGGTTGGGGGCCGAGGTGGGCGGCTGTGCCCCTGGCATCCTGGCTGCCTCCCTGTGTCCCCGGCCACCGGACATCTGCTGCCCGTCGCAAGAGCTGCCCGCGGGCAGGACCTGCCTCCTGCTGCAGCTGGGACGCCTCACCCCGGACCGGCCTGGGCGGCTGGTGCTGGCGGGCGAAGGATGGGCTCCCGGTGTGCGGGTGGGCTCAGCGGCACCGTGCCGTGCCCCGGTGGGTCTTGGCTGGCAGCCGGGTCCGCACCGCGCGTGGTGGGGAGCGGGTGCCGGGACGGAGCCGGCAAGTCCTGGCTCTCGGGGCTGCCGCGTGGCAGACAGGTCCCTTGCTAGCCCGGCCACGGGGCTGCCCGCCCTCGTGCCTACTGCATGCTGCGGCCGTCCTCGGTGTGTGACGTCCCATGGGTGCCACTGGGCTTTGCCTCCCTATCCCCACCTCGGTGACCGCTTTGCTCTGCTCCAGCTTGACCCCGGCCCCGCTTCGCCAGCCCCTGCGCGGGGGTCATCCGGTGACACCGTGCCAGGCAGCCTGACCGCAGCCTGGCGTGCAGCACGAGCCACGGTGCCGGTGAGCTGGGTGCTGCCCCCGCCCGAGGCCGGTCTGCACAGGGGCTCGCTCCGATGCGCTGGCCTTCAGCGAGGTCTAACTTTAGCAACTGCAGTCAGACCTCATCTATGCTGGAACGGGACGCCGGTTGTGCCGCGGTATAAATATGTCTGGCCGGTGCCTGAACCGCAGGAGGGGTGTGCGCCTGACTCCTGCCGCCGGCACTGCCGTGCTCGGCTGCCCGGGGGCTTCGTCCCCCTCGTTAATGTGCTCTGAGAAGGCGCCGGGGCCCTGCCCTGCCTGTGTCCGCTGTCCCCGCTCCGGCCCTGCCGCCGTCTACTTCCTTCTTTCTGCCTCTTGTGGTTTGGGTTTTCTTTAATGGCCGCTTTCGCTTCCCTCCTGCCACGGGAGCTCCTCTGCCGTGGGACCACGTCCCAGGGGCAGCCCACCGTCTCCTTGCCATGTGCCTTGTACCGGCTTCTGGCTGGTCCTTGCCGAGCCCCAGTGTGCCTGTGCCGCCGGTGCGGCCGCGGTGACTCGCTGTGCTGTGGGGCTGTGCGGTGCAGGGCTGCGCCCGGCCCAGCAGCAGAGGGTGGAGGCCACGGCCGTGCTCCTTCCTGGCACAGGGGCCACACGCGTGGCTGCTCCCGGCAGCGTCCCCTGCGCCGGGCTGCCATCCCTGGGGAGGGCTCTGTGCCTGCCCCCCTGCCCCAGCGCGCTCCAGCGTGCCTGCTGCGCTCGGCATGCGTGGTGCCCGGCCCCGCTCTGGCTGTCCCTGCGGTGTGTGCTGCCCAGCCGCCCGGGGAGGTTATTTCTGGCAGGGCTGGGCAGCTGGGGCTGCCGGCGCGGGGGCTGCCAGTGCTGGCTCTCCTCGCTGTCACTCTTTCCACACGCTGCTGAGGGGGCTGGCGGGGGTCCGCACGGGTGCAGGGCTCTGGGACGGGCACTGCGGGGCCACGACGGCTTCTCTGGGCCCAGCCCCTGCCCCAGGCTCCCCAGGGACACCGGCAGCGGTGGTGGGTGCAGGCAGCCGGCTCCCAGGGCAGCACGGCGGTCTGTGCCCGTGCCTACCCTGTGCCACAGTGTGCAGGAGCGGTGGCAGGGTGCTGGGGCGTGGGGCCCTATAAATATCCCCGCTGGCTCCCCAGCAGCACTGCTGTGCCGCACTGTCTGTGGGTGCACCGTTGGTGCTGCCGCAGCCGCCAGGCTGAGCTTTCCTCTCCCTTTTAAAGGCTGGTGCTGCCAGTGCCCCCGTCCCTGGGGCGACGGTGGTGTTGGGGCCGGTGGGAGCCCCATCCTGCACGGGGCCTTGGCCGTGGTTGGTGCTGCTCGTGACGCAACCTCGTGCCATGCTGCCTGTCGGTCTTTGCGCCAGGCGAGCTCACGTTTGCGACACAGGATTTCGTTTTGAGGACCCGCTGCCTCCTCCCACGATGCTCCTGCCTGGGGGTCCTGCCCCTGTCCTGGCCCCGGGGCCTCCGCTCTGTAGGTGGCTGGTGCCTCCCCGAAGGGCTGCGGCACGGTGCCGGTTCCTTGGCCCTCCCCTGCACTCTGGCTGCCGGCGCCCTGCTCGGCCTCCTGTGTGGGGCCCGGGGGGGTCGGCCCCAGCCTGCTTCCCCGTCCCACCACAGGCTCTGGTTTTGATGGCAGCCCGCTGTCCTGGCCTCGCTGTCCCCAGCTTCCTTGCTGCAGGGCAGGGAGCGTGTGCCGGGACCGGAGCGGGCTGCATGGGATGGAGCCGGGGGTCTGGCGGGACTGGGAGAGCAGACCCTGGGCTGGGCTGGGGGGGCCAGGGGAGGTGCTGGTGCACGAAGCCCTATGCTCACTGCAGAACTGCCTCCGAGGGCACCCCCTGCCCCTGCCCCTGCACGGCATCCGTGGTGCAGCCGGCTGCTATCAGGCCAGGCCCCTGCCGCAGTTGTTGGGGGGCCCGTGACCCCCAAGATGGCTGCTGCCGGGCCATCAGTCCCGCCGGCTGTGGGGCGCGGGGCAGGCGGCTGTTCTGGCTGTCCTGGCTGGGTGCCGGGTGCTTCCCACACGCCCGGGCTGGGCGCCACAGGCTGGGCCGGCTCCCGGGTTCAAAGTGCGGAGCTGGGCGTGGAGGCAGCGCCGGCAGCCAGAGCCCTCCCGGCCTGCGCCGCCCCGGCACGCTCACCCTTCCTCTTCCCTGGCCCAGCTCCCAGTGCTCCAGCAGTCCTGTGCGCCACCGGGGAGCTGCGGCCCCGCTCACTTGGTCCGTGACGCAGCCGCTCTGCCCCGACCCATCCCGCCGCCCGCCCTGGCCCCTGCCCGGGGAGCTGTGCCCGGCATGGGGCTGTGGGATGGTGTCGGCACTGACTTGGCTTCCACATGCTCTGCACCTCCTCCGTCCCGGCCGCCCGGCTCGCTGCGGCGCTTCCGGTCCCGCTCAGGGGCGCCGGGACGCAGCCGCGTGGCTGCGCCGGCCTCGGCTCTGGGGCCTGGGGCCGGCACCGTGCTGGCTGCATGCGTCTGTCCCGATGCTGCTCGGCCCTCGAGGGCTTCCCCGGCGCCTGCCAGCCAGGCTTGCTCCTGCTGCGGTGACCTGCCCTGCCACGCTGCTGGCCGGCCTGGCCAGGACAGACATGGGGGTGCGGGCAGCATCGCTGCCTGCCGCTGCCCTGTCCAGGGCGGGAGCAGCTTCCCCAGCCGGCGCCTCTGGGTGCCGGGTCCCCCTTGCGAGAGCGGGGGTTTGGTGGTGGAGGGCGATGCAGGCAAACAGGCAGCTGCCTCTGGGCAAGGCAGGGCAGGGAGCTCAGGGTAGGCAGGACAGGGCAGTGCGGGGGGCCCTGGGCTGGGACAGGGGCGTCGAGGGGGAGCCAAAACGATCCTGTGCATCCCAGCCACCTGGCGGGGGGTACTGCCAGGCCCGGGCTGCGGCTGCCTGCCCTCCCTCTCGCGCCCCGGGCATGGGGTTGAGCGCCCTGGCAGCGCCGTGTGCCCCCCCGGGACCGTGCGGGCTCTGAGCTGCCGCTCTCCCCGCAGCCCAGCCCGGGGTGGCAGCAGCATGGAGAGAGGGGCCCCGTGGCCTGCCCGCTCCCCTGTGGCCCCGCGGCGCCGCCAGGCAGCAGTCGGATCCGGCCCGGCCCGCGGGGCGCCCCGCTGCTGCCCGTGACCGTCCCCCGCCCTGCCGATGGAGAGGATGAGCTGGCTGAGCAAGCTGAACCCGCGGGCGGCCGGGCAGCGTGCCCCCCGCAGCGCCAGCCTGCAGAGCCCCGTCACGGCCGACCCCGAGACCTGCCTCATGGTCTTCAAGAACCACTGGTCCCAGGTGAGCCGGGGCCGGGGCGCGGGGCCGGCAGTGGGGACCCCCCCACCCGGCACTCAGCGCCGCTGTGCTCCCCCTCAGGTCCTGCGCATCCTGGAGCGGCGCGGCTGCAAGCCGGCCCCGGACGACCTCAGCGCCGTGCGCAACAACACCTACCAGATGCTGAACCTGCTGGCAGAGGACCGGCCGCGGGGGGAGGCGGCCCGGGGGCCCATCCTGGAGTTCGTGGCCTCTGAGAACCTGCTGGAGCGGCTGCTGTGCTGGCACCTGCAGGGCGACTTCACCGAGGAGCGCAAGGTGGAGCAGCTGAAGCTCTACGAGATGCTCATCAGCCAGGCCCGGCAGCCCCTGCTGCGGCACAAGCCGGTGCTCACGCCGCTGCTGCGGCTGCTCAGCCTGTGCGCCGAGCCTACCTCCGCCCCGCTGGAGAACAGCCTCGTCCTGCTGCTCAACCAGCTCTGCGTCTCCGTGGCCAAGGAGCCCTCCATCCTGGAGCTCTTCTTCCACAGCCACACGGACCAGGGCCCCGCCAACCTCATCATCTTCTCCCTCCTCATCCCCTTCATCCACCACGAGGGCGTCCTGGGGCAGCAGGCCAGGGATGCACTGCTGCTCATCATGGCGATGTCGGCCAGCAACCACGCCGTGGCCAAGTCCATCACCGACAACTCCTACTTCTGCCCGGTATGGCTGGGGGTGTCCCGGCACGATGGCCCCCTCCCCGCAGCGGTGCAGGGGCCCGGCCGGTCCCCAGGAGCTGTGCTGCCGCTGCAGGGGCGGGTTTGGCTGTTGGGGCGGGAGCCACAGCCGTCCCTGGAGGAAGGTCCTGCCCTGGCTCGGGAGTCTGAGCCCTGCAGCAGGGAGGACTTCGAGATGGAGGGCTTGGCAGCAGGCTGGGGACAAGGGGACCGGTGCCCTGGGGACAGCAGGCACAGCAAAACTCCCCTGCTTTGAACTGGGACGGAGGAGGGCAGGTTTCCCCATGGGACTGGTGTTTGGAGGAGGATGGCTGGGTCCAGCAGCTGGGCACCCAGAGCCTCTGGCAGCTGGGAGGCAGGAGCAGAGCAGGCAGGGCTGGTGTCAGGGGACCGGGGCAGGCAGGAGCAGAGCAGGCAGGGCTGGTGCCAGGGCTCCAGAGCAGGCAAGGCTGGTGCTGGCGGACCAGAGCAGGCAGGGCTGGTGCCAGGGCTCCAGAGCAGGCAAGGCTGGTGCTGGCGGACCAGAGCAGGCAGGGCTGGTGCCAGGGCTTGTGCCAGGGCTCCATGGCGCGTGCCAGGGCAGTGCTGCAGGCATCTGCACTGGCTTTGCTCCTGCTGCCTGCCCTTCTGCCGCTCTCCTTCCTGCCCCGGCTCCGGCAAAGTGCAGCTCCTTTCCCGTCCGCGCGCTGGCTGGGCCGGGGGCTGGCGGCGGGTCCGTACAGGCCGCCGCGCTGGGCGGGACGTCCCGGGTGGGCTCGGCTGAGGGGGCAGCGTGACGGCCGTCCCCATGCGGCCTGCCCTGTGCTGCAGCTTCCTGGCAGGGGAGGCAGCGCCCCGGGGGGCCGGCGGCTCGGGGGGAGCTGAGTGCCTGTCCCCCCAGGTCCTGGCCACGGGCCTGAGCGCCCTGTACTCCTCCCTGCCCCGCAAGATCGAGGTGCAGGGGGACGACTGGCACTTCCTGCGCCGCGAGGACTGGATCAGCGTCTCCTCCCTCGTCCTCTTCATGAACTCTCTGGAGTTCTGCAACGCCGTCATCCAGGTAGGGCTGGGGGGCCGCCAGCTCTGCGCGGGGCTGGCCACGACCCTGACCCCCCCCCCCCCCCCCGCTCCACAGGTCGCCCACCCCCTCGTGCAGAAGCAGCTGGTGGACTACGTCCACAACGGGTTCCTCGTGCCCGTCATGGGGCCGGCGCTGCACAAGGTGAGCGACCTCCCCGCAATGGGCGCTGGGCTACCTGCCGGCCTGGGCAGAAGGTCTCCTGCCTGTACCTCTGCCTGTGCGGGTGGGCAGGAGCCCCTGTGGGTGCCCGCGTGGCCCAGCCCCGCGCCGAGCCGCTGCTGCCCGCAGACCTCCATCGAGGAGATGATTGCCAGCACAGCCTACCTGGACCTGTTCCTGCGCAGCGTCAGCGAGACCGCCCTGCTGAAAACCTTCCTGCGCTTCGTCCTGCTGCACCGCCACGACAACAGCACCATCCTCGACACCCTCGTGGGCCGCATCAACAGCAACTCCCGGGTGAGAGGCGCTGGGCTGTCCCCACGGCCCCCTGAGCTCCTGCCCGGCCATGGCACTGCCCTCCTGCCCCGCTGTGGGGCTGCCCCATGGGACCGCCCGGCCATGGTGCTGCCCTCCTGCCCCACTGTGGCTCCCTCACCTCCGACCTGTCCCCAGCTCTGCATGGTGTCCCTGAGCCTCTTCCGGACGCTGCTCAGCCTCAACTGCGAGGACGTCATGCTCCAGCTGGTGCTCAGGTAACCTGCCCTGTGCTGCCGGTGCGGGGGCCGACCTGCCGCTGCCCCGTGCCCAGGGAGGCTCCTCTGGGACGCGGCCTGGGGTCTCACCCCCAGCCGCGCACGTGGGGCAGCCCCGTCTTCTGCCTCGCTGCCGAAGGCGTCGGGGTCCAGTGGGGCTGCCCCGTCCCCAGCCACGTCCCGCTCCCCTGCGCGTAGTTCCCCTGCGTGTGGCCCCCACCTGCGGCTCCCGTGTGCAGCCCCGTGCCCCCCCAGGTACCTGCTGCCCTGCAGCCACGTCATGCTGAGCCAGAAGCGGGCGGTCAGGGACCTGGACATCTATGGGAAGACGGCCGCCAAGTTCCTCTCCCTCATCCCACGGTGCTGCCGTCCCGAGAGCCTGCCGCCGCCTGAGCGGGAGGAGGAGCATGCCACCTGGTCCAAGGGTACGGTACCGGGGTCCCCAAGGCCGTGGGGGGCCGTGCTGCATGGCTGCTGCCCCGCGTCTCGGCTCGGCACTGAGCCCCCTCCGTGCCGTCGCCCACAGGCCACGGCAGCCCCAACGTGGACACCTCCTCAGTGGTGACGGTGCCGAAGCCCTCCACGCCCTCCCGGCTCTCCTTCTTCATGCGGCAACAGAGCGCAGCCCCCGAGGTGGCCGGCCCGGCACCGCGCTCCCCCGGCACGCCGTCCGGCAGCCCCTGCCACCGGGGCGGCAGGTGGGAGGAGGTGTCGGAGCTGGACAGGAACTACCTGGAGTACCTGCGGGACGCGCGGCACAGCATCGACCGCTGCGCCTGGGCCTGCCGCGTCTGGTCGGCCCCCTACGACGGCGAGGAGCCCAGCGCCAGCGGCGCTGCCCCCCTGTCCGACAGCGGCCCCCAGCTCGGCCCCGACTGCCTCGGCGCCCCACGCCCCCCGGGGCCCCCCACCCCGCGGACTAAAAAGCGGGGCCTGCCCGAGGAGGGGGCGAGGGAGGGGCAGGGGGCAGCCCCCGGCGGCAGTGGCGAGCCTGGTGGGGAGGGGCCCGGCCCTGAGACCCGGGACTCGGGGACCCTGGTGAACGGGGCGCATGGGCCGGTGGAGCCAGGCCGGCCAGAGAGGGACGTGGTGGTGAAGAAGGTGCGCCGGAGCCCCCAGGGCGATGGCGATGGCGCAGGGCCCCCACCTGAGCGGGAGCACCGGCCGGTCCTGGCGCAGAACGGGGCCGCGGCCCCCCCGCCCCCCCGGCCGCAGCCCCCAGGCTGGGAGCCACTGCCCTCAGTGGACTCGCTGATCGAGGAGCTGCTGGCCCGGGTGCCGGCTGAGCCCAACGGGGCTGGCGTCACCATCGAGGCCTTCACCGAGGAGCTGCAGGAGATCGAGGCCGAGATGAAGAACGGCGGCGGCGGGGCTCTGCCCACCCCCCAGGACCCCCCCGAGGTGCCCCTGTCCCGCGAGGAGGAGGAGGCCTTCGCCAGCTTCGCCACCCTGCCCGAGGGGGATGCTGCGGGCCGGGCGCTGCCGCGGCCGCCGGACCCCCTGGCCCAGCTGGTGGCCAGCCCGCCGCGGGCGGTGGGGCCGCCCCCCAGCCAGCCCTTCACAGGTGGGGCCGCGGGGCCGGGGTCGGTGCCGGGGGGGGTCCCGCTGCCCGTGGCCCCGCCTGACGTGCCGTCCCGCTGCCTGCAGGCCCCTTCGTCTCGGTGCTCTTCGGGAAGCTGGAGAACATGCTGCACAACTCGCTCTACGTCAACTTTCTGCTGACGGGGCTGGTGGCCCAGCTGGCCTGCTACCCCCAGCCCCTGCTGCGCTCCTTCCTCCTCAACACCAACATGGTCTTCCAGCCCAGCGTCAAGTCCCTGCTGCAGGTACGCCCGGGGCGGGCAGGGGTCCCCCGGGACCCCCGTGTGGCGCCCAGCCCTGCCCAGGGCCGGCCGTCATGGTGTTCCCTCACCCCGCAGGTCCTCGGCTCAGTGAAGAACAAGATCGAAAGCTTCGCCGCCAGCCAGGAGGACTTCCCGACTCTGCTCTTCAAAGCCAAGAAGTACCTGATCGCCCGGGGGAAGCTGGACTGGTCGGATGTGCCCAGCGCGGTGCCCTCCCTGCGCCGCGCCGAGATGCTGGGTGAGGGCTGGCGGGGCCGCCGGCGGCGCGGGTGAGGGCTGGGGCCAGACGGGCAGCGCCTGCCCGGCGAGGCATGGCAGAGGGGCTGGCGGGGCAGCACGGCATTGCACGGGGGGCTGAATTCCATGAAGGGCTAGGCGTTGTGCAGAGGGCAGGGGCTGCGCGTGGCGTTGCACGGGGGGCTCGGGGTGGCAAGGGAGGGCTGGGGGCTGCACGTCGCATTGCACGGAGGGCTGCACAGAGGGCTGGGGGCTGCACAGAGGGCTGGGGGCTGCACATTGCCTTGTATAGAGAGCTGGGCGTTGTTCAGAGGCCCTGGGGGCTGCATGTTGCATTGTATGGAGGGCTGGGGGCTGCCCCCTGCGTTGCACGGGAGCTGGGATTGCAGGTTGCATCGCAGAGGGCTGAGGGTGGTGTGGTGGGCTGGGGGCTGCCCATGGCATTGCAGGGAGGGCTGGGGTCTGCAGGTTGTACTGCAGAGAGGGCCGGGGGCTGCCTCTCCCTGGGTGCCGGGGGTCTGGGCCGTCGGCGCAGGACTGCCCCTGTCCCCGCAGTGAAGAGCCGGAAGCCGTCCATCGGGGAGCTGATCCTGCGGCACACCAACAGCCCGACGCGGGCGCGCCAGGCGGCACAGCTCGCCTTCCAGCACGTGCGGGACGGGCAGGTGCTGCAGGCGCTGGCCGGGGCCTCCATCTTCCGTGGCTCGGCCGAGCGGCAGAGCGAGGCGCTGCGCGTCAAGAACGCCGTCTACTGCGCCGTCATCTTCAGCGAGTTCCTGAAGGAGCTGGCGGCCATCGCCCAGGCCCACGCCGTCACCTCCCCGTTCCTGACCGAGCACCCCGAGGAGTGACCCCCCCCCGGCCGGCGCCTTTTTAACCACCCCCAGGACACGGACCTTTTTAATTTATTGGGGACGAATGTTTGGCTGAGGCCTTGCTGCAATATGTACAGGAGTGATCGGCGGCCCGCTGCCCCCGCGGCTCGGGGGGCGGCAGGGCAGGACCCTGGGCGGCCCCCGGCGTGGTGGCGGGGGCTCGGCGGGGGCGCGGGGCGGGCTGGCTCTGCCCCCCTTTGCCCCCCGCCGCTCCCCGGGGGCCGCGCGTGCCGTGGGGCCCTGCTCCGGCCGGGGCGCGGGGTGTCCCCGGCGCTGTGGGACGTCCCGGCCCTGCTGTCGGCTGTCGCCCACCCGGCCCCTCTCTATGCAACACCCTGCGCCGTGGGGCCCCTGGGGGCGTGGGGCTGGGGGGTGCCGGGGCGCAGCGGGGCCGGGGCAGTGCATGAGGAGGGCTGCGTGTGTCTGTGATGTGTAAAAGCCCTTCTGTAATAAAGGATCTGGTCGAGGGCATTGCCTGCTGCTGCCTGCGCCGCTGCCGGGGCGGGAGAGGGCTGGGCTGGGCTGGAAACTGGGTGCCCCCGGTTGGGCTGCACTGGGGCACCCACCGTCCACGTTGGACACTCGGGAGCGGGGCGGCCCCAGGAGGGGCTGGGGTCCCCCACAGCGCGGGGGTCCTGGCGCTGCTCTGTCCCCGCTGTCCCAGCCGGGTGCCCCCGGGCACGCTGGGGGCCTGGGACACGTCCTGCGCCGGGGCACTGCGCTTCCCCCACCACGGCAGCCTGTGTCTGCCCTCCCGGCCCCCTCTTCTGCCCCGGGGGGCTTGTGCCGTCAGCCCCCCGTGCCCCACACGCGGGCGCTGGCCCCACGCGAGGCTGGGGCAGGTCCTGGTGTTTGTTAGTGGTGTACGACCGTCTGCAAAGCGCGGGGGCCGCGGGGCACCCCGAGGCTCAGCTGGGCAGGGGGAGGCAGACCAGGCCCCCGGCCCCGCCACGTGAGGCTGGGGTGGCACCGGTGTGATGGGGACGGCCCCGGCCCCGCGTCCCCTGCCCCGGCGCAGGGTCTCAGCCTGCTCCCCCGTCAGGGGCGCACGCGCCCCCAGAACGGGGACGCTTTGGGGGCTGGTGGGGGGACAGCCAGACCTCTCCCCACACTGCTCAGCTCCCCACATCGTCGCTGCCCGATGAGCCCGTGGCTGCATCCTGCCCTGCCCAGCACCGAGCGCTGCGCAGGCTGGGCACTGCTCACTGCTGGGGAGAGGGGACCTCAGCCTGTCCGTCTGTCTGTCCATCCATCTCGCATCCGGGCGGTTTGCTCCAAGCACCTCCATCCGCATCCAGCTGGGAGGGTGAACGCGGGACTGCCCCGCTCCCCGGTGCGGCCCCCCCTGTCCCGCAGTGCTGGGACCCCCAGGGCGAGCACCCACCCTTGCCCCTTCCCCAGACCCGGGCCCTGGGGATGCCCGTGGGAGAGCGGGGATGGGGCCAGGACACTGCGCCGCCTGCCCCCCCATGCCCCCTGCCTTCAGAGCGGGGTCTCCTTCCTGCAGCCGCCGCTTCAGCGCCTGCTCGAGGTGCAGCTGGGGGTCCGGCGCGGTGACGGCGAGCGGGGGCTGCCGCAGCCCATCGCGCCGGGGGGCGGTGGGGGCGGCCGCGGGGCAGCGAGCACTGCTGGAGCTGCTAAGTGAAGCTGCGGCGGTTGGCTGGGGCGGTGGGCGCCACAGGCAGCGAGCGGCACGTGGAGGAGGTGGCGGCAGCGGAGCCCCGCGAGCTCTTCGGGGAGGCGTCGGAGCTGGGCGAGCGGTGGTCCCGGGCTGCAGGGGGGCTGGGGCCTCCATCGGGAGGGGCCCCGTGGGGCTCCCGCAGGTGCAGGATGGTGGCATGACCCCAGTGGGTGGCCAGCGTGACCGTAGCCCCGCTCCGGCAGCACCCGTGCCACCTCGGCGTGGCCCTCCTGGGCATCGATGCCCAGCGCCGTGGCCCCTTGGCTGCAGGCGTGGCCCATGTGGGTGCCACAGTCCTGAGGGACGGAGCGGGGTCAGCGCGGGAGGGGGCTGCACCCACACCCGCACCCCTCGTCCTGCCTGCACGGCGCGGGGGGCGGTGGGGAAGGGGACTTTGGGGACAGTGCTGGAGCCCAGGGCAGCGGGGCACTCGAGCAGGGGGCACGCTGGAGTGGTACCCCCCCACCTGGGCTGCCAAGGGGGTCCGGGCAGGCAGGGACCCCGAGGGCAGCCATGGTGCAGGGTCCAGGACACGGGGTCCTGCCGATGGCCCATGGCTCCCTGCACGAGTGCTCCCCTGTGCCAGGCTGGAAATGGCCGGGAGCTGGCGAGTGCCAGCGTGCGGGGTGGGTTCGGTCCCCATGGGGCTGGATCTCTCCTCCTGCCGCCTGCTCCCGCCGGGGCCACACAGACCCACGCGTCTGGAACCAGACCCCCGCCTCTGGCCAGACCCAGCCCAGGGACAGGGCGCGGGGCCTCGGGGGGTGTCACGAGCGGTGGCTGGTCTCAGCCTGGCAGTGGGCAGCCTCTGCCCCCGCCTCTGCGCCCCAGGAACGGGTTTCTCAGGCCCCGTGCGGGGGGTCCTGGGGGGACAGCAGGAGAGCGGGGGCCACAGGGAAGGGGCTGGGGCTGGGCCCAGGGGTCCTGGGGGCAGGAGACAGGGTTGGGGGCAGTGGGGGGGAGCTGGGCAGCATGAGGGGATGGAGAGGAGGGCTGGCAGGGGGTGCAGGGTGCTGGGGAGCACCCAGGGGGTCAGGGGTGCAGCTGAGCAGTCAAGGGTGTGGAGGGTGCAAGGGGGGGGTGCAGGGGACTGGGGTGAGCCCACCCCGTGCCCCCCCGACTGTGCCTCGGCCGCCACCCCCATGCGTGTCTGTGGGCCGGGGGGGCACAGGCTCGTCAGCCGCAGAACCGGCGTCCGGAGAACCGGGGCGTCCTCGGCGGGAGGCTGGTGGGGGTCAGCAGGGTCCCCAGGCGGCAGTGCCGGGGCTGGATCCTGCACCCGCCGCTGCCCACTGCTGCCGAGTCGGGGCTGAAAGCCCCAAGGGCCTTCGGTGCCCCCTCCCTGAGAGGCACTGGGGCTGTTTTGCCCCCCGGACAAGGTGGGGGATGCTCCAGGGGTGGGGGGAGGACATGGGGGCCGGGGCGCGGGGACCCACCGGCATCTCCGTCAGCACTCAGGGAGAGGACGTGGCAAGCCGGTGCGTGGCTGCTCCTCCTCGCCTTGGGCTCACCATGGCTGGGGCCCCTCCAGAGAGGGGCTGGGAGACGATGGTGCGTGTGGCCCCACAGAGGGTGGCTTGTGGAGGGGGAGCACCCGCTCCATCCGCCGGCCGCTGCCCGGGCCCTGCGGCCGGCCGCCACACAGGCGGGCACCTGCCCGAGGTCCCGCATGGCAGGCGCCCCGTCCCAAGCGCCTCAGCATCCCCCTTCCCCCGTGCTCGCCCCCACCCCCCCGGCGCCAGCCGTATGCTTGTACCGAGGGTGACGTTAAATTCCCATCCAGGTGACAATTAAAATGCTGCAGACAACCCCAACTGGCTGCGACTCTGGGACAGGGAAGCCATGTTGGAGGGGGCTCCTCGCCACCAGCAGCTGTTCCCATGGGATCCATCACCTCTCCAGGCCTTCATGTGGAAATATGGTTTATCGATGGTGCCTAATGTTAACGTCCCGGCGGACCCTGCGCAGGCTCTCCCTGCCCCCGTTACCTCCACATTGCACCTATCAGCCCAAACCTTCATCAGAGCCGCTCCCTGCAGGGCGGTGTCGATAGGCGTTACCTCCATAGTCCTTTAAGTCTTCGTTTGTAAGTGCCAGCTCGCCCCAGTTGAGTTTGGCAGGATTTTGGCGCTCCTCCTGCCTGCCCGGCTTCCTTGGGCACTGAAAAGCTCTAACACAAACCCAACAGATGAGGTGGGAAAATCGCCCGGACCACGCTGCTCCTGGTGTCACCGTGGCAGGGAGTGTCGATGCAGCGTGACCGCCCGGGCTGGCATCCCTGCCGGGGGTCCCGGGTCAGCACCCCTCTGGAGCCCGCAATCGTCGGGGCATGGAGCCTGCCCCGGGCCCGGGAGGGGTCCTGCTCCTTCGCTGCTGCCACCACGGAGCTACCAGACTCGTGCTGCGTGTCCTGGGTTGGGGGGGTCTCTCCATCCCACCCATCCCTCGCAGCACAGGCACCGTGACCGTCACCACTGGCACGGGGACGCAGTCCCCCGTGCGGTGCAGTGGCCATTGCACGCGGGGCAGGGTCCTGGTCTTCCCTGCAAAGGCTCTCGGTGGTTTGAGCGTGACATCCCTCCTGTCCTCTCCTGATCCTCCGTGTCTTGCAGGCTCCTGCCCTGCGGCACGGGGACGTGTCCTGCCCGTCTCACCGGAACGCTGCGGTGCTGGGGACAGACAGACGGGAACAAGCAGCAGTGTGTGGCTTCGTGTCCTGCCAGGAGCCACTCTCTGCTGCCCGTCCCTGCCGAGGTGCACACGCTGGCGGCAGCCGTTGTCCCCAGTGCCCATGGCACGTCCCAGCCCAGCACACAACCGCCCTCTCTGGGGTATTGGGGCAGGCATCCACCGCCCGGCTGCCCAGCGCTGCCCTGTGAGCAGAGGTCTCCAAATCGCCTTTCCTGCCCCAAACAGGCTCTGGCGCCGGCACGCACGGCTTCCCGGGCAGGCGGCTCTGCGGCCACCGGAGCCCACAGCCACAACAGCTTCGGTGCGAACCTGGGAGGAGTTTCCCGCTGCCCTGGGGAATACGGGGCACAGCGTCTGCACCCCCAGAAACTCCTGTGCGGGGGACTGGGGCAGACCCGTCCGTTTGTCCGTGGGGTGTCAGAGCAGGTGGCTCCGACCGGCGGGTCGGCTACCAGGGAAAGATGCTTTGGCGTCAGGTCGGCACAGAGCGGATGAGGCTCCCTCCTGCCATGGCCACCTCCTGTGGGAGCGAGAGGACCCAGAGTTGGAACCTGAAATAGGGGTGCTCGTGCACCACAGCATCCCTCCAGCACGCGTCCCCCTGCAGAGACTGCCCGGGGAAGCATGGGGGGACGAGGGGAGGGAAAACCTCCGCAGGGGGCTCTGAGGGGCCTGGGTCCCAGGGGCAGGAGGGGGGGTGCCAGCTCCCGTGCCCTGCATGCAGAGACCCGACATGGTGGCATGGACCTGCCCCAGGACCCCTGACTCAGGGACACCCCGGACCATTTGCACACACCGCTTCAGGCAACGCTTCTCGACGCGGCGCTCGGTTTGGGAGGCAGAGGCGATCAGCGATGGCCTCTGCGGTGTGAGGGACCATGGCGGGACCGGGGCGTGACGGGAGCCAAGCTCATGGGCAGCGGCGCCGGGATGAGCCTGCTGATGGGGGTCCCGGGTGCGGGGGGACGCGAGCAGCTGGTGGCACCTTCCCCCCACGTGCTGCCCTCCTGCTTTGCTTCTGCCGGCTGCTGCTCCGTGGGTGCAGGCCGGGGCAGCGTGGGGGACGTATGACCGGGTTGCATGCCGCGGCCAGCCCCTGCACGGCAGTGGGCACGTGCGATGGACGGGTAAACGCGGCCTGGTTTGGTTGAGGGGGTGACAAACACGACATAGGTGTTGGCTCTGGGGAACACCGGGGGAGCGACAGTCAGGGACCAGCAGCCGGTCAGGCAAATCAGTTTTGGGAATGAGGCATCCGTGTGTTAACTTTGAGGATAATTAATCCATCCCTGAAACACTCCCTGCAGTGAACTGCGGATGAAGCTGCTTGAAACGCTTTCAGAAACAGTTCCTAGGAGAAAATACTCATTTTCTGGGACTGACAAAGTTTTGGGTAGAGGTGTTAGCTTTGGCAAACCTCCTGCTGCGAGGCAGGGCATTGCTCCCAGACAGGCACTGGGAACGGGGACTTTGGGAAGCCGGGCCCTGAGCTTCGGCCTGATGGCTGGGCTCCGCCGGCAGCCGGAATCGCCGCAGCCCCACGGCTCCCCTCGGCAACGAGCCCCGGGGTGAGGCTGGGCGAGGGGCAGCTCCTGCACCCCTGCCCTGCCCGTGCCTCCTTGCGCTCTGCACCCCTTGCTCTGCTTGGGGGGCACCCAGAGCTGTGCCCCTGCTCTGCTTCGGCTTCGGCATCGGCCTCGGCGTGTCCTGCCCTGCGGGGCTGCCGAGCGGCTCTGCCGATGGCAGGAGGGCTTCAGTCCTGGGCAGGGGAGCTGCGCCTCGGCGGCAGGGGCACACACAGCTCTCGCGCGTGGCATCAGGGCACGCAGGCGGCACCTCCACGCGCAGGAGTGACGGCGTTTGGGGGCAGCGGGGTGGGGAGGTGTGGGGCAGAGCTGTGCCATGTGGGCAGGACAGGGCTGAGATTGAATGGGCCTTTCTTAGAGGCCACAGCATCTGGCAACTTGCTGAGGAAAATTCCTAACAAAACAAGCCAAGAGGCATCGTTAACGCCGAAGAGATCGGGACTGCCCTGTGGAAGGGAGCAGATGTCCTTGAGGACTGAAGTGGCAGAAACGGGATGAAGTGCAATAGCACAAAATGCAAATCACTGCAGTCAGGGCTAACGATGAGAGCCTCTGCCGTGGCCTGGGAGCTCGTGATTCGAAAGCGTGGAGCAAGGGCAAGCCCGAGGTGTCCTCCCTGAAAATGATGCTCTGATATGCCACGGCTGAGCCACAGTTGCCGAAAACGCAACCTGCCCCAAGGAGGCCAGCCGGGGAGCAGCTCGCCCCACGGGGCGGGTAACAGAGGCAGCGCATCAGCGCTGCCCCGGCCTGCCGCGCAGGGCACGGCCATGCACCTTCGGCTGCTGCAGAGCAGAAGGTGCAGGATGGGCTCCCATGTCCAGCCCCGCGGCCACGGCTGGCCCTGACCACCTGGGGACCCATTTATCAAGCCCCATCTGAGGCAAAGGGGCTCGGACGCAGCCGCTGGCTGCAGACCAGCCGTGTTTGTAGCGTAGCTCCTGCTCCCCTGGGGATGCCGGCTCATTCCTTGGCCCAGGAGCCCCACGGTGATGAGTAATGGATGTCCTGTGCCCTCCCCTGAGGATACAGGTCCAGGCTGAACCAGGCTGGAGCCACCATGGGACCAGGCGAACGGCCGTCCCATGCTGGGTCTAGAGGAGGACACAGGGTTGTGGCAGCATGGTGTGCCCCCAAACAGCCCCCCAGCACTTGCCCAGCACAGCCTGGTCCTGGGAGCCAAGAGGAGCATCCATGTCCCTTTCCCGGCTGGGGAGAGGGTGGCAGCCAACACGTTTTTGGGTTGAGCTGTGAAAGGCTTGAGGTTTGGGCAGGGAGTTTGTCCGAGAGTCGCTTTTTGCCCCGCAGCAGGAGGAAGCTCTTGCTCAACTGCTATGGATGGGAAATCGCAGATGGAGACGTCTCCGGGCTCCACTTACCACTTGAAGCACCAAGAGAGAACAGGAGAAGCAAACTGGGGACGCAGGGGGGCTGTGGGCCCTGACATACTCCCACCAGCACATGTACCCCCCGGGGAGAGGGGACAAATCAGACCTTGTGCCGAGTGCCGGTCACGTCACCTGCTGCCAAACTGGTTCAAAGCTTTGCATTTTGGGGGGCAGGCTGGGTCCTGCCCCCCGGCAGGCAGCTGGATGGAGGGTGGATGTGAGAGTGGCCGGGAGAGCCGGGCCGGCTGCCCTGGCAGCGATGGCGGGTACAGGGGCAAGGGAGGCCCCAGCCTCATCTCAGGGCGGCAGCCGGGTTTCCGGAGGCTCCGGCACGGTCGGACAGAGAGCTGTGATCGCTTGACTGCCCCTCCACAGGCATCTGCTCCGCCACGACCTGCCCCTGCTTGCAAGGGCACTGAAATGTGCTGGGGAGAAAGGGGAGCTTAAAAACCTCCTCTGGCTTTGGGGTTTGCCCTGCTCAGAGCAGGGTTTGGAGCAGAGACCCCCAAAGAGCCCTTCCCGCCTGCGTTTGCCCAAGCCCTCTGCTCAGAGCAGCACCCCGGCTGCGCCTCTGTCTGCACCTCTCCTCCTCCTCGTTTGCCCCTTGGATCCGGCCCATCTGGGGCAAGCATTTCTGCTCAGGTGATGAGCGTTTCTTGAGACGGGGGTTAGAAAGCAGGCTTACAGCTGTCGTTAGTAAAAATGCTGCCAGAGGAGCAGGATGGTGACTACAGCATCGGCCAGCGCTGCAGCGCAGGGAGAGGCACCGGCGGGACAGGAGCAGGCTGCTGCGGTGGCACTGGGCTCTGCTGGCCACAAAGCGGGGGACATCCCACGGCGGTGGGGTGTCTGCAGAGGCGCGGGGCTGCTGTGGTGGGGAGCCCAGAGGAGACACGAGGATAGGAAAAAGGGACGTTGCCAACAGTAACGCTGGAGGACCTCTGGGTTAAGGGGAAAGCAATTGCGTTTTCCTTCATTTTCTGTCAGAAAGGGTGGACTTCCATGGGACAAGTGGGTAAGAAACACCATAGTGCCAAGTGGAAATACACTGAGATCGGAAGAAACTCGGTCCCCGCGGGGCAGCAGCTTGGGGAGAGGAGAGCTGGAGCCTGAGCAACAAGCGACCGCAGAGGTGGAAACAGTGGGACAGGAACTGGGCAGCTCTGGACAACCTGGGTGCTCTCCCCCGCTACGCACGAGAGGAAGGTTAAACGCCTCTGCGCTGCCCGTACTCCTTGGGATCCTCACAGCCATCGCCCCTCCACACCCAGGGGACAGCAGGGACTTCCCTGCCTTGCGGGGATGAGAGCTGGGGCACCCTGGGGCGTGCAGGCAGGGGACCCCTCCTCAGGGTGCCTGCAGGGAGCCCCTGCAGCCGGGGACGGGCTGCCTGGCGCAGGGATCGCTCTCCGGGCTGGCACTCCCGTCAGCGGCCGAGGTGCAGGGCTGCTGCCCGACTCGTGCTCCGGCAGCAAAAACTCTCCGGACATCCCGATGGCAAGGGGCGGCTGCATTTTCACCTCGGCTTTCTGTTCCTTCCCCGGAGCTATTCCCTTGCAGGCGGGGAGGCTGATTTGAGGGGATGTTTGGGAGTGCTGGCGCACGAGGGGTGCGGGGAGGGAGGAAAGCTTTGGGGGAGAAGCAGGGACGTGCACGTGTTGGGGGGTGCAGCTGAGGAGAGCGTCCGTGTGCTCGGGAAACTTGTGCGTGTGGCCGTATGGACCACTGCCAGCGTGCTGGGTTAGCCACGGTGCTTCTGCTGCCTCTTTCAGCTGGCCACGGAAGATATGGCTGAACTGAGTCAGGCCGAAGGTCTGTCTCACCCTGCCCAGTCTCCAACAGTAGCCGGACATTTAGAGAAGATTACAAAAGAAGGTCAGATAAAAAAGTGTATTCTCCCAGCTATTCCCCATCAGTAATTTACATCTGCTGGAGCTGGAGGCTGAACACAAAGCACGCGGTTTGCAAACCGTCGATTTGTCTCTCTAATCCCTTTTCGACTTATTTATGCTTTTGGCTTTCATAGGTGCCTGACACAACGAAACTGTTCATTATTGGCCTCGCAAAGCAGCTTCCAGATTTCAAGATAGGCCTGTCTCTGGTGTCGTTATTCAAGAAACACGGTGGGCAGATGAGGATTTCCACTCTGGGACACATTGAAATCGGCTTTCCCTTGGTTTTCCACTAGGAAGCAATGCAACAGAGATGGGAGAGAGACCAGATGGGAATGCTGCAGAAAGTTGTGGGGGGTCCATGGTCACAACGCAGTTTTCATCAAACCAAGAAATGTTTGTATTCACAAACCAAGAAAACCTGCTTTGTAATATCTCGGTCAATAACAACCTTGGCTGCAGTGATCACAATATTGTGGTGTTCGGGATCCGGCTGAGTGTGCTGGAGGTTAGCACCGAGACAAGGGTTCTAGATTTTAGAAGAGCAAACTTCAGCTCGCTCAGAGCTCAGCTGGGAGGGATTCCATGGGAAGCTTCCATGGAGGATAAAGGAGCCAGCGAGTGCTGGGAGTTCTTCAAGAATGCTCTCTTGGAAGCACAAAACCAGTTTATCCCCTATAAAAGAGAGGGAAGGCCTCCTCGGCTCAACCACGAGCTCCTGGGTCTGCTTAAAACCAAGAGAGATGTGTACCAGAGATGGAGAAGTGGAAGATTGTCCGCTGCGAACTACAAGGGCATTGCCAGAGTGTGCAGAGATGCAGTTAGAAAGGCAAAAGCTCAACTTGAATTGGAACTGGCCAGGGATGTCAAAAATAACAAGAAGGGGTTCTTCTGGTATGTAAGTTGCAAGCAGAAACAGAAGGAAAACATAGGCCCACTGTTAAACAGCAGAGGTGAATCAGTCACCACCAGTGCTGAAAAGGCAGAGGTTCCCAACACCTTCTTCACCTCTGTCTTTACCAACACTGTTGGATCCCAGACGTTGGGAACGAAAATCCAGGAGGATCCAAACACAGACCCACCATCAGTGATGAAGGAGTTAGTATGTGAATTATTACAGGAGCTTGACCCCTACCAATCGGCGGGCCCTGACGCACCCCCCCGAGGGCGCTGAGAGAGCTGGCTGATGTCATTGCGGGGCCACTCTCTATAACCTTCGAGAAGTCGTGGAGATCGGGGGATATCCCAGAGGACTGGAGGAAGGTAAATGTTACCCCTATCTACAAGAAGGGCTCAAGGGAGGATCTGGATAATTATAGGCCCATCAGTCTTACTTCAATCCCCGGGAAGTCATGGAACGGATCCTCCTGGGGACCATCAGGAGTCAAATGAAGCATGTGATTGGGAAAAGCCAACACAGCTTCATCAAGGGCAGATCGTGCCTGACAAATCTGGTGGCCTTCTATGATAAAGTGACCTGCTCAGTTGATGTGGGGCGAGTGGTTGACGTTGTCTACTTGGACTTCTCCAAGGCTTTCAGTATGGTTCCCCATGGCCTCCTCCTGCAGAAACCGATGTGTTATGGCCGGGACAAGCGGTCTGTGCGGTGGGTGAGGAATCGGCTGACGGGCCGCACCCGGAGGGTGGTGGTAAATGGCTCTTTCTCAAACTGGCAACCCGTCACAAGTGGGGTCCCCCAGGGATCGATACTGGGCCCAGTGCTATTCAATATCTTCATAAGTGATCTGGATAACGGGATCAAGTGTACCCTGATGAAGTTCGCAGATGACACCAAACTGAGTGGGGAAGCGGACACTCTGGAAGGGAGAGCCACCCTGCAGGAAGATCTGGACAGGCTGGAAGAGCGGGCTAACAAGAACCTTATGAAGTTTAACAAGGACAAGCGTAGGGTCTTGCACCTGGGAAAACATAATCCAGGAGTGCAGCTCAGGCTGGGATCCACCTGGCTGGGGAGCAGCTCCGTGGAGAGGGACCTGGGGGTCCTGGTGGGCAGGAGGCTCAACGTGAGCGAGCAGGGTGCTGCTGCGGCCGAGAGGCCAACAGGAGGCTGGGCTGCATCAAGAAGGGCATCGCCAGCAGAGAGAAAGAAGTCATGACCCCTCTCTACTCGGCGCTTGTCAGGCCACACCTGGAATCCTGTGCACAGTTTGGGTCCCCGCTGTACAGAGAAGCTGTGGGCAGGCTGGGGGGGTCCAGAGAAGGGCCACCAGGATGATCCAGGCTCGGGGCAGCCTGCCGTGTGGGGACAGGCTGAGAGCTGGGCTTGTTCAGCCTTGAGAGAAGGAGGCTTCGAGGTGCTCTCATCCCCATGTCCCAGTGCTTGAAGGGGAGCTACAAAGCAGATGGAGACTCCCTTTTTACAAGGAGTCCCATGGTGAGGACAAGGGGTAACGGGTACAAGTTACTCCCAGGGAGATTCCGATGGGACACGAGAGGTAAGTTTTCACCATGAGAACAGTCAATCATTGGAATAATCTCCCCAGGGAAGGGTTGGCTCTGCTACGCTGAACACGTTTAAGACTCAGCTGGACATGGTGCTGGGCCATCTCGTCTAGATTGTGCTGGAAAGGTTGGACCAGATGATCCTTGGGGTCCCTTCCAACCTGGGATTCCGTGATTCTATGATTCATCGCAGGACGCAACGTTAACGCACACCCATAACTGCTGCTGGCGCTTTGCTTCCCTTTCCTCCCCTGCCCGGGAAGCCGGCGCTGCCGCGATGGGTGCTGCGCTCCGAGGGCAGCCGTGGCGAGGTCCGGCCACGCTGGGAAGCCTTTGCCTTCTCCATCCCGGATGGGGTCCTGGCATGGAAATGGCTCAGCGTGGGCAGCTCCTCCCCTCTGCTCCGGGCCCAGGTGCCGTGGGGGGACCTGCTGCGCCTGCACCTCCTCCAGACCCGAGGCGCCCTGGAGAAATTTTTGCCCTCTTTTTGCAACCATATTACACGTTTCTAGCAGAGAAGGTACTGGTATACAGAAGAGCATCTTTTTGTTAGTCTGCAGAGCATGGCCTTGTTCCACATACAGTTAAATTTAATCTCAATTCAGTTAACCCCGTCTGCACCATCGCTCGGTTCTTTCTGAGCGATACTCAGCCCTTTGTCTACGTTGGCGGTGTCTCCTGGCTTTGCCTCTTCCTCCTCCGGAGCTTGTAAACGCATTACAGCCACACCTGCTCGCCACGCAGCCAGCAGAGCCGGCACTGAAAGCATTCATTTTCCTAATTCATAAATAACCACTGCTAAATATAAAATGTTCTTCTCCCCCCCCCCCCCTTTCTGAAATGCCAAGGCAAAGCGCTCTCACAGCCCCCGCTCAGGCTCACGCCGGCAGGCAGCAGATGTGCCTCCATCAAACGGGGAACCTCGGCAGAAATTTTGCACAAAGGCTTTATAAAAACCCTCCTGGTCCGAGGCGGAGGCGTGTTTTTTCCATGCTGCGTGTGTGAGCTGTCAGACCGAGCGCTGGTGTCCTTCCCGGCTGCGGGAAGACAGGTTATTATTTGCAAATATCTCAAAGCTGTTTTTGAAAAGATGGAAAGGATTTAGGGACACGTAACGACGCAGAGTGGTGTAGAGCCCCGGCTCACTGGTGAAAAATGTTCCCCATGTGCGTGACGGGGGGGAACGAGTGCGGCGGCTGTTTGACTTGGTGAGTGGGGGCTGGTGGCCGCCGCTCACGGCGTCCCTCTGCGGGGCGGCGGGGGTCAGGCAGGACAGCCGCGCCAGGGCGAAGCGGAGGGCAGAGCACAA
This sequence comes from Nipponia nippon, assembly GCF_047370975.1. Lineage (NCBI taxonomy): Eukaryota > Metazoa > Chordata > Aves > Pelecaniformes > Threskiornithidae > Nipponia > Nipponia nippon. The sequence goes on along the minus strand of NW_028262336.1, from coordinate 131,278,112 downwards.
GCTGCCCGTCTCCCGGGCGGATCCGGTTGCGAGGTCTGGGCAGGAACCAAGCCCTGGCTTGGTGCCTGGCCGCTGGATTTGAAGGTGCACCTGGAATCCCTTGCAGAGATGAGAGATGGCCGAACGCCTGACAGCGGGCTCCAAGACGTCTCTCCAGTTGTCTCCATGGGGGTGCAACACCTCGCTCTTATATTTGCAGTCGTAACATCTGCTTGGTTTTATTAAGTACCAGTTCAGTCTCCCTAAGGGATGCTGCCTTGAAGATGTGAGCCGGCGTGCTGATGCCTGTGGGTTTGAAAACCACGAGCACGTTTGCTGTGATCATATTGAATCATAGAATATGGGGGTAAAAGAAAAGTCACGATCCTCCAGCTGCTGGGGAAGGATCCCCCCGCGGCCATTTTCAGCAATTCCCGTGCCGTCACGCTCTGTGGCCGGGGCGGGGGGCAGACACCAGGAGCAGCTTGTGGGTCTTGTGCCCAGAGCCGGGACCCGGGGCCGAGCCAGACCGAGTCTTGGATTGTGGACTGGAAGTCGAGCTAAAATAGCTTGAGCAGCAAGAGGCTGCCCCTGAGGGAAGCTGTTCAGTCTTTCCCCCCCGCCTTTGGTTTCTCACAACCATAAATGACTTTTCTGACTTCTCCAGGGGAAGGCACACGACTGCAGCATCAGGTATACTCTCCCCGTGTACGAATACGAAGACTGAATCAAGCCAATTTTCAGCCTCCTTGTGTTATGCTAAGCGGTTTGCCTCCTCACCTCTGACTATAAGGCAATTTCCAGTCCATCCCACTTCTGCGGGCTTTCCCTGGACCCGCACCAGGTTTTCAAAGCCCTTTGTGGGGCATTGCCACCAGCGATGCCTCGCCCTGCCGTGCACGCTCGTAGAGCTGCCCCGTGCCGCTGCCGCAGACCTTCCCTGCTCACGCAGCCGGGGACGCCGAGAGCCGCAGGATTGCGACTTCCCCGGCGGCACCGCTCTCGTACTGCGGGTACAACCCAGCAGCAGCTTCAGGGACAGCCAGACAAGCGGTCCTCTGCCTGGGGAAAACACACAACTTTCATCAACAGTGATTTCAGATTCCTGGTAATCTTCACCCAGCAGGATGACTTCTGTTTGGATCGGACAGACCCTTAGTTCAAAACTGTTTAATATTTTAAATCAACTAACAGATGTACTTGGAAACCTATTCACTTTGTAACCTACTTACGCTGGGATTTGCTGACACGTTTTTCATGAGAATGTTATGCAATTGCTAAATAAAACTCCCTCCAGAAGTTAATTGCCAGGATCTATTTTCCATTAAAACCAGAATGAAGCATTAATTTCTGTAACCAAGTTTTAGAGCTTCATTGACTGAGCTGCCTATGAGATTTTTCTGTGTCCGTACGTGGGATCAAAACGAAACCAGCTCGCTGCTACTGACCCAGGTCATCTCTCGGTGGCTCTAACGGGGCGGCGGCTGCTCGCCCCACTGCCCTGGGGTCTGTCACCGCACCCCGACATGGGTGGGAAGGGCCCCGGCTCTGCTCCAGCCTCTCGCTGCCTGTGCCCGAGAACCCCAGCAGCGCCCAGTGCCCAGACGTGGCCTCACCAGCAGCACAGGGCTGCTTTCGAGACACCATCATAAATATTCATTGTGCCTGTCTGGATGAGCAGTCGCGACGGAGCCTCCTCGCAGCCACCGATGGCTGCACGAAAGGAGGGAGGAGAAGTTTCATCCCTGGCTGGATCAGGGAGCTGCTGCCTGAGCGGCCAAGCTGCCTCCTCCTTGAACACGGTGACACTTCTCTAATGAAGGGGGAAGCAGATTTAACAGTGAGGCCACTCGCACCCCACCCCAGCTCCATGCCAGGGCCCCCTCCCTCCCTTCTCGCTGCTCTGCAGGATGGTTCAACTCATCAAACCAGCAGAAAATGACCTGGAGAGAAGAAAAGCCACCTGTTTTCTGCCTGGTTAGTGAGCAAAACCTGCCGAGCAGGAGAGGGAGGAAGGGCAACGAGACCCCATCCGCTCGGCAGCGGCGCACCACCGGATCAGCTCACACAACTGCCTCCGGACGCTGCTTCGTCTTGCTGCTCCTCCAGCTTCCGTAGCTTCTGAGCGAGCTGGGAGCAGCCCGATCTCTGTCCCCCAAGAGCTTCTCAGGGAGAGATTACACACTCCTGCAGCGGCAGAAGCGGACGTGCTCTTGCCAAGAGCCTGCAAGCCGAGCCACGGCGGACACCGGATCCCCAGGGAGCGCTCGCGCTGGGGAAGCTGCTACAGCACGCCAGCGGGATGCAGACCTTCCAGAGGTAGCCTTGCCGTACCTGGAACTGGTGAATAATTAGCATTTTACCTAGATCTGCTTGGTGTGAAGGCAGCAACCGAGGCATCCCTCAGCCGAGGGCAGGGCAGCGGGACCCCTGCTGCGAAGCGCCCGGCGCCGTCTCAGCACAGACGAAGCGCAACGATGCCGTTCCCAAGGAGCTGCCCGGGCCGGGGGCGAAGCCAGGCCAATGCTCTGCCGGGCAGCCATGCTGTGAGCCCGCCTGCCCCCCAGAGCCCCCCGAGACCACCGCCTTTCCAGCTGCCCTCCCGTATGCGGCTCTTGCCTGACTCCTCGGCACCCAGGGACATGCCCCCCCACTTGCTCCGTGGCTGACCCATTTCAGCCCTTGCCTCAGTGGCTTCTGGAAAGCACCGGCCACCTCCTTTTCGCCGCTCTGGCACAGCCTGCTGCCTCCCGCCCGCTCTGCTCCAGGCAGATGGCACAGCTGAGCTCCAGGTGGCAGAGCGAAGGAGCCGACGCACGTGCTGCCCCAGCACCGACACGCCAGCGAGGCCGCGACACCCCTCAGCTCAGGCGGGAATGTCGGCTCCGGAGCTCTGCCGGGATCCTGCACCACCAGGGGAGCCCCTGCTCCTCCTCTTCCCCCAGCCCTGGTCCCGGCCTCCCAAAAGGCTCGCGAATTTAGGCAGAGAAACCTCCAGCACCATAACCCCACATGGACACCGCAACCCCCCACGGACACCAGAACCCCCCGCAGAGCCCCGTGGAAGGAGGGGAGGGCTGCTGGGAAGCCTGGCCGAGACAGGGAAAAGCCGTCTGACCCGGCTGCTATCGGCAACATTCACTCGTATCCTAGTGAAAGCTGACCCAGAGTTTAAAGGCTTTCTGATCGGTGGGCGCCACCAAAAACATCTAGGTACAAAGACCCCCGCAAGCCTGGGTCCTGTCTTCACTCCACGGGACTGACAAGAGATTGGCAACGTCTCCCGCCTGCCACAGAGCGAGCACTCCTCCTGGGTCCTCCCGGGTGCAAGGGGACATCCCTGCCACAGAGGTACGAGGCAGCACGAACCAAAAGCTCCCTCACAAACACTACTGAATTTTTGCAAGCGTGATGCCTGTTAACACAGAATTTACCACGATGCAGCTTTTTCTGCCCTGGGTGTAGGTAGTGCCGCCAGCCAAACCACACGGGTTTAAACCACCGGATTCTGATTGCTCCCCCTCTGGTTCTCATCGTACGGCCCCTCCTGCTGCTCCGCCACACGGGTGCCATCCGTGCTGCGTCACGCCCTCGCTCCCTCCTGTTTTTTCCCCCCGCATGCGGGATCAGCTTCCTACAGAAGGGCTTACTCAGTTCCCAGAATAACATTTCCTATGACTGCTGGAACTGCAAGCAACTGTCACCTCTCAACAAATCTGCAGGAAGAGCAGCGTCCTTAGCATCGATTCCCGTTCCCTTCAGCTGCTGACGCACCGCAGCCTTGTAAGCGTGTGCTTGGACACCTTTGTGTGTGAGCGCGCCACACGGCACCTTCCTCTTGAAGTACACAGTTAAGCTTTCCGAGAAACCATCTCTAAAGTCACAACTGCCTTTGTTACCGCTAAGAGGATTTACATTATTCCAAACCAAATTACTACGCAACCCCCGGTCCGTCACTGCCCGTGGCTGCGCCGGGGAGGGTGGTACGGCGCGCCAGGAGCCGGCACTGAGCCGGAGAGCCCCCGGAACTCGCCGGACAGCACCCGAAAGCGGTCAGAGCGCGTCCCTTTGCTTTTCGCCTGTGCCCCCACTCCCCGCACACCTGACCCTTGGTCGGCCCATCCTGGGATACGGCCTGGGAGGAGATGCGAGGTGGTTTTCCTTCGGCGAGGCCGCGTGGGAGCTGGCTGTGCTGTCCCTCAGAGCAGGGAAGCCTCGCCGACGGCACGGCCAGGTTGTGTCAGCTCCACAGAGAAACACCGAGCTGCCGATTTACCCACAAAGGCACAACACCCGCTCCTCGTCCCTCGCCCAAGCGCTCGTCATTTCTGAACAGAAAACCCGGACTATCTGAACTAATCCCTCACAACGCTCCCGCGTTTCCCTCAGAGCCACGCTCACCTCGGCCGTTTCCGCAGTCGGGCGGGTTCACGTGCGCTGTTGCGTCCCCATGCTATTTATTTCAGATTAACACACACAGGGTACGTTTTTAGAAAAGTTTTATTTGTCCCGCATATCTTCCATATGCTGTTCTTAAAACTTCTGGAATTGCTTCTTGGTACCAGCAGCCTTTGTGACTTTGAGGACGTTGAAGCGGACTGTCTTGCTGAGGGGACGACACTCACCCACGGTGACGATGTCCCCGATCTGGACATCCCTGCAAAGACACCACTGGCATTTCAGCGGTTCCGAGCGGTTCCATTTACACTTGCTTTGCTCTGCAGCACAGACATTCACCTTGGTGCGATGCTGCCGAGGAACGGCACTGAAAGCGACCTCAGGTACCCGAGGTTGTAAAGCAAGGCCTTATTTCAAGAGCTGCGAAAGTGAGCGTGCCTAAAAAGCAGCTGCCACAAGGCCTTGGAGGCCGTCACTCCGCATGAAGCTCCAACGCGAGACCAGGCTAAAGGCAGGCTTTTTGAGGGCTGAGCATTGAAGGGGAACCCTTCAGGGATGGGCAGTTTCCCTCCCCATGAGCCCACACAGGCTCCAAGCACTTGTTGCACTGCTAGTCCCGGCTTTTCTGGAAACCGGCGCCCCAAAGACAGGCTTAGGAAGCACGTGGTGGACAAAAAAAACCTGCCAGCCCTTGAACCTGCCCCCTCTGGCCTCGGCGTTCACTTCAGAAACATCCAAGTTTTTATCCTTTCTTGAGAACTGTATCGCTGTAACGGCGCGCGGTTTCAGAACAGGCAGACTGACCCGAACCTGTCCTACGGTTCAGCGACTGCCACCGGCGTTGTCAGCAGCCCCCTCCACAGCAGGGGCTCTGAAGACCATCGTGAGTTTAGACATCACCACCGGTAAGCAGGTTCCAGGTCAGAAGCAGCCATAAAACCGCGTGCACCACACCGACGTGCACGCGCGCTGCCGTTGCCACGCAAAAGCCGAGTTCAGCGTTACAAACACTACGTAGAAACACGCGTACAAGAGGCTCGGAGCACGCCCGGCACGCCCACGGACCACCTCCCCATGGGGCAGCACTCCGCCCTGGCGCCGCGGGGGCTTGAACGCACCTGAAACAGGGGGAGAGATGCACCGACATGTTCTTGTGGCGCTTTTCGAAGCGGTTGTACTTGCGGATGTAATGCAGGTAGTCCCGACGGATGACGATGGTGCGCTGCATCTTCATCTTGGTAACCACGCCTGGGCGACAGAAGCGGGGGGACGTGACAGCCAAGAGCATAAGCACGCACGCACCGGCCCGCGGTAAACTGGGCTGCAGATCTGGTTGTAACTAACAGGGAGCAGAGATTTTTACAGGAGCTACCCAAGAGGGTCAGCGGGGACGAGTGGTATTTGACACCTGGCGGCAGCACCCTTCAATTCCAGTATTTCTCCTTATTTACCTCAATAATAAACTCTAACACATCCTTTGAGGGGCGCGCTGGGACCCTGGTTCTACTGGGATGAAAGAACTTCCTTACTGCCAGGCTGCAATATGCCGATTTCTAGTCTAAAACAAATTATTGCTCTTGCCTTTTTGAAGACTTCCAAGCGCACTGTGCCGCCTTCCCTGGAGCCAATGCTCCCTGCATTATCTGCTACTGGATCACATCAACATCTGCACCACAGAGCAGCACATCTGGAAGGGTAACTGCCAGCAACTGGTCCTTTGGCTGGGCATCAGCAAAGCCGTGCGGCATTGTCGTCAAAGCCCCTTCACCGTGAGACTTGGAAGACCATCGTGAGAGAATGGCATCATGTGCAGCTCCAGGACCAGAGCGGAGTTTCCAGGCAGCCCCCAATCGATGCTGACAGCTCATGGGCCTCCACTGCTTACCCGCTTCAGGTCAGTCACAGGATTACGCCCATACTGTCACTCCTTAAGAAACCTTCACAACTCACCTGACAGGATTCGGCCACGGATGGAGACATTACCAGTGAAGGGACACTTCTTGTCGATGTAGGTGCCTTCAATCGCCTACAAAGAGAAACGACTGTCAGCATTCCATAGAATCGCAGAATCGTTAAGGTTGGAGAGGACCTCTGGGATCACCGAGTCCAACCGTTACCCTACCTGCCAGGTCCACCTCTAAACCCCGTCCCTCAGCACCACATCCACACGGTTTGTGAACGCTTCCAGGGGCTGTGACTGCACCCCTGCCCCGGGCAGCCTGGGCCCGGGCCTGACCGCTCTCTCTGGGAAGTTTTTCCCAATACCCAACCCAAACCTGCCCTGGCGCAGCTTGAGGCCGTTCCCTCTCGTCCCATCGCTTGTTCCTGGGGAGAAGAGACCGACCCCCCCGGCTCCAGCCTCCTTTCAGGCCGTTGCAGAGAGCGATGAGGGCTCCCCTCAGCCTCCTCTTCTCCAGGCTGAGCCCCCCCAGCTCCCCCAGCCGCTCCTCCCCAGCCTTGGGCTCCAGCCCCTGCCCCAGCCTCGCTGCCCTGCTCTGGCCACGCTCCAGCCCCTCCATGGCCGCCTTGGGGTGAGGGGCCCAGCGCTGAGCACAGCATTCGAGGGGCGGCCTCCCCAGTGCCCAGCACAGGGGGACCATCCCTGCCCTGCTCCTGCTGGCCACACCGGTCCTGATACCTTTCGATGGACAAACAGCTCGGGCAGCACCACAGCTCAGAGGAGCCGCACCTACACCGGCCCAGGCGGGGACACGCTCGGCGGGGCCGTCGCGGCCTCCGGGGCGCCGCGGGAGCAGATGCGGGCGCGGGGAGCCGAGGGGCAGGAGGGGCGCAGCCCTGCCCGCCCGGGTCCCGCGGACGGCCGCCCCTCACCTCCTTGGGAGTCTTGAAGCCCAGGCCGATGTTTTTGTAGTAGCGGGGCAACTTCTCCTTGCCGCCCTCGCCCAGCAGCACCCGCTTCTTGTTCTGGAAGATGGTGGGCTGCTTCTGGTAGGCCCGCTCGGTCTGAGGGGGGAGAGAGGAGGGCATCACCGGCAGCTCCGGGGCGCGGTACCTCCCCAGCCCCGGGACACGGCACCCCGCCGCACCGAGAGCCTCCCCCCAGCCCCGGAACCTCACAGAGACACCGACCCCCCCCGCCGCCCCCCCAGGCCGCTCGCCGCCGCCCCTCGCCGGGCCGGGCCGCAGCCGCAGGGTCCCCCGGCACCCCCGGGGCGGGTGGCGGCCGGGGGGGCCCCGGGGATCGCGGGGGGGGTCCCGGGGATCGCGGGGGTGCCGCCGGCCGTGGCCTGCCCGCGCCCGCGCCCACCTGCGTGTCCGCCATCTTGGGCCGCGCGGCGGAAAAGAGGCCTAGGCCCACGCGCGGCGCCGCTTATCCCGGGGGCGGGGAGAGAGCGCCGGAAATGACCTCACGAGAGGCCGGCCGAAACACGTCACTTCCGCTGCCGCGCTGAGGGACGGGCCCGCGCCCGGGCAGCGGGGATCCGCCCCGCCCCGCCCCGCCCCGGGCACACGGGGCCCTCGGCTCCCCCCGCTCCGCCGGGCCCGCTCTCCCCAGCCGCCGCCATCTGTGCGGCCCAGGCGGGTCCGCGCCTGTGGCGCTGCGGGGCCTGGCGGCTGCCGGGAGGACGAAGGCAGAGGCCGGCTGGAGGCTCAGCGGCGCCTGGGGAGCCCCATGGCGAGCCTGCGCCCCTGTCCCCAGCACGGGGGATTGGCTGTGGGGGCGGGCAGCCGCGCGGGGCCGGAGGGAGGATTCCCGCCCGCGGGCACAGCGGGTGCTGGAGTTGAAGGGGAAGAGGTGCAGATCGCGATGATGCGCCCCAGGGTGACACCAGCGTGTCCTGGCGTGCGGCGAGCACCGCGTGGCCGGCCGGCCGAGGGAGGGGATCGTCCCGCTCTCCTCTGCGCTGCTGCGGCCTCACCTCGAGCACTGTGTGCAGCTCTGGGCGCCACAGTACAAAAAGGACACAAAGCTCCTAGAGATCGCCCAGAGGAGAGCCACGAAGATGGCGAAGGGTTTAGAGGGGAAGCCGCACGAGGAGCGGCTGAAGTCACTTGGTCTGTTCAGCCTGGAGAAGAGGAGACCGCGGGGAGGCCTCATCGCAGTCTACAGCTTCCTCACGAGGGAAGAGGAGGGGCAGGTGCTGATCTCTTCTCCCTGGCGACCAAGGATAGGACCCGAGGGAAGGGCAGGAAGCTATGCCAGGGGAGCGTTAGGGTGGCCATTAGGAAAAGGTTCTTCACCCAGAGGGCTGTGGAGCGCCGGAACAGGCTCCCCCGGGAGGCAGTCACGGCACCAAGCCTGACGGTATTCAAGAAGCAATTGGACGACGCCCTCAGACGTATGGTTGGGGACAACCCCAACAACTTCGGGGTTGTCCTGAGCAGGGACAGGAGGTGGGCTCGATGATCCTTGTGGGTCCCTTCCAACTCAGAATATTCTATGATGACATGAAGTGAAGGATTTGGGGGGGCTTTTTCTGAGAGCAGATGCGGGGCTCCCGGGGTGATGAGGCAGGACGGTACAACACGGCCCAGGCTGACCACCAGCGGTTTAACGGCTCAGTTGTCCATCGCAGGCTCAGCGACCCCACAGAACAGCTTCCGTAGTGCCTCCTTGCCGGCCGGCGTCTGGGCTGCAGCCCAGGAGGTGCTGAGCTCCGCACAGCCGACGCATGAATCGGGGCAAGCTCTCTTCTGTGTCGGTTCCTTATCCGGACAGCAGAGAGAGAAATTCCCAGGAGAAGTATGTTATTATTTGATGCAAAGACCCTGGGTTTGTAGTGTACCTGCCACAATCAGCTCCTTTGGGTGAGGGAAGATTTAAATGCAACAGGGTTTTGGTGGGAATTTCTTCCCGGTCTCAGGCTGTGAGGGCCTGCGCTGACAAGGGGTCTCTGGCTGTACCCCTGCTGCTTGACTTCCAGAAAACGGGGACCTTCTGGGTGGGTGCCTCTGCATCTGGACAAGTGTTCGTGTTTCTTCAAGGTCTTTTTCAGAACCTGTTAGCAACGTTACTGGAACTGGACCTAAATTATTTGAATTTTCAGTGAGCGTGGCCTCTGACGTGTGTTATACGCAACAGGGTACCTCAGAAAAGGCAGTAAACTTTACTTAGTTTTATGTAAAGGCAGCAGTGTAATTTAACATTATTGTGATGCAAATAAAGTTACGTTAAAACAACAGCATATGGTACCCTGTTTACTGCCTGTCACATCATTAATAAATTGCTTGAAGATTAAAGGGAGAATAATGGCTTTTTAGAGCTCTTACGCATTTTGTTCTCTGTTAGTCATCATCTGCCTCACTAGGGGCCAAGTGCAGGGGCTGAAAGCAAAGTCAGTTCCAGCCACAAAGAGTTAATGCGTGTGGACGGTGATTGACTCTTCCCGTGCTAGAAATGAAGGCTGACGAGGAGGAACAGGTCCGAAACAGAAAGCAGCTCGTCCTTCGCGCGAGAGCAAGCCGCGGCAGGACTGCCCGCTGAGGGACTGGGATGTGGAAAGTTCACAGGGGCCCGTGGAGGGACGGGACAAGTTCGTGGAGGGAAGATCCATTCATGTTTGCTGACTACGTGTGAAAAACGTGCGGCTTGGGAAGTCTCCTCGCCTGAAAATGCTGGGCACCAGGATGTGGACGAGGCAAAGCGAAGCTCGGCTCAGGAAGGGCTTTGGATCTGTGACCCGGGCGCGGGTGCGGGAGGAGCCCGCTCAGGGGGCTGAAGTGGGACAGGAGTGGTTTTAAATTTTGGTCACTGGGACGTTGATCTTTTTGTGTCTGAGTTCGTGCCTGGATGGGCTCTTGCACTGGGCACTGCAACGCCATGGTCTTGAATAGATGGCAGGGCGGCCTCGAGGGATTTTATATTTATTGGCTTCACAGTCCTTTCAAACTCCCAGGGGAAAAGCAGCGTGAAAAGGAGATACGTAACTAAATTCTTTTGAAAATTACCATTCTTCTCCGCAAATTATCCATAAGCTGATGAATAAATAAAGAAAACAGCATTTCTTTACTCATCTGTGTGACACTGAAAATGAAACTGAGTCATCTGCTGCCTTTAACTCATAACGACTTGTGAAGAGTAGCAGCATAAAACCCGAGGGCAATCTTTTTCTCTTTTAGGTGGGCAAATTCTGTGGGTGTTTTGCAGCTGCTCAGATCAGCAGAGTCTCGCCTTTGGGTTCAGCTCTGCAGCAGCGGTTGGATGTAGAATAGCTGCGTCTCTGTGGGACAGACCGGTGTCAAACGAGGGGGGAAGGTGGGGGTGTCAAACTACCCAGCTTGATCCTGACATGCAAAACAAAGCAAAAGGGAATTTCAGACAACGGCTTAATCAGGAATCCTTGATTAACCCCTGATTAATCATCAGCAGAGCGCAGCGCTGAGGCTTTATGAGAGTATGAATAGCGGTGGGCTGTGAGAAAGTGAAGAAAGGCTCCTCCATCAAAGCACGGAGAGATGAGGAGTCTGCAAGAGCCCCTGGTGCCCCCGAGTCCTACCGGGGCGTTGCCCCCGGCCCTGCTAGCAGCCTCTGCTTAAGGCTGAGCCTTTCTTCTGATGGCCCTCAGCAGGAAACGCTTGGGAACATTGTGTGGGGCCGAGGAGGAAAGAGCGGAGGTAAAGCACGGACATTGTCTGGCGAGGGAGGGAGTTTTCCTCTGGGCGTTGTCTGGCTGTGCGAGATACCATCAAGCCTTTGTCATGAGGAACTGTGCAAAATCCATATTGCCTTTTCAGAGGAAATTCAAGGAAGCTTCAGTAGCTTCAGAGATTGAGCTGAGAAAACCAGTGCCGACCTAGCAGTATGTTTCTTCTGGCAGCTGGAGGGAAGTTCTGAAGCGCTTTGAAATGATACAGGAAGAAACCAGAAAATCGTGCTCTTTTATGACCTGCAGCATTAGGTTATGATGAGAGGTTATGGAACTGCTTTCACTGATGTTTTTTAAAATGGACTGATAGCTACTGAACATGCTCTGCTTGGGCCGCTTGATCCTTTCCCGCTGTGCAGGTTTGGCCTTGATGGCATCTTGAAGTCCCTTCCAGACCTGCATTTCCGTGCTTCCCACCGTGCTGCTGGCCATGGCTCCATAAAACAGCAGTGTGAAGGTGTGGTGTGATGCGGTAGAGAGGAGACAGAAACGCTGGGGTCTGAAGGTCGCTGTCCTCTCCCAGCTGGGCACTGCCGGCTTTCAGGGACCTCTGGCTCTCCAGGGACACGGATCCTACAGACGCTCCAGGGAGCAGCTTCTCGGCCTCTGGCCACAGTGGGATCTGCTCTGGGAGCGGACTTGCTCTCAGCCCTGCTCACCTGACGGTGCAGTCAGTGCTGAATTTGTTAGTCTGGTTTCTGAACCCCAGCAATGCCGTAGATAGTAGGAACGATACTGTATTGATGGTGAGTACACACTGGGGTCTAACTGCACAGCAGAAATGGATTCAACCTGTGGTTCCTTTTTACTCTTGCTTAATTAGATCCTTGTTCATATTGTTTCATGTTTTCTGTGAGTGGCGTTCCTGTCACCTCTGTCATGCATCAGGTCATCAGTTGCTTTATCTGTACACTAAGCACTTCCAAGCGCCAAACATTTATAGCATTGTGTGCTCAACACATTTTATATTTTAATTGTTTAGTTAGACACCGAACTATCTGCACATCCTCCATACAGCGTCACAGATGTCCCATTTAGATCTTTGTTAAGGTGTTGATACTTATTCGGTATTTATTTAGCATTAACTGTCCAGGCATCAGCTCATTACTTCACTTGTAATACTGTTTTTCTCCAGTCAGTCCCGTGTTTTATAAGAAGTGGCCACACAGAAGAACCAGGAATGCCTTGCCAGTCCGCCCAGCGTAGTGCTCAAGGCTGCAGCCTCCCTGGGTGCGATGGATGCGCTCAACTCCTTAACCCAACCCGCGGTGGTTTGGTTCAGGCTCCAAAGGAGGTAAAGGCCTCGGCTGTAACTGGGCCAAAAACTTCTCTAGTTCCAGTCTGTTCTCTGAAAACCCACGAAGGAGCAGAGCGGCACAGTGAGCATCAATGCATATGAGCTTGGAACACCGATCATGCGATTAACACATGAATAGCGGGTGGCTTTTCCAAAACTCATTTATCAAGGAACAAAGAAAGCTGTGGGTATGAGGAGTCTCCTGCACACCTTTTCCATCGCATGTCATTTGACTGCAAGCCAACCACTTTGTTCTGTGAATATGACAGCCTGAGTGAGCCTTCTCTGAGCTCTCCCGGCCAGGCAGCCTGGCGGCATGGCGGCGATCTCTCCTTGAGCTGGGACGCCCTCAAGGTTGCTCCTCGAGGCAGAGAGGCCTTTCACCAACGGCAGATCTTTGGTAGGCGACCGATATCATGCATAACCTTGTAGTATGGTAACTTTGAGTTGTGTCTTGGTAACTTTGGTTTTTGTCTTGGTAACTTCGACTCTGCCTTGAATCATTGTTCAAATGATTGTGCAGTACAGTAATAGAGCGAACCTTGCCATCGAACTTCGTTAAGTGCACTTTTACAACATCATATGAAAACCACTTTTGCTAATACCTTTGACAGTGGTTCTTTAAGTGATCTAAACCACCCATTCGCGTCACTGGGGCCAGCTACAGCAGCACCTTTTGGCTATCCAGCGTGCCGAGGTACCCACCGACACAGATTCCTCCGTGCCTTGGCAAGAGGCTGCAGCCTGCACGGCGTTTCTTATGGTGGGCTTCGCTGGCGCTCACTGCGGGCAGGTGGGATTGGTGCACTGCATTGGTGGAATCTGTTACAAGAAGAGAGGAGCATTTCAGAAGTGATTTGTGCCCAGATGTTTCGATGCGACAGTGGCAAGCTTGAGGCAGGGGTATGTGCGAAGCATCTGTGCCCAGCCATTGTAGTCGTTGGCTCATCCGGTGGTTATGTTTTACAGCTGGGCAGGCAAGGCACAAAGCCTGTGGGAACACAGCTGGGCCCATCTGTATTTGCAGGTGTATGTTGCATCCTGGTGGAGCTGGGGAATTACTGCTGCCCATGTGCCCCTAACATCTGGCTAGCAAACAGCTGGCTAATTTCAAGCCTGCGCTGATCCTCAGCAGTTTCTACTCATGCTGCTTTTCAGGACCTGGAAGCTGGAATGGTCGCTATTCCAGCCCTTTTTCGCTCGATAAATTCCTCTCTGGCCAGGTGAGCAAGGGTGCTCTGAAACAAAGACTCTGTTGCATTTTATAAGGGAACTCTGGACAAAACGGGGAGAGTGCACCCTCCCGCAGATCCAAACCAGTGTGTGGACGAGCAGGGCAGAGCTGCATGCTGGGGACAGTACCCCTTTCTGGCCGTGCACTGTGGGCGCCGAGCAGAGCCAGGGAGCTCTGTAAGCTTCCTGACAGCTTCACAGCAGCAGTTCTGCTCGCACGAGCCTTGCCAACCACGAGGCAGAAATGGGGGGCATCAACCAGCCCTATTCAGGGTTACCAGGAGCACTGTGTGAGGTAGAAACCTCAAGGACGTGATGGACTTAGAGGCAGACAACCCATAGGCTTCATCCTGTACCACGTCCGGGTACCAGCACAGACCATTTCTCTGCAGCTTGCAGGAGATGCTCTGGTCCTGCTGCCCTGATGTGTCCATGCAGCTCCCTTGGGAGCGTCCCACGTGGACCCCGATTGCCGGGGGCCTCCCGCGCTGCCTGCCCGGTGGTGCTGCCTGAATTGAGCTTTTGCAGGAGGCAGGGTACAGATTACAGCACCTATGTTCTCAACTGCAATGCAGAGAGAGTTGAGTCGTGGCAGCCTGACCCCCTTGACACCCCTTTTCCCCACCCTACTCTGCAGCTTATCTCTTGAATAGAGTTTGTTTTCTTCCTGGGTCTCAAGTCTGGTGTGGTTTTAAGGCTCCTGTCTATCCTCTACGGAGAATTGGGGTGACTAGAGGAGTTCTCTGATAACTGGAAAAGGGCTAACGCAACTCCAGTCTTTCAGAAGGAAAAGGAGAGTCCAGAGGGTTATGGACCGGTCAGCCTCAGCCTGGAAAGAGCATGGAGCATGTCCTCTTGTGATCCCTGTTTCCAAACAGATGAAGCACAGGAAAGCAATCAAGAGCAGCCAACATGGATTTTACCAACTGCAAGTTGTGCTTGACCAAGCACAAAGTTAAGGCTTTAAGTGCTTTAAAGCAGTAGCCCATTAAATATTTTGTCTGTTATCTTCTTGACATCCCTCCTGTTAACGTCTCATTAGATCTTTCAGTGATTGTTAATAGCCCTGACGATGAGGTTTTTTGAAGCAGTGGCTTAACGTGTTCCCGGCACAGCTCCGTACTCACACAGGCACACTTCTTCTCAGCTCCTCAGAGGCATGGGAGGGGATGTGGGGAACGTGAGCTCTGCCAGGAATCTCCCCCACCTGCATTCCCTGGAGCACCAGGAGCTGCCCACGCTGCTTGTTGGGAGGTAGCAGGGGTTTATGCCACTCCACGGCAAGGAGCAGTTGTCCTGGCGTAAGAAATGGGCTCAAGCTGCACCACGGGAGGTTTAGATTAGATATTAGGAAAAATTTCTTCATGGAGCGAGTGGTCAGGCCCGGGCCCAGGCTGCCCAGGGCAGTGGTGCAGTCACAGCCCCTGGAAGTGTTCAAAACACGTGGGATGTGGTGCTTAGGGACAGGGTTTAGAGGTGGACCTGGCAGTTAGGTTAACGGTTGGACTTGATGATCTCAGAGGTCCTTTCCAACCTTAATGATTCTGTGGTTCTATGATTCTAAGGCAGTGCAGAGTCAGCAGCACAAGAAAACCTCTCCTCCTCCCCAAAACGGCACATCCGTACCGCCACAGGGATGGCGAGGAGGGCCTGTCCCCCGTGGGTGTGCAGGAGGACTGTGGACATCTCCCAGCTGGAGCTGGCTCAGGTGGCATCGCAGGTGCCTGAGTTTTGGTGCTGTGCCTGTACAGGGCTGGCAGTGTCAATGCCCCAGCACCTGGAGGTGGCTGTAGGGTGAAGCTTGTTTGGGGGTCCCAGGAGCTTGAGAGGGTTGGTGTAAGTTGCTCTCAGAGCTAGGATGACAGCAGTGGCATTTTAGGCAAATGAACTGTTCATCTTCCACAATGTCCTGAGGAGAGCTTTAGAAAACTTTGTATTGCAAGTAAGGACATGGGTAGGGAAAGCCACCCTGAGCTGCTGTCCTCTATCTAACGTAATTTATCCTATGGCTATTCCAACCTAAGAATCCTATCAAAGAAGCCTGCCATCCATCTAATCCATGGTTTAGGAGGTAGGGGGGAGTAGGTGGAATTTCACTGTCACCTGGAAAAAGCTTGAGCAGGATACCTCTAGGTGTGTGCTCCTAGCATGCATCCAGTGAGGGCCAGGGGGCGAACTGCCAGTGCTCGTGGTTCTGCAGTTACGATGTCTGCTGTAAAGGACCTGTGGAAGAGGCCGTGTAGACCTCTGCCATCGGAATATAACTGCCCGGTGCCTGCTGGGTGTTGGACAGGGTGAAGGGTGGACCGAGGTGGATTATTACCAAGTGCTTAGCATCTGGTTTTGGTCAGGGGAATAATTCCCTGGCACCTCTTAGGAGGGAGCATCTGCCCAGTGTTTTTCTCATCATACCCAAAACC
Organism: Nipponia nippon; assembly: GCF_047370975.1. Taxonomy (NCBI): domain Eukaryota; kingdom Metazoa; phylum Chordata; class Aves; order Pelecaniformes; family Threskiornithidae; genus Nipponia; species Nipponia nippon. The sequence goes on along the minus strand of NW_028262336.1, from coordinate 131,262,177 downwards.
CACTCCGAGGGCGCTTGCTCCGAAGTCTGGCCCCCATCCTGACCAGGGGCCAAAACCTCAGGTGGTTCAGTGCAGTCAGACAGAAAGAAACGTCTTCCAGCAGTGCAGAGGGCTTCTATTTTTGGCTTAGTCTTTTTCATCAAGGGAGTGTGGAAGCCTCTAAGAGAGTTTTGCAGGAGGGGAGCCGGTGGTCCTGCAGGAGTGAGAGCACGTGCAGAGCACAGGGAAGGGGAAGAGGGTGGGAAGGGGGTTGCAAACCCTGTCCTGGGAATACTTCTCCCTCCTGCCAGTGCATCGTTGTCCTGATAAAAGGCACAGGGCAGCTGAATTGCAGCTGGTGTCTGGACTGTTGACAGTTGTACTGGATATAATTAACCCAGTCATTGTCCCTAGTGATGCAGTTCTCCCAAGGTGGACAACGACAGAGGGACCCACTTTTAGGGCAGCAGGTTCCCGTCTTTCGAAAGCCCCTCTCTCAGTGCAGTGCTCCACCCAGCCCCAGACTTTCTCTGTACTGAAGACCTGGTTCAGGGCGTCACTTTGCCTTGTCCTGTGCTCTGGCTCTTGCCCCCACAACATGCCCCTTCTCCCACCCATCCTGGGTGAGCCTCCCATGCCCAGAGCAGTGAAATTGCCTGTGGGTGGCAAAGGGTTGAGAAATGCTTCTTTGAGTCCAGTACTGACTTTTGATTAGCCAGCTTACTGGGGCAATCCCAGTTTGCTAGTTACACCAGCTTTCACAGGGTAACCAGTAAGGACCTCCAAAGCAACTGGGGAATCTTCTGCACCATCGCTCATTGTCCCTGTACGTCAGGTCCCGTGTCCTCCTCTTCTGCTGCTGCTGAAGCACTTTGCTCTCTGCTTTTCAGTGTAAATGCGTGACTGTCCCTGTGGGCCTCGCAGGTCCGCGTGACACGGTTAGTTGGGAAGTTACAGCTTGTCACTGAGCACTGAAGACCTGGTGAGGTTAATGGTAAGTGCATGAACTTATCTTAAACGTTGAGGCTTGTTCAAATAGTCTAAACTTCAAGTATAGCTAAAGTCCATCTCCAAAGGCCTGTGGCTCACATACAGCCGCTGAGCAGGTGGAGACAGCCAGGGTTCTTGTGGCCATATTGCACACCATTTATTTCCCCGTCCTAGGCAATTTTCTATTTGCCTGAAGTTCAGTATCTTGACCTCAGGCAGACTCCAAGTCCTTCCTCTACACATGACCATTTGAGGTTTCGAAACCGAGCAGATTTAAAAGTTAATTTGCAGTGGCACTCACTCTGCAACGCACCGAAGTCCTGCAGAGGGAAGGCACAATCCATTCTTCGGATGATTTGGAGCCCGGGCACAAAGACACAGTTAAGTAGGGCAACAGCAACTGAGCAATCAGCAAAACATGTTTATATATTATTTATACAAAACTGTAGTCCAGCTGAGGCTGAAGGCTTTGCATTAGAGAGGCCTTTTAAGGACATGTGTGTGGAAAGCTCTTTGGAGCCTTCACACTTGGTGATGGCTCTGGGCTCTCCTCCAGGAAGGGCTTTTCCCAGGTCACACGAACGTATTCCCCTGGCTTTACATGAAAGCATCCAGAAGAAACTTTCAGAGGAGAGCCTTTCTCTCTAGCTAAGACGCTTGAGGTCCTGTGGCAGATTTCTTTTGTCTTCACACCACAGGCAGAGGGGGTTCGGCACGGGGGAGATCAGGCAGCAGAGGTTGGCTGGGATGATGCTTGAGTGAGGAGCTGCCCTGCGGCCGCACCAGAGCGGAGGGATGGAGGAGAGCCCTGGCCCGAGGCCGTGAGAGCGGCATGGTGAGAGCGGCACGGGTGCTGAAAGCCTCGAGCCTGGCACCCTGCGCAGGAAGGCCTGGCAGACGGTGAGCAAACTCTTGGGTGGGACGGGGCAGTGAGGAGGGTGCGCTCATGGTTGGGCGCTGCTGGTGGTTGGGCACTGCTGGTGGTTGGGCCAGTTTCACCGCAGCCGCGGGCTGGCTGTAAGCATGTGGATGGCATTGTTTCTGCAGAAGGGCGGCCTGTTTGCCAAAATGGGTATTAGTGTGACAATTAATATCAATTAGTGTATTAGCAATGCTGCTCTGACAACCACGACCATCCCAGTCCTGGCTGTCGCTGCAAGATGGCTTTGTATCTCAGAGGAAAGCGCATCGCCAGGTAATGATCAGTTCCGTGGCCGTGAACGGAAGATATCTGGAGCAGGCAGGCACTGAAGCTCATCTCACTGCTGCTGGACCAGAAGATGCACAACGGAGCAGACAAGACCAATCACAGCAAAGATGTACACGGGTTTGCGGAGAGCCGGCTGTATCCTGACACCAAAAAGGATCACGCATCATCAAGGCTGGGGATTCCGAGTGGGATCGGGATGAATGCGGCAGGATCAGGAAGGGTGCCGTTAAAAGCAAACATCATGCGCTAATGGCAGAGCAGGTTGAGAAAACATCTTGTCATGTCGAGTAAACAAGAGCCCCTTGCTTAGAGATGCATAACACTTTTGTGTTTCAGCGCACATGGCTTATGTTCCCGGCTGTGGCTGCTGCAGCTCCCAGGCATCGAGTGTAAGGGACAGATTTTAGAGGCCATGTGAGGGGAAGCAAGTATGAAATGAGCAGGAGGTGGGGAAAGCAGGAATGTGCTCAAGTGTTTACTGGGCTTGATACTGGTATGTGCCCTTGCCAGCTGCTTCCCTGCCACTGCCTCTCTCAAAATCTCAGTGCTTGTCTTCTATACCAGAAGAAATAACATGCTCAGCCCTCAATTACCTCCTTATTCTAAGCTAAAAAGTCAGACTCTATGAGAGACTTCCGAAAGGGCAGCATGTGCTGAAGCAGGGGGCTGCCCAAGAGCAAAGCTGGATGGCCACCTTCTTCGCAGCGTCATCATCAGAGCATGGCACCTCTCCGTGATGAGGCACCCGTGAAAGACCCTCAGTCGGATGAAGCTGGGTGTTAGCAGGAGCGTCCTGCTCCTGGATGAGCAGAGCCAGCACCAGGTGCAGCCTCAGCACTGATGTTCCTGTTGGAGGTGGCAGTGTGTCAGAGAGGTGTTGGGTCTGGCTTGGCCCTACTGAAAGATCTGCCCCTCTTTCCAGTTTCACTAGGTGCACCATCCGTCAGCACTGGTGAGGTTTGGGAGCACAGGAGCACTGATTGCAGAGAGGATGGAAAGTGGGTGGATGTGCTTTCTTTCAGGTGTGGGTTGGGAGGGGGGTGGCTCTCAGAGACTGCTGCCTGCTGCCAAGCCTGGAAGTCTCAGTTGAACCAAGCCCGGGCAGCTGGACCTTCAGAGGGTGATACCCCAGAGCGGTCCTGGGCCGGGCCAGCTGGGGCCGTGTCTCACAGACTTCACCCGTGTAACAGGCAGGGCTGGGGGGAGCCCAGAGGCCTCTGCATGGGTAAGCTGACCTCGCTTCAAACACTGCTGCGTGGTGCAGGTATCCTCTGGGTGGGGTCATCACACAGAGCCGGTAGCTGAGCCCTGGTCTGCTCTCAACCCTTTGCATTTCAGCACTTGACTCTCACCAGCAGTTGTCATGATCTGCCAGCTGCGATTCACTTGCAATTTGTCTGCTTAGTGAGACCTCATTTCAGCACGCCTGGAAGCAAAATCCATTCGGTTTCCTATTGATGTGCTTCAGGTGAACTCACCGTGGCTCTTAACCAGGGAGAGGGAGCCTGCAGAGCATTGCCCGAGGTGCTGCAGCTCCATGATCATTATCTGTTTGTCTGCCGGACAGTTCATGTAAATACGAACACATGCAAGCAAAGAGACATTTATCTGGAAGGTTTAGGAAATTAGGGACTGTGGAGATCTTTAGAGGAAGAAATTGCATCTGCCTGGAAATTTCCTGAAGATCTTAAAAAAGCAGCACTGCTGCTGTTTATGCCAATAACCAAATAATCCAATTTCAAATTCATAAATAAAGCTTTGCTCAAAAGTTATTTGCATTTACCTTGTACCCGAGTACCAAATGCTATAGAAACACTGTATTGCACATTTATTGTTCTTCCTTAATGTGTGTCTGCAAGGAGGCCCCAGGCAGACTCGACGTCTGAAGTCAGGGGTAGCACAGAGGAGGGAGTACCATGGATTAGCACCGACTATAAACATGAGGGAAATTAACTTCTTCTGTTGTGAAGAAGGCTCAGACGTTCAGACTCTTTCCAATACATAACTTGGCTTCTGTCTCATAGTTATACGCAGGATTATGCTATGCTTGGAGAGCCCTAAAATATAGTGCTTCTCTCTTTCTCACCAAGTAATTGTAGGCCATGAAATAGATGGAGCTGTAGATCCTCAGAGAAGACATGGAGATTTGTCATGACTGAGCAGGTGTGGAGCTGGAGTTAGTCTGACTTCTCGATGATTATGCTGCTGTTCACGGGAAGCAGTTATTGTAGCTTTTGATATATTTTTTTTCCCCAGTAGACATTTCTCCCACTGCTACGCAAATTGTAGCACTACTGCAAGTCTGGATGTGCCTTACCGAGTGGTTGCCCACGGGTCTCTGTCAGCTATGGAAGATGGAAGAGTACTTAACACTTTTGATGACAACTGTGGTCAACTTCAGTTGCCCACTGGGTTGCCAGCTTGGGTTGCCCAGAGGTCGTGGTGTCTCCATTCTTGGGGCTGTTCAGACACTGTTGGGATGTGGTCCCAAGGAACCGGCTCTGGGTGGTCCCGCTTGAGCAGGGTCTTGGACCAGATGGACCCCAGAGGTCCCTACCAGCCTCAGCCATTCTGTGCGCCTGTGAACTTTGCAGTTCTCCTCTGCAGAGGTTATTTTGGAATTGCCAAACCTTGTTCCTGCCCTGCCAAGGACCGATGTCTCAGCCTGCGTGCCTCCTTCAGAGCTGTCTACCAAGGTGCTGACCCATGGGCCACTCCCAAAGTCCTTTCCCCCTTCTCCACGCTCCAGCCAGGGGCCCAACATCTGCAAGGGCTGAGATGGAGGGGGGTGGGCGGACGGGCACCAGGGCGTGGGAATGGCTCTGCGAGGTGGCGGCTCGGCAGCCAGGATGGGAGAGGCGGCTGCGGTGAGTGGCAGGAGCATGGGAGGTCTCGCACCACTCCTGCCTCGGTGCCACCTCCCCAGCTGCTCCAACTACCTCCCCAGCCGCTCCTACTGCCTCCCAGCTGCTCCCACCACCTCCCCAGCTGCTCCAACCACCTCTCACCTGCTCTGACCACCTCCCCAGCTGCTCTGACACCACCCAGCTGCTCCCACTGCCTCTGCAGCTGCTCCATCCCCTCCCCAGCCTCTCCAGGCACTCCATTCCAGGCAGCATGGGGGCTGTGGGGGAGAGCGTGCGGCTGTTCAGCATGAGGATTTAGCAGATGAGATGCTAGACCGTCCCTTGGATCCATCCAGCTTCACTGAGAGCAGGGATTAAGCCAAGGGAGAAACGAGCAATTAATGTAGCAGTCCCAGACAGTGCAGCTGGGCAGGAATCAACCGAGGACGGCAGTCGCTCCTCGACTGGAGTGTCATTGCCCGAAGCACGAGCCGGCAGCCAGGGCTGGCCCAGTGGCTTTGTGCTGCTTCTGTTGCTTTGAATAAAAGATGTTTTTCTCTGCCTAAGGAGTAAAAGGTTACCCCTTGCAGGCTGTTCCCTCGGAGGTGCTCTGGCAGTAACACAGCTGTAGGGAAGAGCTCGGGGGTGCTTTATGAAAAAAAAAGTTTATTATTATTTATGGGAAAGAACACTTGTCTGCTTGCTGAAACTGGTCTTGAGTCGGCCCAGACTTAACCTCAACCATTTGAAATTGCACTAATTTGGCCTTTGAATGCTGCTTTGTGGTCTGCTGGGAGGTGAGCACTGATTCTAGCGTTATGGCCGGGGAACACCTTTACCTACGCCTGTCAAACCCAGGCAAGTAGTGCTCAAACTGCTCTAGAAGGTATTCCTTGATAAAGGACCCCTCATCATCCTCCGTGTTCCCATTCTCATGTTTGATAGCATCCTCTTCCCAGGAGACCCGTCTCGGGCTGCCCCGCAGCAGGGCTGCACTGGTGGTACTGGGGCTGCCAGGAGACCACCTCTCATGGCAGGACCTGAGCGCGGCCGGCGGCTAAGAGGGGACAGATGACCGGGGGCGGTCGCAGCAGGCTGCACCAGCAGCAGGTGGGAGGATGGCGATAGGACCGGCAAGCAATGTCAATTGAAGTTTGGCGATGAAATGAGATGTTCTGAATCTCATTTTGTGCTGTCCTGATAGCCATGATAACAGCGCTTGCTGTATCCATCTGCTTCTCAGTTCTCCATGTTTATCCTGCAGCTCTCCATCCTCCCAGCGGAGGAGTTGTGAACCGTGTTTCAAGGTGACTCCCTGGAGCTGCGATTCCCGTTCCCGAGTGGATCCAGGGCCACATCCAGGGGAGCCTCGGGAGGTCCTGCCTCTCCCACTCTGCTGGGCTGCCACCAGTTTGTGGGCATTTTCTCCCCACGCTTTCCTAACTGCGTGGATGTGGAGCCGGTGCCCAAAGCCCCAGGGCCAGCAGTGATCCACGGCTGCTCGGGAAGCCTCGGTCCCCTCCTAGGCCTTAATGCCCTAATTATTTTCTCCTTGGGAGATTAACCAGAGCCTTTATTCACCAGACCAATTAGTCCTTCTCCTTCACTCCTGTGCTTTCTTTAAGAAGATTTATTGCGCTAATGTGCTGGTCTTGTGAATTACCCCAACGAGCCTGTTTCTAACAACCAAATAATAACTTTTTTCAGAGAACAGGGGTGTCTAAGATGAGGGGTGGCCTGACCCATCTCTGAGCCCTGCTGGGAGCTTTTGCTCCCTGTGACGTTCCTGCTGAGCTATTGCCCGTCAGCAGTGGCATGGTGAACAGCTTGTGTTTAAAAGCCTTCCCTGTTAATCCCTTCCTTAAGCCCTTCCGATGACAGCCGACAAGCTGCTGTGCTCAGACATGCTGTGGTTTGGGGTTTTTCTGGGAAGGAGCTCCCAGCAGCAGCGGGGGGAGTGATCCGTGGCCCCTCGGTCTGTGGCAGCTGGTGCTCCCTCCTCCTGCGCTGCCTCCCCTGCTGTGCCGGGGATGGGTGCCCCCACATTTCAGAGCCGTACCAAGACTCCTGATTTTTTCCCTCGTGCCGAAAGTTCACAGAAACTGCGGTCTCGGAGGCCGAGTGACCAAACCCCTTCTGGAAGCGACATCAGGGCTTTTCGTCCTTTTACCTCTTCCCCACACTTCCAGAAGGAAGCCCCTGGTCACAGGCTGCAGGGCTGGAGCGCTGCGGCTCCTCTCAGTGAGCACTGCCGCAGCAAGGTGAGAGCAGCCGTTAATCGCCCCCGAGGTGTCCAGGGCCAGAGCCATTACTGTTGCTGTGGTCGGAGTGCAACGAGACGGCGTGGCTTCTGCGTGGCCGGGGAGAGCCTGGCACGAGCAGCGGCCCCGGGAGAGCCGGTGGTGGTTATATGGTCCTGGATGGATCCCTCAGTCAACCCAGACACTTCACAGCGCAGCACGAACGATGCTTGTGCCACCCCAGATATATGCTAGTGGCAATTTCATTAATTGCTTCAGTTTCAGGATGCACTTGATCAACTTCATCTCTTCATCCAACTTTCTCAAGGTCAGTGTTTTCAGATACATTTTGGAATTAATTCTCCCATCAGGAAGCTCAATTATTCCGCACGGCACTTGCTTCAGCTGGATAAGAAAACTCCTCATTCCCTCCCTGCCACTTGCAGCCCTTGTGCCATGGGAAGTTAACTTGCCAGCCCTCAGACTGACCACGACACCTCAGCTTCCAAATGCAAAGTTTCCAAATGCATAAGCATTTATAGGTCTGACAGGTTGCTTGAATTCAAGGTGGGGAGCTGCCCCTGGGAGATGTCTCCTGAAGGCCCCCATGTGCATGCAAGGCGGGGAGAAACCCCCGTTTTCAGCGCCCTTCCTACAGATGCGCAAGGAAGCACAGCCTTTTCTAGAGAGGCAAACCCTAGCACGCTGAGTACAACCTCAGCATCGCTTTGCAGGTTTATTTTGAATAAACAAACTGTTTGAATTTGCAGACCCCGACGCCTTCGCTCAGCTTTCCAAGCCGAAGCTGCGGCTCGCTCAGTGCTGCAGTTTCCCTGGCTGCTTTGGACGTGGCCGAAGTGCGGCACGTGCCGGTGCTTGTCTGCAGGGATGCGGGCAGCCTCCGGTCCTTTGGCTTCCAGGGGCATCCCGGCCAGGGACCCCGACCCACAACAGGCGTTTGTTGGGTGCTGCTCAAATGTGGGCGGCTCAGCACGAAACAGAGAATAGCAGCTTGTCGTGCTGCTGTGGGAGGCTGCTTGGTGATGATATCAAGGTGTATATATATTTTTTTTTTAATTTTTTTTAATGAGGTATGATGCCTAATGAGGGAGGTGTTTTATCAGCTGGAGGGTCAGTTAACATACTGGGCTAGTGCGTACATTGATATTTTATCAGGCTTTGAAAGCAGAGCTTGTACCAGAATACAAATATAAACCACAACTGAAGAGTAAAAAACCCCCAACAAATCAAAGTAATAAACTGCAGAGTAATGAAAGATATGTCCTTTGGCAGCGGGTGTGATTTAATAAACTCGGAGGACAGAGCAGATTGCTGTGATTGCAGCCAGGGAGACGGTGCCCCGTGGCCACTGTCGCTGTCTCACAGAGCACCTTTAGCAACTTTCCCAGCGCCATCTTTAAGCGCCGCACGTGTTCGTCCTCGCGTGTGCCCCGTCTCGCTGCTCCCACGGCTGAAAAACTCCCACCAGGATCGGCTGTCTCCATCTGCGTGATAAATTGCAGGACTCTCAGCACCGACACAGCGTCCCATCTCACCGTCCCCTCCTGCCCGGTGTCTCTGCCTGCGGAGGGTCCGTGGCCAACACGGGGGGCTCTGGGCTCTTGAATCTCTGCCAGGGGCAGGGCAGAGGAAGGGGAAGGAGATGTCGAGAGCTCCCTGCGTTTGCCATGGGCAGAGGGCTGGGGAAACGACGCTCCCGCAGGCCACGTGAGCCATCATTTCATTATTGCCTCTGCTTCAGGATGTATTTGGCCAATTTATTCTCTTCTGCATCCAAGTTTCTGAAGGTCAGTGTTTGTGGCAGTAGCGCTGGGATGAACTCCCCCACCAGGATGCTGAATTATTAACCTCAGCCCAAGTGCTTTTGCTGGCTCTCCTCTCCCATGCACCAAATGTAAACACACACTAAAAACCGAGACTGAGACAAATAAAGGGCCACAAGCCATAAGTGAGTCACTGTCTCATCTGTCTTAGGGACTAGCACTTTTGCCAAACCAAGCCAGTGACTTACTTCTGTTTTCCTAGCACTACCTACATCAAACCCAAGCAATTTTAGTAAGGCTGCATTTCAAAGACTTCAAGTTATGCACGGTGTCCATAAAGCAGAGCTGACTTTTCTGCTAGGTCATGTCACAGTCCTTTCCGTCTCCTGCTGGTCCTTTGCTGCCTTTCAGGGTGGCGGAAGGATTTCCATGGTCTCAGGAATGATACGACCATGGAGACGAACTTGGAAACCTGATTCTCATAGAGGGAAAGCATCCCTCGTACTGGAGCAGTGCGTGGCAGCGATACAGCTGGCCCGCACGGGGCTGTGCGTGGGGACACGCACGGCTGCAGTCCCGGCTTGGCCATCCCTGGACGTCCCCTGCAAAGCTCCCATACCCGTGCCACCCTGTGGTCCCATCCCAGCTGCCTGCACCCCAGCAATGCCTGGTGCTCTGGAGGCGGCGTTGGCCATGGAGCTGCTCCCTGTGCTGGTGCTCTCCTGGCCAGCACGCATCGGCGTCCCCGCCGTGATGGGGTCTGCTGTACCTGGTACCAACCTCGACCCCAGCTCCTACGTGGTATGGGGAAGAGAGCCACAGTCTGCATGGAGCGCTGTTGTCACTTGCTTTAGTCTTCAGAGGTTACCATTACCATACCCAACATGGGAAGAGTCTCCGGTGGTTTGGAAGTTCGTTCCAGATGAGCGTCAGTGCTGACCAGAAGAAGGTCAGGTCTGCAGAGCAGGAGGTGCTGGTGAGATCCAGCTGCTCTGAGCTGTCTTGGCCCTATCCTGGCAAGGGGCGGGTGGGAACACCCTGGGGTTTGGGGAGGACTTCCCAGGGAGGGACAGAGCCGGTAGGACACGGCGGGCGTGTTGTGCCAGGACAGCTCTGCTGGCTTGCTGCAATTACTTCTGATTTGCAAATGTGTGAGCTCCCTCTTCTGCATCCTCTTGGTATTTATGCGGCGTCTACAGTCCAAATTAGCATGAGTCGTCAGTCATAATTTTTGGTAAGCAGGATTCTGGGTTAAATGTTGTCATCCTGGCAGGGAATGCAAGATCGGCAGCAAGAGAATGGAGGAAATGCCGAACTTCAGACGAATTTGCATGCAGGTGTTCATTTCTCATCTTGTGTAAATCTGGGGAGGTTTACTTGAAAGCTGAATAATATAAATGCAAACATAAGTCAGAGACAATTTCTCTACCGGTACTGCTCCAAAGCTTGACTAACTGCTTGACTAATCTGGTCTCCTTCTATGACAAGGTGACCTGCTTAGTGGATGAGGGAAAGGCTGTGGGTGTTGTCTACCTGGGCTTTAGTAAAGCCTTAGAGACCATTTCCCAGAGCATTCTGGAGAAGCTGGCTGCTCACGGCTTGGATGGGTGTGCTCTTTGCTGGGTAAAAAACTGGCTGGACGGCCGAGCCCAGAGAGTGGTGGTGAATGGAGTCAAATCCAGTTGGCGGCCGGTCACCAGTGGTGTCCCCAGGGCTCAGTACTGGGGCCGGTCCTGTTCAACACCTTTACCGATGATCGGGCCAAGGGGATCGAGGGCACCCTCAGCCAGTTTGCAGAGGACACCCAGTCGGGCGGGAGCGTTGATCTGCTGGGGGGCAGGGAGGCTCTGCAGAGGGCCCTGGCCAGGCTGGGTCGATGGGCCCAGGCACTGGGTGAGGGTCAGCAAGGCTCAGGGCCGGGTCCTGCACTGGGGGCACAGCAACCCCAGGCACCGCTGCAGGCGTGGGGAGGAGCGGCTGGGAGCTGCCCGGCGGGAAAGGGCCTGGGGGTGCTGGTCGACAGCCGCTGAACATGAGCCAGCAGTGTGCCCAGGTGGCCAAGAGGGCCAGTGGCATCCTGGCCTGTATCAGGAACGGTGTGGCCAGCAGGAGCAGGGCAGGGATGGTCCCCCTGTGCTGGGCACTGGTGAGGCCTCCCCTCGAATGCTGTGCTCAGCGCTGGGCCCCTCACCCCAAGGCGGCCATGGAGGGGCTGGAGCGTGGCCAGAGCAGGGCAGCGAGGCTGGGGCAGGGGCTGGAGCCCAAGGCTGGGGAGGAGCGGCTGGGGGAGCTGGGGGGGCTCAGCCTGGAGAAGAGGAGGCTGAGGGGAGCCCTCATCGCTCTCTGCAACTGCCTGAAAGGAGGCTGGAGCCGGGGGGGTCGGTCTCTTCTCCCCAGGAACAAGCGATGGGACGAGAGGGAACGGCCTCAAGCTGCGCCAGGGCAGGTTTGGGTTGGGTATTGGGAAAAACTTCTTCCCCAAAGGGCTGTCAGGCCCTGGCCCAGGCTGCCCAGGGCAGGGGCTGAGTCCCCATCGCTGGGGGGATTTAAAAGCTGGGGAGATGTGGTGCTTGAGGACATGGTTTAGTGGTGGCCTTGGCAGTGCTGGGTTAACGGTTGGACTCGATGATCTTCAAGGTCTTTTCCAACCTCAATGATTCTGTGATTCTATAAATGGCAAAACTTCAAGTGGTGCTTCTGCCCAGGTAAAGTTTTCTCCCCTTCCTGTAAAGATGTGAAATAGAGAAAAGTCATGGGAACCATTTCATGCAAGAAGCATTAAAACACAAGGAGTCATAACAGTGTTGGGTCTGACATCAATGTGTGAGAGGACTTTGAAAACGGGATGGTGTCTGAGCAGAGCTGGCAGTTTCTGGCTGTGTCCAGAAGCCCATGCAGACTTTGGGGTGACAAGCTGGGTGTTTCATCAGGCGGATTGACTCAGCCTCCTGCCTGTGTAATTGATCTACGATGGTTTTGCTCTTTTCTGTTCTCTGGGAGGAACTATACAAAGGTACCAAATGCATTTAAAAAGATTAATAATTAATTAATAAATTATTAAAAACATGCTTTCTTGTGGCGATGCAATGACAGATACCTTTTTTTTAATGAAAAATACACTTCTGCTGAGGTTATCAGCACACAGCTTCCACCTGAAAGATGCTGCAGATGTTTTTGATTGAATTATTGGTCTGTGATGTTGACCTCCTCTACAACAGCGAGTCGGGATGGGTGTGCTTCTCCTGGTGTCTGCTGCAATGTCTTTCCTCAAAGAGGAGGTTAAATATGAGTTTTGAAAAACAGCAGCAGAAAAGGTCAAAATGATGTTATCAGGCAGTTTAAATTCATTAAATACAGTTCCTGCCTTTTACCAAGAAAATATGGCCGGTAGCAGAACAGCATTAATTGGAAAGCACATGTGACGAAACCATTTTGCAGATGACACAATAAAGCATATATCCAGGCAAAAATGACAGGAACGTAAGTGACAGAGGATGATGAATGAATTGGACAATGTTGGGTGGAATTTAACGCTGAAATTTGACGCAGCGAGCATGCTGGGTTGAGGTGAGTGGTGAACATGATGGAAGGAGAGGACCTGCTGAATTTGGGCAGTGCTCTCCTAGGGCTTTTCTTCCACATTTTGGTCCAGCCGCTGGGGCTGGGAACACATCACACATCATGGTGCCGCACTTGTGGGGCTTTCACCTTCATCAGGAGGGTCGTGATGAAGACCCTCAAGATTAGGTCTTGATGAAGATCCATGATGAAGATGCGGCCTGAGGGCCTCCTAAAGTTGGTGAGATTGCTGGTGGAGCGCTTTTGAAGAGACGAGAGAAGAGGAACAATCCGTTCTGTGCCAGGCGCAGGCTGGTGGATGGCTGGAGAAGCTGCTCCTGCTTGGGTGTGCTCCGTGATGGTGGGAGGCAGCCCACCGCCCAAGGAGGGTCTGCCAGGGGATTCTGCTGGTTTCTCTGGGGAAGCAATGATCTATCAGCGATAAATGCGAATAATTCACCCATCTTCTCTTCAAAGGCCCCATCCGCTCCAAAGGTCCCCCTTTGGCCGGGACCACCCCTTGGTCCCGCAAGCTCTGTGCCATGCTCCCTGGTCTTCATGTGTTTGAAGAAAGGACTAAGGCTGGTTTGGACTCCCTATGTTAATTGCTTTTCCAAGTGGCTTTCAACCTGCCTTGTATTTGTCTACCAGAGTTTGCACCTATTTTCTTCTCTCAGAGGAGCCTGCAGCATTTTTGGCTGTCCCACCTCTCTGTTTAGCCAGACTGGCTCCCCTGTGTCCTTCCTTTGGCCGTCTGAGTTGGATGTACACCTTGGCCACAGTCTTCCAGCACTGTGTCCTTGTGTATTCTCCAGACTGCCAGTGAGGATTTCCTTCTCCCGGGATGGAGAATCCAGTTCCTCACGGTCGCTGCTAAGGTTTGCTCTTCCCTCCAGCAGCTCCTGGTGGCCCAATCCAGGTTGTATTTCCACTGAACTTCGGAAGACCTGCTCCGTGGGACACCGAGCGTGCCTACAGCCATGCCCCCACGTGAGGTCTGCCCGGTGCCCCCCGCCCTCCCAAGGCTGGGCAGCTGCTACTGCAGATTTAGCACTAAACTCATCAGGTTTGAATATCATCCCAGGTATTTCATTATTTGTTGAGGAATTTAATTTACTAATTCAATTTAATCTGGAGATCTCCTAGATGTGGAGGTGCGCTACACTGCCAGCACAGACTCCCTCCTCCTTCTGTAGATTTCTTGGTATCGGTGTCCTCGCGGCCGTCTTGCTTTTGTCATGTTTCTAGGAGACTTATTACCCCGGTGCTCTCAATTAAAGCCAGATATCGCAGCTCTCATCTTGTTTCTTAGCCTGATAGCCGCACTGCTGACGCACATGTATCACTGGTTTGGTTCCCTTCTCTGCGCCTCTGTTAAGCGACACTCTATTTTATTTTTGACCATTTCCAGCCCTTCACTCGAGGACACTCAGTTTCCACGCTTTTGCTCCTAAACCCGTAGTCATTTCTTCCGCCAGTGCTGGTGTTGCTCCACAATTTCAGCGTAAAGCTCCCCCCTCATGACCCTCCTTGTACTTTTACGGCTTATGTGAAGTCTTCACGGGCTTCTTTTCTCTCCGTTCCTAGCGACGGGGGAGAGGGCACCAGCTTCTCCGCACGACTGCCCAGCGGGCAGAGACCTGTGCCCCCACCTGGGGGATGGGTGGGATGTGTTGGCAGCTCTTGCTGCCCCCAGGACCTGATGCTGCAGAAAGGGAAGGGGAAGGCTGGACAAACTGCAAGAAAAGACAGGTGCTCGTTTTGGAAATGTCTAACTGATGTTACTTTTTCATACAAGATTTGCCCCCAGAGTATGTTTTCATATGCCAAAATTTTCCTATCGAGATGCCTGAAATGAGCCAACTAATAAATATTGAGGCACTGACACAGAGTGAGCTCATTGCTGACCTCATCAAGGCTCCCAGTGACTCAGGGTGCGCTGGAAAGTTTCTAGTCTTACTTGGGCTGATTCCTCCTCCTCCTCCTGCCCGGCGGGGACCACGAGAGCTGGGTCCAGGTGTGAGTGGTGGTTGTGATCGTCGTCACTGCTCTCATCGTTTATACATGGAAACCATCTCACGAGGCTGCCGCTGGTCATGTGCAGAGCGCGGGTGATGAGCCTGGACAACTGTACCGCAATCTGGAGTTTCTGTTCTCATAAAGATGGGAGAAAAATAACCCATCTCTGTGGTTAATTATTCAGCTCTTGATGCAAATCCTACAGAAAGCAAATGCCACCAAGGAGCCTGTGAACTGCCAAGCTCTTTGTCCACAGCCTTGAATTGCATTTTATGTGCTCCTTCCCTCTTTCCCTGGAGAGCAGCACGGACCGACAGACGGGGAGGGCTGTCCCAGGGCAGGGCTCACCGCCAGGGAAGGTCCCCTTTCGGCTGCACAGGGTCTGCAGCAAGACTGAGCCATCGCTCTCTGCCCTTATTGGCCCCGGTCTGTCTCTGGAGACACGGCTTCCCCTGCGAAGGGATTTTAGATAATACTTCTGGACTAATTAAAATTTGCTGAAGTAATTAGGAGATAACAACCTCAGCACTTATTGGGATATGAGGCTTAAAAGCCTGATTATTGCATGATTAAATTTGTACTGGCTATAAGAAATTTCGAACGTCATGTAAATTATGATACTTTCAGCTTTGCAGGATACTGAATTGTTAGAAGTCCTGGAGCCACCCCATATCCCCTGCACCGCGGAGAGGGAGCGTGTGCATGTGGGCACCGGGGCCAGGACACCCCCTTGGCACCGTCCCCAGCCCTGTCCTTCGCAGTGAGCTGGGGGCGCCCACCGAGGCTCTGCCTTCTGCTGGTGTGGTGCTGCCAGGTCAGACGGAGGCCAAACGCGCTGGGAACCTGCAGCGTTAGAGCACTTCAGGTCCCACTGTGGGAACTGCTAAATGCTTCCTAAGGCAGACAGGGGACAATATCCATCATGTCTTGGAACAGTATCCATTATCTCTTGGGGATTGCTCAAGACAGCGCAGGGTCAGGTCCTAGAGGAGTTCTTCCACCAGCCCACAACATCCACCTCCGTCCCGCAGCTGCCATGGGCACAGGCACATGCCTGTGCCCCTTGGAGCTGCAGAGCAGCCACGGCGATGCCTGCGCCGCCGGCTCTCTGGGCCTCTGGTGCTGTGGGTGCAGCTCTTGCCCTTCCAGGAGTGATGCCCTGAGAAGCCCCACTGGGCTCTGCCACCCTGATATACAGGTGGGAGAGGCACACACGTGGGAGAGGCATTGCTGCTGCTGGTACCCGCCTGTGCCCCCCAGCTGCCACCGTGCCGGGGAGCAGCGACTCGACATGGCGCTTCAGGATGGGGACAAGGTTTACAGAGGTCCCTATGAACTCCTTCACTTCTTATTATCAGATCATAAGACGGAGCATGTTGGTTCAGGCCAAGGGTCTTTCCAGCCCTGTGCTCCGCTGGACGCGGGCCCCGAGG
This sequence comes from Nipponia nippon, assembly GCF_047370975.1. Taxonomy (NCBI): domain Eukaryota; kingdom Metazoa; phylum Chordata; class Aves; order Pelecaniformes; family Threskiornithidae; genus Nipponia; species Nipponia nippon. Next base: position 131,246,118 of record NW_028262336.1, on the reverse strand, counting down.
GAAGAGCATGAACATGGCAAATGTGTGATGCTTCTCCCTGGCTGCTCCCAGCTCTGGGTGCCTGCTGAGCTGCTGCAGCCCATGCATTCACCAAGGTGCAGGGTTGCCAGCGGAGACCGCGGTCCCAAGCTCGTGCTCCAGGCTCTTCATTCACAGCGTGCATCAGCGACCATTTGCTCTCTGCAGGTTTCCAGGCTGTGCTGGGCTCACTGGTAAGAGCTGCTTTCCTACTGGAAATCCCAGCCCAGGTCTGGGATTACATTAATTGCAGAGGTTACTGCTTGACCACCCTCATGATGAAAGTATTTTCCCCAGTATCTCATGGAAATTTCCCCTGCTGCTGCTTCTTGCTGCCTCGTGTCCCATCCCTGTGCCCCTCCGTAAGAGCCTCAGCGTCCCTGGGCTCCCTGGAGAGGAGCACTGCGGGTCTGGGGGCCGGCTGCCTTGCAGGATCATCTGTGCAAGCCCTGTGCCACTGGTTCATGGGGCCACATCCAGCCATCGATGGAGCCCACGCCTGGGAAACCGTGCCTTTACCCTGCGCGGGGCAGGAGGGGTTTGATACCCCGTTGCTGGGTGGGACCCTGCCCCACGCCTTGGTGCGAGCGTTCGCAGCTCTGAGTCTCGGTGCAGGGCTGGTGCCTCTTCCCTGAGGATGCGGGATTGCTCCTGGGTCCCAACGGGGACAGCACGGGCCGGCATCTCTGGGACTGGGGCACGCAGCGCTCTGCGCTCCCTGGCATGCCTGGCTGCAGCACCCTCCATTTACCCCTCCCGAGGCTGGACAGGTAGAGCTGGGTTTCGCACATGAACTTGGGGCTGTTCTCCCTCACGTGCGTGACACCACATGGATGCAGACTGACTTTCATCTGCAATTCCAGAGCTCGCTGTTTTGCGGGATCCCTCTGCAGTTCCCCAGGATTGTTCCTCCTCTGCGCCACCCTCGGCTATGCAGACTGACTGTAAATTAGCAGGGATAATAAAGTAGAAAAAGAACAGTAAGTGTTGGGAGGGAAAAATCAGATAACAGAATAAAATGCAAAATGCAAAAATAAAAACAAACCCCAGAACAATAATGTGCTGTGATTAAGCTCTTTAGGGAAGTGCAAACAAGTTCCAATGAAAATGAAAACAAGTGGTCCTTACAGCCAGCAGCAGAAATAATTACAGTAAAAGCACCTAAAATCAGTGACATTTTTAACTTTTAGAACAAACTGAAAAATTGCCATTTGAAACAAAAAACAAGTAAATGTTGTGTTGGAATAAACAAATTTTAAAATGAGAAATTAACTAATGAAAAGACTTGACTATTGAAAATACTTATTTAAAGCACGGCCCTGGCAGCGCCTGCGCTTGCAGGGCTGGTGCAGGTGTTGGCCACCGCAGCTGGAGATCTGCAGGGGCACTCAGGAGGGGAGAGGGTGTTTTCCAGCCAGCGCTGCTGCCGGGGTGGGTCTCCCGCAGGTGCCGGTGGTGCCGGCATCGCTCCCCGCTATGAGCACCCTGTGTGCCGGGCTGGAAGTGCCCTGGGGAAGGCGGCTGGGGCTGAACTGCTGCGTGCACTGCCAGGGCTGAGCTGTGGGTTGATGCAGATGTCACCCAAGCCTGGATGCTGAGTCCAGCGGGATGTATGTGCAATAAATAACTTTCTGAGCTAGAGGTTTAGCACGGCATTTACAAAAGGCAAGAGGAGAAAAAGCCAGACTGCAGCCAGAATTGAATTTTAAATTAAATAATAGCATGTGAAAGGCACTTAAGAAGCTATGCAGGGCTTGGCGAGCGCCTGGGAAGGAGACCCTTGCTTCTTGTGCTGCATTTCAGACCTCAGAGCCCGGCAGCAGAGCAGGGATGCAGGGAGATTTGAATTTGCCACGTCATAGGGAGAAATCTCGCTTCGGGACGTACCCATGAGAAATGTGGCTGGGATGGTGCCGTACGCCTGTGAGGGGTGTGCAGCCCGGCCAGACGGAGAGGTCGTTTCTGAGGCTGTCGATCTGCCAGGGCTGCAGTCGGAGCCCGCAGGGCTGGTGGGGGTCAGTGCTCTCCTCCTCCCCTGCAGAGTGGCCATGGGCTGGGTTTGGTGGCAAAGGCAAAGGGAGGGGGCTGCAAGGTGCAGTCCCACCAGGCAGACAAAGTGGTCAGGCCCGTAAGCCCTTGCCAGACACCAACGCAGCTCCCCAGGCCAGTGCAATTTTACATACCTCTCTGGACGGCTGTTCAGAGCAGTTACGTAGCTGAGCTGTTGCTGCACGCTGGCCTGGGCTGTTGCTCTCCAGCCCTGTCCCATGGCGTGGCATCACCCCATGGTCAGTGAAAGTCTCCCTCACTCCCTTTTCTCCCATAATTTTGCCAGCCTGTTTGTCTTGCACCGTCTGGCTTGCGCATCTCCAGCCTTATGTGGACAGTTCGTCTCCTGCTTTGGGAGACGGAAGGCAGGGGCTGATGCTTTTGCAGGATCCTTGTAGGATCATGCACAGAGTAATGGATGTGCCAGCACCACCTGCAAGAGAAACGAGCGTTTTGGTCCAGGCAGGACCCTGGCACCCTCGGGCACAGCCAGGCGTGGGGACAGAAGGGAGTGAGCTGAGCTGGCTGTCGGGGGCTGCTGGGAGGGTGGCACAGGGGACTGGAGATGCCGGGTGCTAACTCTGCAAAGAGGAGCCGTTGCCAAAATGTTCTGGCAAAAGATACTTAGTGGGAAGGTAGCCGGGGCTTTTAAAGGGCATGGAAGAGAAACACTCTTAAAACAAAAAATTGCAGCTCTAATGTCATCAGCCCCACTGCTGTGGCCTCTGCTGCGCTGGGGAGGATGCTATCAGGACTGTCAGCAAGTGCTCTCCCACTCCAAGGAGCAGGGCACGTGCAAAGATCTTCTCAAAATGCAGATGTGCTCGGAAAATTACCTCTGCTCAGCGGGCATTGTGGGGCGCGCCACATCGCACAGTGGGGAGCAGCAAATATATTCAGCTTGTAAGTAATAATTAAAAAAGGCTTGCTCGTCTTTACTCGCTGCTCTGCATACGCCCAACGTCAAGCTGAGATTTCTGGTTTGCTCAGGCAGACATGAGGATGGATTTTTAAAAAAATGAGCCCTGGCAGAAAGGTCCACAAACCTCAAGTGCTGCTGTGAGTGGACAGCACGGGGAGCCTGGAGCCCAGCCTGGAGCTATGGCCTGGTCCTGAGAGCGGCACAGGGAAAACCAGCATGGTCCCTGCAGGGGGCCCTATGGATGCCATACGTGCTCCTCTGGGGTACATCAGCCCCTGCCCATAAACCCGGCGAGAGGTTTTATGTCCATTCTCCTGGCAAGCCCCCAGATCAGCCTGGCCCCACACCAGCCCCAGCATCCTGGCTGCTGCCCCGTCGAGGGCGGCAGCTTGCTGGGGTCTCCGTCCCCATATGTGTCACACGCCTATTGCATCTCCAGGACCCCCAGCTGTTTCTCCTTCTTGCAATGTGGCGAAGCCACCCTGATCCCACATTCGCCTTCCCCTCTGCGCTGCTGCGGTGCCCAGGGCATGGTGCATCTTCTGGTTGAGCCCCAGGGGCCCCGTCCCTGCCTGTCTCACCTGGGTGGTCTTCCTTCACCCCACGTCTATGGGTGAATCAGCTGTTTTGCAGCCACAGCACCCAACCACTCCTGCCCACCTGCACCCCCAGGCACGGGGCCATGCTACGCGCTCCATGATGCTGCAGCTCCTGGGGGTCTCGCTCTGCTTGGTGGGTGCAGCAGCCAGCAATGCCGCCAGCTTAGCAAGCCCCTCCTCACAGCCGGCCGAGTCCTCTGCTTTTGGGACCCTCGTATGGGCAGATCCTCCCACTGGGGAGATGCAGCTTGAAGCCCTCCATGCCTGCAGCATCATCCTGTGCTGGCATCATCCCATGCTGCTGGCATATTTCACCGTCCTCGCTCCTGCTTCGGCTGCTGCAGCCCTTGCTGTGTCCACGTCCTGGGGGCATACACCAGGCAGGGAGCTCCCACCTTCAGCAAGGAGCAGGCAGGAGCCCGGGGACCTCCAGAAACGGGCTGAGGGGGTTTCAGTGGTGGGATTGCTGTTTATCCGACTTCTGGGAAGCTGCTGCCCTTCATCTGCGTCTGGCAGATAAGAAGGGCTTTCACTTTCAGCATGACTCATGTGCATGTAATTATATGTAGTTCTTTGCCATTTTATGTATGCTGTGAAAATATTTGCTGTAGTTAATTCAGCACAAGCTGAGATAGCATTTCACATGCGGCTGCATGCCATGAGACTTTCCCTATGGAATTTTCTCATCCTCGCCCTCATCTTGCTGTGGCTGTACATGTAGACCTTTACAGCCCCCCAGCACTGTATTAAGGTGCACTGGACACGGAAAGCAAGTCCTCTCTATGCGTGGGGGTTCTCCTCTCCCTCTGACAGACACCCCCGCTGCCCCTGGAAGGCTGGAAATAATGAGAAGTATGTGAAGGCAGAAGAAATCACACTGTTGTTCTGTGCTCCAGCTTCCCCTCTGCAAAACCAGCTTGGAGATACCAACTCTGGACTGGCTGTGAAGGTCCAGGACAAGCTGCTAGGTCCTCCCTTCTTATGGGAGGAATGCGGCACATGGAGATTTCAAGGGCCTTGGACAGTGCTTTCAGATTTCAGAGCACTGGGAGGCAGTCGCCTGGACCCCTTTTTAAATGAGGCTTCTTCCAGAAGCTGGACTGAATCGTGCCTTTTAGGAAACCTCTCATCCAGGGGGTGCACGGGAAGGAGCAGCTGGGGGACTGAAAAGTCCTTTCTCCACTTAATCTGCAAATTGATTAATTGGAGCTGCATCTGTTCCAGTGAAGCTGTCAATAGTCAGAAGATTTGGTTCCTCAGGAGCGAAGTCTTTAAACACTCCCAGCTCTCCCAAGTGAGCTCTGGAGATGGTCCGTGTTAGTGTACGGCAGCAGCTGGGACTGGATGCTGGAGGCACTCCCTTGGCGATGCACCCGCGGAGTGGTGAACGCTGGCAGACACCGAAGCGATGGGACATGGGACACCCCTCTGCGGGGAGATGGCCCTGCCTCGCTCAGGTTCCTGAAGCAGCCCCATCCCCTGTGCGCACACATCACAGCGGTGTGGGTAGGGCTGTTCCTCTGCCCTCGGCGGTCCCCTCCTGCCGTCACTGCGGCGTTCAGCCCCCACCGCCACCCCTGTCGTGGTGCATTGTCCCCTCGCATGTCGCCTTGTGCTCTGGGAGATGCTGATTTGACTCATTTAAACAAAATGAGTGACTCGGCTCCCAGTCCCGTCTGTGGTGCCTGCTGGGAGGGGAAGGGGTTGACTCCTTTTCTGGGACACGGTCAGGGACAGACTCAAGTAGGTTGTGAGCATATTGGTAGGTGTGATGGGTCTGCTGAAGTCAGCCTGTTAGCAGCAGGGATATTTTTTAAGAGGGTTTTTAAGGACCAAGAGCAAGATATTAACTTTGGGACTACATCTAGGTCATTGCGTATGACTGAGGCTTGATTTCACACCAAACTCCACACAGATCCTTGCTGGTTTGCAGTGTGTCGGGGAAGGGCAGGTGATGGAGGGATGGTCCATCAAGCTCTGCCCACCCAGGAGGTGGCCGCAGTGGTGGAGCTTTGGTGTTGCTGTTGGTGCACGAGCTGGGCAGATAAAGGCTCTACTTCTCCCCTTAAATTATGCTGCAGGCAGGCACCGTGCCCAGGGGAATCATAGAATCATGGAATCATTAAGGCTGGAAAAGACTATGTCCATCACTATACCATGTCCTTGAGCACCACGTCTATCCATCCTTTAAATACCTCCAGGGATGGAGACTCAACCACTTCCCTGGGCAGCCTGTGCCAATGCTTGACCACCCTCTCGGTGAAGAAGTTTTTCCTAATATCCAACCCAAACCTGCCCTGGCGCAGCTTGAGGCTGTTTCCTCTCATCCTATCGCTTGTTACTGGGGAGAAGAGACCGACCCCCACCTGGCTCCAGCCTCCTTTCAGGCAGTTGTAGAGAGCGATGAGGGCTCCCCTCAGCCTCCTCTTCCCCAAACTAAACAACCCCAGCTCCCTCAGCCGCTCCTCATAAGACTTGTGCTCCAGACCCTTCACCAGCTTCGTTGCCCTTCTCTGGCCACGCTCCAGCACCTCGATGTCCTTCTTGGAGTGAGGGGCCCAACACTGAACACGGTACTCGAGGTGCGGCCTCACCAGTGCCGAGTACAGGGGCACCATCACCTCCCTGCTCCTGCTGGCCACACTGTTCCTGATACAGGCTAGGATGCCACTGGCCCTCTTGGCCACCTGGGCACACTGCTGGCTCATGTTCAGCGGCTGTCGACCAGCACCCCCAGGCCCTTTCCCGCCGGGCAGCTCCCAGCCGCTCCTCCCCACGCCTGCAGCGGTGCCTGGGGTTGTTGTGCCCCCAGTGCAGGAAGGAGAGCTAGGTCTCTGAGCATCCATCCTGACACCCATCTGGATGAGGGCTCACCGTCAAATGGCTCTGCAGCTGCCTTGCTGCATGGCGGCCGTGCGGATCTGCAGCTCATCGTCCTACCCCACCGCTGCGCCTGGACGCTGCTTCCACTTCGCTCTGTTCCCCCGTGAAGTGTCGCGATGAACCCTGAGCTTTGCGTGGCATGGAGAGCTCGGGTGGGGATCTGCCAAAGCAAGAGGGACCGGTCAGCTGGGCTGAGGGAGGGAGAGGCTCTGCGTGAGCCGCGAACCAAAAAGTCTGCATCCCAGAAAATGCTGGCAAAAAGGAAAGCACAGCTTGAAATGCAAGCCAAATACATGTGTGAGATCAAAAATGGGAGGGCAAAGAAAAAGTATTTTTCTCAACAGCCACAAGGTCTAAACACTCCTACATCTTGCATATTAATGCAACCGTGATCATTGCATAACGAAAAATACCAGATGGCATTAGACTGTAAGAAGTTCACAGGGTTTGATGACCCTCCCACCTCGCCCCGGATGGGCTGCCTTGGCTCTTACGAGTGATGGATAGAGAAGGACAGCTACAGCTCCAAGACAAGCAGCTATTTCTGATGTGATGAAAGCAAAGCAAAATGTCTCATTTCTGCTGTGCTCTGTCTGACCCACTAAATTCTGCCAGCTCCCACCTTCAGGATGCTGCCTTTGCTCCGCATGGCAACCAGTTACTACTCCGAAATTATTATTTATAGTTTGTACTGGTTTCCTCCTCTCTGCACTCACCCCTGCTCATTTGGGCAAATGGATTTGCTTCCACCAATTGTTAATTGGCAGATTTGCATTTAATTGCCTGAATCTGGAGGCACCAGAAGACCAGAGCCCTGTGGCTCCCCTTGGCCCTGAGCATCCTCCTGGGACGTGCAGCGTAAAGGTGCTGAGGTCAAAGACATCACCACTGCGAAGTCTCCACCACGATCACCCACAGCAGCTGCTTGTTCCTGGTCCAGGCAAGGGTTGGTGTGTCCCCTTGTTCAGCCCTTGGCTCCGGGGCTGCTCTTTATTGCCACGGCACGATGGGCTCTGAGCCATCTCCCCCAAAACAGAGGCCCTTTGAATCCATCAGGCAATGGGGATGCTCCGTGCTCTGTAGCAGACCGGGGGCTGAGTGTTGCGGTCTGGTGGAGGTGGTGGATGCAGCACTGGGACGGAGACCTCGTGCTGCATGTTCTAGCAATACGAAGGTGCAGGGGCATGTTTTAGGCAGGTGCCAGCTCCTGAGGTGGACATGGCATATCCTGCATCAGGCTTGGATAATTGCAGCTTTCAGGGGATGAAGGACATGGCTGAGGGGTGGATACAGCCAGGTGAAAATGTCCCTGTTGGTGAGCTGGTCCCAAGGCTCGCTCCCAGCCTTGGAAGTGGTCTGGAAGGGGACCGGCAGTGGTGAGCCGTGGTTTCAGCCCCCAGCTCAGCAGGATGGACCCCCTGCTCTGGAGCCAGAGGCCTCCAGCTCCTGCTGACCTGGGGACCTGGAAGCACAGGGAGCTCTGGGAGATTTTGACTGTGGCGAACCACTGGATTTCATCAGCCAAGCTTGAACAGGGGATGATCTCTGCTCCATGAGCCAGGTCGCCTGCGCCCTAGCAGGCTCTGCCTAAGAGCAGGCTTAAACGCCCGCTTCCCATTTGTGTTTGTTGCCCTGAGCTTTGCTGCTGTGGTGCTGCCATCCACGCTGCAGGCTGGGCTCTTGCTGAATTTCCTCCCCCTCTTTCCTCTCGCCTAATCTGAGCGCCTGTGCAAGCATCGCTGCGTCTCCTCCCTTCACGGGGTCACAGGGAGCCCAGAGGCATCTGCTCCTTCCTCTCCCAGACGATCAAACCTGGTCGCCTTTTCTCTGCTCCCAGTCTCTGGGCTGGGTTTGGTCCCAGGCGATGCTTTGGGATAGGGGTGGTCGGGTGCTCGCCTGCCCGCAGCTCCTGCTGGCAGCCCAAGAGAGCCCTTGGTGCCAACTCTTATCTTCAGGGCTGGAGAAACCCCGCTGAGGACTGCCCACGCAGCCCAGCTCCTCGCCAACGTCACTTCTCCTGGAGTTAATCCGCTTGGGCAAACAGAAAGACTAACCCTCAGGTTTCTGTTTTCTCCACCAGAAACCAGTGACCTGGAATGGATTCAGCAGCTTCCCCGTCCCTCATCAACATGAGGACCGAGGGGCAGAAAAGCTGCTGCACGGAATCAGTCCCGGGCCCAGCTCTGCGCAGTCTCTCTTGATGCTTCACATCATGATGGACCCCTGGTGTGAACTCTGACACTCACGTCGGGTCCAGCCGAGACAGGAGCTCGCCCCCAGTGAGTGCTGCTGAGCTCTGCTGGGATTTGTGGTTTCTCTTATGCTGTACCGTATTTTTCAGGTGTTTTTAAATAGAATATCAAGGACGACTATGGCAGCTGTCAGTCACACTGGCTTCAGACCCAGAACATTCATCCTTGTTCAGCTCCCAGGCATGGAGAAGTCTCACCTCTGGACTCCTCTCCCCTTCTTTTCCATGTATGTAATTGCACTCCTAGGCAGCTTCATCTTGTTCTTTATCGTATCAAGGCAGCGCAGCCTCCCCCGGCCGCTGTACCTTTTCCTTTCTGCGTTAGCAGCGGCAGAGTTGCTGTTATCGACCTCCCTGGTGCCCAGGACGTTAGCTGTTTCCTGGGTCAGGGACGTTTCTTTCGGTGCCTGCCTTGTCCAGGTGCTTCTTGTTCATTTTACTTTTGTTGCCGAGTCAGCGATTCTGTTGCCATGGCGTTTGATCGGGATGTTGCCATCTGCAACCCCCGGAGATACGCGACTTTATTGACCCACTCAGTCCCACAGAGGCAGAGCTGGGAGCTTTGTCAGCAGCCTCTGCATCGTCCTCCCCTTCGTTTTTCTGCTTCAGAGGTGGCTGCTGTGCTGCAGAAGCCGCATTATCCCGCATTCCTGCTGCGAGTGTTGGGTGTTGCTGGGCTGGCCCGTGCGAATGGAGAAGTCAGTGTCGTGTGTGGTTGAACAGTCGCACTGCTGCCGTGGGGATTATCGCTGGCTCTTGCAGACTGGTTCTCAGGGTCTTCCAGCCCCGCCAGGCGCCCATCTCCGGGCAATCAGCACCGGCGCTTCCACCGCGGCATCATCCCAATGTTCTGCACATTGTTGTAGAAACACCGGCGTTTTCTCCTTCCTCACCCACCAGTTTGGTGGCTGCAGCATCCCCACCACGCGCGCGCTCTCCCGGACAGTGTCGATGTGTCCGTTCCCCCGTGCTAAACCCCATCACTTATGGAGTGAAAACAGAGATTGGTGAAGCAGTGCCGCGCGCGGTCTCCAGGCTGCGCAGCCTGCGACCCTCGTGTCTGCGCGCTGCGGGGCACCACGGTCAAGGATCACCCACGCAAATGATCCTTGTTGTTAAGGGGTCTCCAAGGCAGGGATGAGGCTCCTGACGGTGGGCAGAGAAGGACAATTCCAGCAAGCAGCGACTGCAGAGAAACATGAGCTGCAGCCCTCCGGGTCTGCAGGGCGAAGGAGTGAGCATCTCTCCTACCCTCCAGCCTGTCCTGCTGGCACGTTTTCTATCCTCAGCCCGTGCTGTTCCAGGTGGTCCTGGCTCTGTGACTGTGTCCTACTGCATCCTGTAGCACGACTGACTTCGTCTCCTGTGATGTGGAAGTGCACTGCTTTTCCATAGGATTTCCCTCTGCCTTGGGGGCAGCTGCTCTGTGTCTGTCCTGTCGAGCCCCAGGAAGCATTTCACAAACCCTGGAATTGGGAAGCAGTGGCCAAAGGAACTGCTGGATCATGTTGGACCATCCGTGCTCTGGAGGACGCTAGACTGAGCCTGCAGTGAACGGCGTGGGCAACGTTGCCAGCGCGGAGTCTGAGCGTGGCGCTTGCCCAGCCCCGTGGAGAAGAGCAGGACGCCAGAACGTGACATCCTCGTTGCTGAGGGATGCTTTTGCCATTTGATTGGAATCAGTTTGGGCAATGACAATGGGAAATGGGTTGCTAAAATTAACTGCATGGAAGGAATGCTTTGTTCATATAAATGGATTCAAACCTTTGTATTGCCAGATATCCTCACAAAGAACAAGGAGGATCAGTCTGCGAAAAGCGATGAGCTGTGGATGGAGATGTCAGCTGCTGGTATCATCTAAAAGGCTGGTAAATCCCTGTTGCCTTTGAAGGTGTCAGCGCCTGTCTGCTTTTATTGAGCTCGAGATTTGCAGAGGGATAGCTCCGCAGTGACAATGATGCTGTTAACAGTAATTACTTCCTATCTTAGGATACATATTTTGTCCTTATTAAGTCTTAAGTATTTTTTATGTTTTGGTCAGAAAAGAAATTCTTAATATAAGGAAGTGAAACCTATTCTTGATTGAATGCACTCCAAACAAGAACGTGTGATGCCTCCCCCAAACCTTGTTTCTGTAGGGGTCTGATGTGCTGCCGTGCTGGTGTCGCGTCCGCTGTGCCCTCCCGCAGAGCCGGGGCCAGGGCTGCGCTGGTGGTTTCGGGAGAGGATGTCCCCAGCAAGACCCCCCGTGCCCTGGACATGGCACCAGCACAGCCGGGGGAGCCCTTGGCCCCAGAGAACCCACTGGTCAGACGGCATGCAAAGCAAATGCAAAATGCACAGAAAAGTCCTCGTGTCAGGCTGCCCCGCAACCTGCCCGGGCACTGGGGGAGCACGGTCCGTGATGCTGGATGCCGCGGGGCCCTTGGCGTGCGGTGCCTGGTCCGTGTGCTGGGGCAGCTCCTCTCTGTGGGCTGCCGGCAGCCGCTGCCTGGGCGAAGCTCTCGCTGCTCTGCTCCGCAGGTCCTGCACATCTGTCTGGGAGGTTGTCCCGCTTGTGTTGCCCCCACACTGCTTCACTGCGGCTCAAGGCAAAGAGGGCATCCTGCTGCTCCTGCACAAAGCAGTTAGCTATTTAGTTATTTAGTTATTTAGTTAAATGCAACACAACCCCCCATCAGGCTGGCTTGGCCCTCCCAGTGCCCTTCTCCCTCCGTCTCCGTGATGTGCCTGCCCAGGGGCGAGAGGCTTCGGGAAGCCTCTGTCCCTCTCTCTTTCCCGAGAGAGGCTAAATGTCCCGTTTTCACGCTGGGGCTAATGCTGAGCAGCTTCATCGGTGCTGCCGCTGGCTTCTGGGGTCTGTGCAGGACAGGGCTCAGTCGCCGCTTGGGAGCCGCTCGGTCCAAGCCTTTGGGCTTGTGCTGCTTTGGGCTTTGCTGCTTTCAGCCCTCCGTTTTGCCTGTCAGGTTTACGCTTGAACAAATGGCCTGGCTGCGTTTCATCATCATCATGGGCAATGTGCAGCACCTCTCTGAACACAGCTTCGTTTTTCGGCTGTCCTCCCCAGCTTCCCTGTGCCTCTGGCGGTGGAAATACCTGGCCGTGAAGTGGGATAGGATCAGCAAGTGGATTATTTCTGATGCCTGTCTTCCCCTTCCCCGTATTTCCGACACAAACTGCCACCTGGGCTGCGTTATCGGGGCAACGTGAGCCCTTTGCTCCTGCTTTTCTTCCAATACAAGGTGTATTTTGTCCCAGGTGTGGGCGATCCATTAGAAGCCTTTCTCTGTGGCATTCAGAAATGATTCCCAGGCTGTGTTTACCCTGCACGTTCGGTGCAACGTTAGGCAAACATTTTCACTGTGGACACAATGTGCTGCTTGTGGGGAGCCAGGAGGAGCCTCTCGTCCTCGTCCCTGCTTTTGTCACCATCCAGGCGCCAGAGGGGAAAGGGGTGGACATCAAGGCAACTCGCAGAAGCGTATCCCGTGCCCTCCCATCTTGATGTGACGTGAACTTGTTCTTCTGAAGTTATGTGACTTATGCATGCCCTCGGCGTTCGTTAGGAGCGGCGTTCGTTAGGAGCGGCCTGCGCCGCGCCTGCACCCCTATGCTCTGCGGATCTGGCTGCGTTACTTCAGCCGCAGCGAAGAGCCTGTGCACTGCAGCACAAAAACTTCCAGCAGCTTCGAAGTGACACTGGCATGAACGCCAGCAGACCATATATCACAATTTTCGCCTGATTTTCAGTTTTGTCAAACTGATTTTCAGTTTTTTTGAAATTCCTCTCAGGGAAGGGGAGGTCTGCAGAAGCACCAGAGTCTGACGCTGGTTCTGTCACCCCTTACCACTGCCCAGAGTCAGCCCAAGAGCGGGGCAGTGTCTGTGATAAGGGCCCCGTCCGCCACGCTGCCACCGTGAAAGAAAAGACTGAGGAAGCAAGCAAGGAGACTCCTGCAGATTTGTGGGGAGTTTCAGCCCCCAGCCAAGTTTTTGTCTCAGCTGACTTCAGCATCCTCTTCCTTCTCCTCCGAAAAGTCCTGCTGGGGCTGCACTCGAGTTCAGCTCCTGGAGTGATGGGGACACATGAGCATTTCAAGGGCACTTAAAGTGGGGAGCTGGGTGCATCGCTGCCGTAACCCAGTTTTTTCCCAAGTGCTCTTCACCCAGGCGGGGAGGAGAGGGGGCCAGCAGTGCGGGGCCAGGCTGGACTCAGGCTGCCCTGCACAGGTGGGGACACTGAGGCACAGGGCTGCACAACACTGCTTTGCAAAAGCCACCAAGGCCTTAGCTGTAACTCCAGGTCAGGCGGGAGTTGGGGACACTTCTGGGAAAGGCTGTGTAGGTGGCCAGGAGGTGAACCCCAGCAGCCCCAACCCCTTCACCTCCTCCAGACATGGGTGGAGGGACGAGGCGCCCAGCACACCTTGGGGGGAGCACAGAGCTGGAGCAGCCCCCACAGTGCTGGGCATCCAGGGCCCCGGCTGTTGCTGTCTTGGGCATCCATTCCCAGGGGCCCAGTCCTATGCACCTCATCCCATGCACCCTGTCCCTAAGCACTCCATCCCCAAGCACCCTGTCCTGGGCGCAGAGAGCTGGGCACCCCTCCCTGCACACCCTGTCCCGTGCACCCATCCCCATGCACCCTTTTCCAGAGACCCCCATCCTCAGGCACCCATCCCCAGATACCCCCTTCCCATGTACCCCGTCCCCATGCACCCATCCCCGTGTGTCTGGTTCCCAGCCCCCGGTGCCCAGTGGCATTACCAGCAGAGACCCTCCCAGTTCCCAGTGCCTGGTTCCCAGTACCAGCAGAGCTTCCCCACCCAGTGCCCTGTTATTGGTGCCAGTTCCCATTCCTGGTTCCCCTTCCCAGTTCTTGTTCCTGTTCCCAGCGCCAGCACTGCCCAGGTGCCCATTCACATTCCTGGTGCCCATTCCCAGTGCCCCTTCCCAGTTTCTCTTCCCGGTGCTTGTTCCTGTTTGGCGGGGCTGTGCATGGTTGGGGGCTGTGCGTGGTCAGGGGGCTGTGCAGGGCTGTAGGGCTATGTGGGGTGGGGGGACAGCGCAGGGTCGAGGAGGGCTGGGGGTGCTGAGCAGGTCCGGGGGGTGCTGTGCATGGTCAGGCGGTGCTGTGCCATGCTGGGGGGGGGGGGGGAAGATGCTCTACAGGGCTGGGGGGTGCTGTGTCAGGCCGGATCAGGGATGCAGCGCAGGGCTGGGGCAGATGCTGTGCAGGGCTGCCCATGCTCAGCCTGCCCCCGCTGCTTGCCTGGGGGGGCCCAGTGCTGTAACTGGCCTGTGCCCAGCAGAGGAGCCATGGGCGTGGGCTGGCATCTCAACCGTGGGATGCTCTGAGGTGCCTTCCCTGGATGCTGGCTCTGCTGGGGTGTGAGAGCCCAACTAAAGGGTTGTGCGGTAGATTTTCCTCTGGTAGGCTTAACCCTGAGCCCCGGGTCTGGCTACTGCACTGGGGTTTCTGGACCTTGATGCTCTATGGACAGCCTCCCCCCTGGGAAGCCACGTGCTGGCAGTCCCGCACAATGTGCGTGCTGTTAGCAAACCGCCTGAACATCAAGCTTCATTCATCGCCTTCCCCTGTAATGGTGGTGTAGTGCATGTGCAAAGGCACAGGATTTGCAAATACCTGTTATTAATAATAATTTCTCAGACTGCTGGTTTACTGGAGAGAGGTGTTGATGCTGAATTAACCTCCCTGTTGCTAAGGCTTCTGGCTTTGAGAAAAACTACTTGGTTGGCAAACAGAGAAGTCGTCTTAACACCGCTGGGATGCACTTGGATGTGAATTCAACCTTCCTCCTGCTGCAAGTGAGCTGCAGGTGACCGCATTTCTCTCCCCACTCCCCGGGTCCCTTGCTGTCTTCCAGAGCTGGGCACATCGCACGGACCCGCGGGACGCTGGTGGGGAGGGCGTCCTGCCCGCAGCTCTGCTGGTGGGTGACGGCAATAAGCTGATGGTTGGCAATAAGCTGAGAGCTTGTGGGATGCTGAGGCAACGACATGCCTTGCTCAGTACGAGGAAAGGCATCACCGTCTTCCCTGCCTGGGCGACTCTTTCTAGATCCTGGCCGATCCTGGGGGGAACAGGTCTAGTGTAGAAAAGAGGAGGCTGAGCATTGCTTCACCTTTCATGCACGTGGACAAAAAGGTGCAACTGTACCTGTTGGGGATTCAGTGAGGGGACAGGAGCTCTGGGGATCGGCTCTGCTGATGGTTGGCAAACTCCACAGTTTGGGCTGTCGGCACTGAGCTGTCAGACTGGTGGGGAATGGGCAGATTGTTCAGAAGATGGGGAAGGGGAAAAGATGGGTGCCAGTCCTTCCAGAAACAGGTGAAACCAGGAAAAAATAAGGGAATAGCCAACCTATCTCTAAGTTCATAGAAAATAACATGTAGGATCTGTGATCAGTGCAATAGCTGAGAAAAAGTATCCACCCAGTCTGATTACCTGTTGTGACAGATGTTGGGCTTCATACACTGGTTTCATTTAGAAATACCTTTTAATTGCTCCTCGTACAGCCAGAAAGCCAGCGGCGCACGCCGTGAGGTGGCTGCAGTGAAGCTGTTTGGACCAGTGCACGCAGGGGACAATTATCGGTGACTCCTGCACTTCCACGGGGCTGGGGCAGGGCCACCCGCCAGTGGTTTCATTGCTGGCCCCAGGGATGGAGACGGGCGCGTGCTTCCAACAGTGCAGGCAGCCTGGACTGGGGGTCAGTGCGTTCAAGCTAATGTTGATGAGCTGTGGAAGGGCCGGGCCGTATGGGAGGGTGCGGGGGTGTCAGCTGCACAAACGCAGGGGCTCAGCTGCGGTGTTGGAGGGGGGGAGGATTGCCGGTGGATGTGAATCGGCAGGATCACTGTGTCGTGAGAGAGGGGTGGACGCTGTCCTCGGAGGGGTGGACGGGGGTCTCATCCCATGGAGGGGTGAGACGAGGCTCCTCTCCCCTGCGGTGGAGGCTGTGGCACAGCGAGGGGCAGTGCGCAGCCGCAGCAGCCTGACCTGCTGCGGGGGGCCAGAGGAGAGTGATGGAAGTGGCCAAAGAGCTGGAAATCCTGTGGGCAGGATTTGGGGTTGCTGGGTTGGGGAAGGGCAGACAGGGCTTGGGAAGTGCTTGGGAAGAGGAAGGAGATGAGCTGCTCTCCTGGTGGGTGGAACAAGGAGGAAGGTGTTTAAACTGCAAGACAAATCAAGAGTGAACATCAGGAAAGAAAAGGCAATGCGAGAGAGAGTGGGGCAGTAAGAGGAAACTCACCCGATGCAGGTTTAGAGCACAGGAAGGGATGTTTTTACACAACAGGGTAACATTGGCCCTGGCTGTGGAGAGGTGCCCATAGGTGCAGGGCTGGCAGAGCCCATGGCCAGGACGCGGAGGCTTGGGCAGAGCAGGCTGGGACGTGTGGCCAGGGCTGGCTGTGCTGCAGAGCCTGGCGGTGGGCAAGGAGCTGCTGTGGGCCGGGGGCTCCCAGCTTTACCTTCTGCATGAGGACAGTGAACAAACAGCTCCTCTGCAAAGGCATCGACCCCGTGGAGTGCCCGCTGCTTGAGCCCCCGTGGGCAGCGAGGCTGGGTGTGCTCCCCGTGCTCTCCTGCCAGGGTACCCTGCCTCCCACTCAGACGTTTTGATAAAGGTTGGAGGAGGATGAGCCCCCTTCATGGATCCCCCGGGCTCTGCAGAGGAGCTGTCACTGCGGGACGGCATTACAGGTGAGTGGGAGAAGCTGAAGGCTCAGGTCTGGCCCCAGACAAACCCTTTCCAGGCGCAGAGCCTGCGCTGGCAGGCTGCCGTGCCATGCTTGCAGGGTGCCGCTCACCCAAAAGCAGCTCCACGCATCTCAGCACTAGGAGGAAAAGCTGTCCCATCCCGTGGAGTCGCCTGGTGCCTGTGGGCAGGGTGATGGTCCCAGCGATGCTCCAGCCCTCACGAGCTGCGGATGGGCAGGGGGATGCTCATTTTACCCTTTTACCTGCTGCTGGGCAGAGCCGGCTCTGGGCTGGAGGTGGGGCAGGGCTGTAGCTCTACCAGCCTGAGGATGGTACAGTGCCTTGCTGGGTGCTGGGGAGCTCTGTGGGACCCGTGAGACCTGTCCTTGCTCTGGTCTCCCTGTATGGGGACCCATCGCCTGATGGCTGGCCGTACAGAAGGCTGAAGGCAAGTCTTGGTGCTGCCCGTGGGAAGGGGTCTCACAGCCCAGCCCGCCCTCGGGTCTCTGCTGGTGTTCCTGGGCCAGCTCAGGTCTCTCGTGAGGACCTTTGGGGGACAGGGAGGGAGGAGAGCGGCTCACACCTCCTTTACCTGCAGAGGGTCCCAGAGCATGCCTGGCCTGGCCTTGATGGCAGAAGAGGAGGACGAGGTGGACACGGCCACGGCAGGGAGGGAAGCTCGCCCGGCACCCGTGCGGGCCGGGGACGGCATCGCTGCACGATACTTCAGAGGTGCCGCATGGATAACAACCGCTTGTCCTCAGCCCGCGGCACGGCTGCTCTCGGCACACAGCGGCTTTTTTGTACCTGATGCAGCTCGTGGGACACGGGGGTGATAAATGTGTCGTGGCAGTTTGTGAACGGAGAGGTCAGGAAATAAAGCTGAACCTTTGCTGGTGGCGGTCCTGCCCTCCAGCCCGACATCCCCTGGCTTTGCCCTGTGAGATCCACCTCGTGCAGGTAAAGCTCTCAGAGGGAAGATGATCCGGGAAGCAGAGATAACAGCTCCTGAGTATCAGTGCTGCTGTTTCTCTGCGTCTTTGTTCTCTTGACCTCGGGGATGTGCAGTGTTTGCCACTGAGCTATTATAAGCTGTGAGCATCGTGTTCTGCCTCCCCGCGCTCACCATGCTCCCTGGGAGAAACACTTAAAGGTTAAGTATATGCTGGCCATCGCTTGGTGAGGTTCTGTAGTTGAAAAGACAAACACCAAACAAACGTTGTGCGTTTGGGCAAGAACCGAGGGAGGATTTCAGTTTTGCCCACTGGGGTGGCAGAGCCCGGCCTTGGCCTTGGAGCCGGAGGCAGGAGGGTTGCTCCTGAGCCCGTTTTCTGGTGTGAACCGTTCCCCCTCCCTCTGGAAGAGAAGCAGAAGAAAAACAAATAAACCCAACTTGGTCGATACAGAGTTCAGCTCTGTGTGCCTCTGATCTCTTTATGGGCATTTTTAGTGTTCTGGTTTTGAAGACGAGATGAAAGTCAGAAGAACAAAGCCCAGTGCTGAATTGAGGAGCTGATCTGCAAAGGCGACTTTCGGGAGAGCCGCTGCAGACGATTTCTGCTGAAATCTGCTCAGACGCCATTTCTGTGGAAACCAAACAACAGCTCCTGCCCCCGCTCACGTCTGAGCTCTGCTCGGCCTCAATACCCCATCTCCGCCTGGTTTTTACAGTTCCTCCTTTCAGCGTCCCTGTTAGCGATGGGGGTGCAGGTGGGGGCCATGAGGCACAGGGCTGCCGGGGGGAGATTTCCAGACTCGCGGTGTCAGCAGGACACCAGGTTCCCACGGAAAGCTGATGTGAACCAGACCACAGCTGGGGCGTCTCCGATGCTCCATTACCTGGTGCTGCTCTGGTGCTGCTCTCGTGCTCCTCCGGCTCCCCAGGAGCGGGCAGACCCGTCGGGGTATGGGGGCAGCGTCTGTGCCAGGGGAGGAGGGTCTGATCCTCCGCAGCCCCCGGCAGTGTCTGGTCTTTCCTCCTGGGCAGTGAGGGCCATCAGAGAAGAAGGGGCTGGAGAAGGTGGTGTGGAGGAGCTGCTGCCCACCGTGCAGGCAGGGACGCCCTGTACAGAGCCTGGCGTGGCCCTGGGTGAGAGCTGCTGGAGGCAGCCGGGGAGGGGGCAGGATGCATCCCCCACAGGCCCTGGGAAGGGCTGTGCTGGGGTCGGGCTGGGTGCTGGTGCTGGCGCTGGCTTGCACCGACCGTGGGCAGCAGTCTGGGGACAGGGCATCCCTGTGGGAGCAGGCAGAGCGCTCCTTCGTCTGCACGGGCTGCGGGAAGAGCTTCAGGCATCACTGCACCCCCCGAGCACCAGCACCATCGCTCCTCCACCCTCCTCCTCTGCACCCTCTGCAGCAGGAGCTGCTCGCACAAGGCAGCGCTTGCCATGCACCAGCATACACCCCCTCCCTGGACCCCGCTCCCTGCCAGCCTTGCAGCCCCGGGCTGGGATCAGGGCTCCCCCCAGCCAGCAGACAAGCCTTTCCCCTGCGTGGACTGCGGGGGGGCTTTCACTTGCACCCCTCCCTGCAGAGCCACCAGCGCATCCACACCAAGGAGCATCCCTACCACTGCTCCCAGTCTGGGAGGACCTTCTGCTTCCCCTTGGAGCTAGTGTCGCACCAGCTGTGCCACCGAGGAGTGCCAGCTCCCCTGCCGCACGTTCAGCTCCCAGGTGGGCCTGATCCTGCACGAGCGCAGCCACCCTGGGTCCCAGTGGTGCTTCCATACCAACTGTGGGAAGGTGCTGGTGGGGCTGGCCGAGCCAAGCCAGCACCAGGCAAGGCACATGGACAGGGCACATGGCTGCAGCTGCTGCGGGAAGGGCTTTGGGTGCCTGTCTGAGTCCGTCACGCACCGGTGCCCCCACCCAGGGAGGCTTCACCCCTGTGGGCAGCGCTAGCAGGGTTTTGGGTCCCGTGGTGACCTGCTGACCCATTTTCTGAACACAACAAGCAGCCAGGGCTGCCCGACTGCAGCGGGGACGAGTCCTGCGCTGGCTGGTGGCATGTGCTCGGATGCCTTGCTGCTGCGAGGAGCTCCGTCCATGGGATGCAGGGGGCATCCTCTGCCGGTGCAAAGGGTCCTCTGTCTGGTAGCAAAGTGTGTGGCCCCGGGTTAAGGATGTGCTTGGCTTGCCATGTGGAAGGGGAAGAGAAACTTGAAAAGCATCAGCCCAGAGGAGCTCGCCTTAGATGGGGCTGAGCCACAGCAGAGGGGGGCAAGTCTAATCCAGGCCAGATGTCAGCTTTTCTGTACTCAGGTGCACCGAGGAGGGAGGGGGAAAGTCCCTTCCTTGCACGTTGCAGGTGCTGGGAGGAAAAGGGCCTGTGCAATAAACAACAATGATTAAAAAAACCTTGGAACCAATGGTACAGCGGGCTGTGTTAGTGTGACTGCCTGGGCTGCGGCGGGAGCCGGCTGAACTCAGCCTGGGAAAGCGAGCAGGTGAGACTGCCCTGCGTGGGGCATGGACTGTGCCGAGCCCGACCCGTCCTCCTTGCCCGCTCGCTGTCAAACTGCCGGCCTTGCTCCTGTCACCGCCGTCCCGGGGGTGATGAGCAGCTCAGCTGCAGCAGCTCAGCTGCACTTTCACAGGCAGCCTCTCCAGGGGAGGGCTGAACCGGCTGTAGCTAAACCGTGTGCTGATCTTCTGCATTAAATGTGCACACACGTGTGTGTGAGTGTGAGCCAGCCCATTTGGTAGTGGTGTGTGGTAAAGCAGCATGGACGAAAGCTGAAGGGCTTTGGCAGTGCTCAGGTGCTTCTTTATCGCTGATAAAGTCAGAGCTCGCTCCCGCAGTGGTGTAAATGTGAGTTATCCACAGAGGACGATGGGGGTCTCGGTGAGGGGCTGCGTCAGGACGTGCCTTGGAAACCCAGGCTCGCATCCCCGCCCTGTGCCAGGCTGCAGAGCATCCCTCTCCCTCTCCTCCCGTGGTCCTCCTCTGCAGCGCAGCATCCCGGCTGGCCCTCCCGGCGCCTCCGATGCCGGCTGCCCGGTGCCTGCGGGGTCTGACCCCTGGGCGAGGGGTGCCGGCCGCCCGGCCCGGTGGGCCATGCCAGCACAAGCCTCGCAGAGCCCAGCTGTCAGAGCTGCAGGGCCGCTGCATTTCTTGCCTGGCAGAGACCTCTAGAGTTCACTCTCCTGAACGCTCGGCGTTTCTCTGGTCTCATATGAATGATGCCGTCCACGTCTCGCCTCTTCTGCACAGGCTGGAGCACCGCAGTGAGCTTTTCAGGCTCGCTGCTCATTGAGCTGCATGCTCCCCTTCCCCAGAGCAGCCCCACAGACGTCCCCTATGTGTGACCCAGCTGCCTGGGAGCGCAGGGGCCTCCTCTGCGTGCTGCTCCTCCCGGTGACATCCTCTGTTTCTGGGCTGCCCTCCTTGCTCCTGGGCCCCTGTTCAGCCTGGCAGCCCCAGGGATGCTGGATGCATCCCCCAAGGAAGGCTCCTGCCCACCGAAGCTTCCCGGTACCCATGCTGGCGTGGGGTGGGATGCGGCACATGGCTGGAGCAGGGCTGGGGGCTGCTGTAGGTGCCTCCTGGGGACACCCAGCTGCTCCGCCCAGGGTGGCCACAGCACTGGATGCAGGGAGGCAGTGGCCACAGAGGGGGCAGCTGGAAACTGGCCCGTGGTGGGAAGTGTCCCAGGGCAGGGAGGAAAGCCAGAGACCCTTGTTTAAGCCCTGTGTTTGCAGTGTAGCGGCAGCACATCCCTCCGTTTGTGGTACGGCTCCTGCTCCCTGCTTGGACATGGTGGCTTGGTGCTGGCAGAGCGGGCAGCGAGGATGGGACGTGGTTACTGGCTGCAGAAGGAATTGCTGCCTACCCTGGAGGAAACCCAACTTTTGCCTTGGATAGCTCAGCATTATTCAAATTCCTTCCTAAAATGGGAAGTGAGGGGAATCTGAATGATGCATTTTGAAATGCACAGTGTGAAAGAAGAGAGACAGAAGAATTTTTTCTAATTCTTTGCATGGCTCCCACTGAAAATTTCCATGACTGCTGTGGGTGTTATGATCCCCTGTTGAAGAGCTATTGCCCTCCCAGGATCCTAGCCCAGGGCCTCCCTCTCCAGCCCCTTTCTTACCCCAGGAGCCATGGGGAGGAAGGAGAAGGGGATTTTAAAGGCAAAACTTTTGTTTCGTGTTGTTGCAGTGCCACGGAGAACGTCAGAGCTCAGGCAGCCACTGGCTGTGCCAGGTCCCTCTCATACGGACGTTTTGCAAGGCTGAACGGGTCGCCACTCACCCCAGGCCTGAAACCAGCTGGTGACCTGTTTGCCACGCTCGGCCGGTGCACAGCTCTGTGTACCAGGGGAGCTGCGAGAGGCGTGGAAGATAACATCCTCGCATTTTTAATCAGCCTTGAGTCGCAAACTCTCCCGTCTCCCTCTGCAGGGTGAAGCCCGGCTCTGGCCGTACCAGCCTGGGGAGGTGGCGAGCTGGGAGTTGCTCAGACCCTCTCCAAATTTGGGAAGGATGAGTGGAGACTTCATCCCAGACCGAGCTGCAACCCAGAAGCAGTAATCCCGTGGCAGCCTTGTCTGTGCTTGGCAGGAGCATCATTCCCCCGGCACATGTATCTCACCATCTGTGTGTTGCTCTTTAGGTAAAGAGTGTCAGGAAATATTCAGAGTGCATTCTCACGGAGCACTATAGTTAGCAAGGGTTCCAGCTGGCCACTGCGCTCACTTCCAGGAGGCGAGAAGCAAGCACAGAGCTTTCTCCATCGACTTGAATAGAAACGGCCTAAACCAGGTGTGCAGCGGCTTGCAGACCAGCTCGTGAGGCTCCCGGTGCAAGCCTGCGGTGGGCGAGGGATCCGGGTCCCCCAGGTTAACTTCCCCGGCAGGAGCATCGCTCTCCATGCCCCGCTGCCCAGCTGCATTTGCCTGCGCCCCCCTGGTCCTCATCTGGGGCAGAGCAAGAGCATGGTCAAAGTGGTGCTGAGATCCTTACTTCCCACAAATGGCAATGCAGACCCCTGCCCACCCCCTCCCTTTGATTTGCCCATATTCTCACTAGATGTTTATAGTCTGCTTCTGCCTCATTTTGGCCAAAAAAAAATGTGTCTAATCCCCTCCAGAGCTAACGAGCATCCTTGCAGACAAGCCTTCTTTTCCACCCCACAGGGGGAAACGGGACCTCGTGGAGGCACCTACCAGAGGTGGGGACAGCGGCAGGGCCGAGGCACCCGAACGCTGCATGTGCGCCTCCGACTGTGTGCAGCGGTGGCGATGCAGCACCGAGGCCCTGGGCCGGCCAGGCTGGGCGGCGGGGTGCTCAGGGGGGCGATGGACCCAGGCTCTGTGATGGCTCCCGCGTGCTCCTCTCCGCTATCCCCTCACTGGCTGCTGGGGCCGCTGGAGCCCCGGGCACCCCCATGGCTGTGCACGTCCATCCAGAAGGCACCTGCAAGGACAGGGGAGGACAGGAGCTCCACGAAATAAATTCTGGGCTTTGCTGCTGAGAGCGCAGCGTGCTGGGAACGTCTTCAGAGACCGCTGTGCCAGGCAGGAGGCCAAAGATCATCCCGAATTAAACGGCTGTGAACTAAAATAATATTGTTCTGGAAGATATTCCCCACAGCAGGTATGGTAGAACAGAGCCCGTTTCTGTACTGCAGCTGCGTCTGTCAGCGAGCAGCCCTCAGTGCAGACGCAGCAGACACCGCTGAGCCTGCCAGGCTCATACAAGGAGCTGTAGCTGCCTGGGACGGCTCATCTGCAGCTTCATTCAGTGCATTGCAATAGGGATGGGGCCCTGGGCACAAGCAGGGCCACCAGCTGGTTTTGAATGTGCTCCAGGGAAGGAGGTGATTGCATTTGTTTTGCCCAGGTGCTTCCCAGAGCTGCCTTTGGAGTGAGAATTGCTGGAAGAGATGTTGCTTTGCTTGGCGTCGTGTCTTGGTGTCCTCCGGCCCTGTGTCCACCTAAGCCTGAGCTCCGATGCTCCACAGCGAACACCGGAGGAAGACGGCTTGCTGGGTGCTGACAGCCGAGCTGCTGAGAGATGCCGACCAACGCAGCGACCAAAGCCTGGGCTTGGCAGCACTTCGCACCCCTGCACAGGTCTGGCGACAGCGGGAGGTGCCGAGCAAGAAGTTGTTCGTCTCCAGATTTCTGGAAATGCTTGACAACGGGGAGCCAGGAGCTGCGCTCCTCAGGCACGTTTTCTCCTGGTTGCAGATTTGCACCAGCAATACACGTGTGTAAAAGTGCATAGACTGTGAATCTGCCTTGCCAGGGAGACAGAGAAATATCCTGAAATGCCAGAGGAGGTGCTGCCGGAGGGGGTCGGGGCCCAGGAGCCCTCCTGGGGACCCCCCCGCGTCCGGGGGCAAGGCGTTTGGGGTGCAGCACCCGCAGTGAGCCCTCCCCCACGCAGCCCCTCGTCTCCCGTGCCTGCCGCGTGGGACGACTCGGTCCCTCTTTGCCTCCGGGTCACTGGGCTTTAATCAGGAACCCGGTCATGGGAGGCATCTGCTTTTTGTAGCTTCTCTTTGAATGCCCCTGTTGTAGACTCTGCAGTTCCTGCTAGGCAAGAAATTTAACAATTCTATTAAGAACTGAGTGAGGAAAACCTGACTTTGGTGTTGCGGAGGCTGAAGCCAGCCGCAGTGAAGCGTTGCAGCTGAGGGAGCGGGTCGGCCTGCAGAGCTGCGGCTGGGAGGAGGCCTCCCCGCTGCTGGATGTGCAGCGCGGCCCAGTGACAGGCGGCTGTAGGAAAAGGAAAACTAAGTTTAAGGGAGGGAGCAGAGGTTGTATACTCCCTCATTCCATCATTTGCCATACCAGATTTCAGAGAAATAATGGGAACACTAAAACCCGCCGTGTTTCACGTGAAATAATTTTACGTGGCAGGGAAAAGGTATTCAAATTACTCTGTAAAATGAGGTTACTGTTGTGCTTGATTGGAAATACTTTAGCTACTAAAATGTTTTGGTGAGCTGAAATAAATGATTGCCCAATAGTTTCTGGAATAAATATAATTCCCACTTACTGCTAGCAAGATTACCCTTTGGTCTTTAAAACTGTGGTTTGTTTAAATGTGTGACAGAGGATATAATTCAGGGTGTCATTTTTGTAGGGAAAAGCTTGGAAATCGAACACAACCTTCTTCCATATATATACATGTAAATGTTTGAGACAGATTAAACTCACTTAACCTAAAATATCTTTTCCTGAACTAGTCATTTCAGGCACCAGTGGAGGAAAATGAGCACTTTCAGGAGCTATTCATCTTCTCCTACTGCAGACAGCGGCTCCTTCCCTGACTGTGCCCTGTTTCTTTGCTGGCTGTTGGGGGATGAGGTGGTTCGGATGATGCAGCCGGTGGGTTAATCTGCTGCATTTACAGCTTGACAGACTCAACGATTTCTGTTCACTCGCCTGCAGCCCCGTCACTGGAGTGGAAGCACCAGAAAAACACACGATGCGCATCCCGGCTCCACCGCTCACGCAGGAGACGGCGTGGATGCTGGTGGGCCTGCCCCGCCGCAGCCCCTGGTGTGCTGGACCCCCTCCAGCCAGGAGCGCGGGGGCAACGGCTGCGTCGGAGCGGAGCCCAGCCACGCACAGCCTGTGGCTTTCAAGGGACGGACTTAGGATCCCCCGCTTCGGCTGTCAGCCCTCGCTCCCACCAGTCCCCAATGCACTGTTGGAAGCCGAGCCAGTTCCTAGGGATCGCGTTGGACTATGTCCAGTTGTGGGGTTGCGCCGATGCCTTCTGCTGCTGTTCTCCAGGTCTTCACACCGTTGCAGTCATCGCTGCAGGTGGGGGACAGGCTCCGTTGTCCGAGGTGTGCACATCTCCAAGAGGTGAGGCTCTCTGGGCCTCGAACTCTGCAGCCTGTGCTGTCGCCACGCTGCCAGACTCTGCCTCGAGGGTCACCCGCGTGCTTTGGGCGAGCTGGTTCATCGGCAGCATCCGGCAAGGGCCACGACAGTCAGATAACGCTGACGAACAGACACGGCGAGGGGCTGGCATGGGGACCTTGCCTCTCTGTCCTTCCCCTGCCTGGCTTGCTTGGCAGCCAAAATACAAGTTTTGGGGGTGGAGACCTCTGACTTGCGTTTGTCTCTGCTTTCAATTTTATGACATTCCTGATCAGCGTTTGCCTAGCCTAATTTTAAATCCCCAGAGAGGCAGACTCCAGTCCCTCTGGAAGTTGTTCGCCTCTGAATTTAACTTCCTAACCTTTTCCCAGAGTCTGACCCCAGTAATAAATACTGTTCTTTGTTTCTGGCCTCTCCCAGGACCAGCAGCACCCCTGCCTGTTCACAGTAATCTGTCACACGTTTGCAGGCTGTTATCACATCTCCTTTCTCGACAAGGAATAATTGCAGTATAAAGAAAGGGTGTTCAGATACCTGGGGTGGAACAGGCAATCCTCCCCCTGCAGCACTGGCAGCTTCTTGGTGCTTACTGCTGGGTGCACGACAGTGGGGGGCAGCTGCTGGAACAGGAACACGCTGCAGCCTGGCCGTGCTGGAGCTCCTCGCTGGCATTGCGCTTGGCGAGCTGGATCCACCGCAGAGGCACCGCGGGGGCTCGGTCATTCCCCCTCTTTGCTGGGTCCCCGGGATGCAGAGGACAAGCCAAGCTCTTCTCTTTTCTGGTGTCTGCCCTTATGTGTATGGGTTTTGGCAAGAAGAAAACATTTTTAACCGGTAGCTTTTAATATTTTTGTGGTGTCCTCCTGAGACGTGTTATCTCTCACTAGCAGTAGGGAGAGAGACATTTTTGGGGAAGACAACTGAATTTTCAGCTTCCTCTTTAATTAGTGTGTGGCTAAAGAGTACCCCACCTTTTCTTAAAAATACCCTCTGATGTAAAATCTACGAAATCCAAATTCCTCCCCATTGCTAACAGCTGAGAAGTGGAACAGCTCTTTTTGATCTGAAAGGCTTTGGGCCAGCTCTGTTCCGCAGAAACCACGGTGAGAGAAATGAAAAGGAAATTAAAAACCATACACTGATAAGATGAACTTCCCACGTGGGTTGGAAAGATCTCCAGGACCTGCGTGTGCCAGGACACAAGGCATCGTCTGATGGCAGAGTCATTATCAGACTGTCTGACAGAGAACGGGTGGGTTTTCTGGCAGATAAGCCCTCCTCACGGTTTGGCCTGGGTCCTGCAAACACCGAGATATTCAGGAGTGTTGGACCATTCAAGTTTCCTCGCGATGCCCTCCAGCGCCTGACGCTGTGGTCCATCCTACGGCAGAATGACAGCATTAACGTACAGGAAAGCCCCAGGGACGGTGCTCCCTGCTCCCGGGATGGACAGGCGCGTCCGTCCTCCTCCCCAGCATCCCTGCCACAGGACCGCCCGGCGGGGCAGAAGCACAAGCCCTGCCTGGGCAAGGCTTCTCCCTGGGGATATCTTGTCCCTGTTTGCAGGCTCCTTGCCCTTCACACCGCAGGTCTCCTCCTGCCTGACCCTGCTGCAGCAGCAAGGATGGCCCAAGCTCCGATGAGACACCAGGGTCCCCCTGGACTGGCATCGATGCCCCTGGGGCTCGGGCGGCCCCTAGACCCGGGGGCATCCGTGTGTCCTCCCTGCCCGTCCCAGCGGGCGCTGCAGGGATCTGGCCTGTCTCTGGCAGCAGATGTTAAATTGGGAATTACTGCAGTATTTCAGAAGCAAATCCACCTTCCCGAGCAAACATATTGACAGAGACTTGGGCAGGAGCAAGTGTGATTGCTGTTATTAGTGCCACAAGCAGCACCCAAAAGCTCGCTGGGTGTTTTCCAGGTAGATAAAATCTGGAGCTCTGGCAGCGAGGGCTCAGCACACAATGGGCAGGCCAGGGCAGTTTGGCGGAGGGAGACGATCCATACGTATATATGACTGCTAAAAAACCAGAGGCATCTCTTTTCTGTCTGCCTGTACTGGTTACATATTATTTCTGAACCTGAGGCACTACAGCAGTGAAACAAAACAAGAAATCATTGAATGATGAACATTTCACTGCAGGCCAAGTTATATAGTATTCATACTCCTTTGTTTCATCAAAAAAAATACAATTACTTTCAATCATTTTGATCTAGTCCTGGGATGAAAAAAAATCATTAATTCACACAGTCCTATGTATTCAGACCCTTTTTCTGCTGCATTGATGGGTCTTCAACATGTTGGTTACAGGCAAAGTATTTTCAGCTCATCTTTCAATTCATTTTTTGCATCCTTTGAACAGACAGAGCCGTTGTTTCACTTATTTTTTTTTGCCACCATCATGTACTTTAAAAATTATTTTGCAATTAGCAGAATATTATAAATTATGCAACTGTGGTGTTTCTGTTTTTCCAGTTAATGCCAATTCAGACTAGCAGTTCAATCTGGGTAGAAATCTCTGCAGCCTTCTCTGTTCTGCAACGCCATCAAGGCAGCGTTGTGCTCGCAGCCACTCATAGGCTCCGTTATTTGTAGATCATTGACCATGGGCTGGAGTCAGGCAGGCAGAGGAACCCCTCCCACAGAGGCACATGGCAGCATGAGCAAAACTCGGAGGCTGTTTTGGGAGGTTTCTCTGGTATAACAAGGCATTTTTCGCCCTGTGGGGGATAAAACGCTCCCGGACATCAGAGATGCTCCTCTGGAGCCTGGGAGCCCTGCTCGGGCAGCGTGCTGTGCCGGTCTCCCTCTCAAGTCCTCGCCGCGGTCGGGGGACGTAGCTGGTACCCAGGCAGGGACAGAGTAAAACCACTTCCAATGCAAATGATGGAAAAGCAGGAAATATCTTGACTCACCTGGGAGTGTTAACTGCTGTTAATCTTTAATGCATTAGCAATTTAAAGTTCCACAAGTCGACGGGCTGATGTTCCTTCTGAGATTCAGGAGGGGGAAGGATTAATATCACCAGCCCTCGGCAGCACAGATAGGGGTTTGCGCTCCCCTGCAGCTCTGCACTGATCAGGGCTGAGGTTCCTCGTTCCTCTTTGGGGCTGGCCCTTGGTGAGTCATATTTTATATTAAACACTGGTGTTTGGGGCACTGCTTTCTTGTTTGAAAAGAATGAAAGGAAGTAAAGCTGCAGGTGAGAGAAATGTATTTCCATACACTAGGCAGTGGCGGTGGAAAGTCTTTCTGAACTGCTTTGCAAACCACATGCGGTCAGGCACTGGCTGGCATTGGTGCCTGGGAACGTTCCCAGGCTGATTTAATTTACCATCATAGACCTAGCCTATCTTTATTCACTTCTGTTGAGTTACGTGGGTTTAGAAGTGGAAGAGGCAATCGGATAAATATTTGTGATGAGCTGAAGATCTTTTCTATATTGACTGATGTTTTCAGTCGACTTTTGGTTCATAGAGGACAAGAATCCTTCTTAATGGAAACCTGCTTAGAAATGCAAACATGTCTTGCACTCAGGTACCTGCAGGTTGCAATGCAAATAAACCAGGCTGCAAGCAGGTCTGAAGAATGAAGGTTTAGCTTTGGTACAAATGAAACTAATTTTCCTGCATCCCAGCCCTGGCCTAGGCTTTTTCTAGAGTATGATACACGGGGGTGGGGCTACCAGCAGGGGCAAAATGGGGGGAAGCACATAAAACCAGCAGTCCTGCATCGTTCCTTCTCAAAGCCCTTGTCATGGCAAAGGGTCCACAGAGCACTCTGCAGGCTTGGCTGGCTTGCATTATTCAAATCTGCAAAAATACCCTCAGGCCGATCAGCCCTTCGTGGGGCTGTGCTCCGCGTTCAGGCTACCCTGGCACTTTGGGAGCTGGGAAAACTGCAGGAGGTTAAGCTCAGAGGCTGGAAAGGTCCCATGTTGGCTGAGCACCAGTGCAGAAGTCTGCACTTGGGGTATCTCTCCGGAGTATTACCATGACTTGGCTGCTCTGATAGCGCTTGTTGCCTTGCATTTGGGGCCAGCATTTCATTGTCCAAAGATCACGCTGTGCAGCCCGCCATGTCTTTGCCCCTCTTTACAAAGGAGAGGTAAAGGCATGAACCAGCTTCTCCCTGGGCAGGCAGGGAGTCTGCCAGATAAGAGAGTTGCTCCAGGGCGTTCAGAAAGTCTGGGCATGGGCTGAAAATCCAGCCTAGCTCTCCCCTTTCCCCGTGGTGTTTGCCAGTGTTTGGGTCTCTGAAATCCCTGTGGGAAGGGGAAGAGACACAAAAAGCACTTTGCAGTGTTTGCAAATGGGTGAACATGTGTATACAGCTGGAAATACAGGGAGTAACATGTCCAGCAGAAGTTTCAGGGGTTGCCACAACCTTCAGAGGTGGTAGTTGAATATCAGCCACATCCAAGACACTTATCAGTGTTGGCACTGATACAGTTTTTATTCCTGTCTTAATGGTTTGTACAAGGAACGCTCAGAAATGAACTGGTCACTGATCTGAGCAGAGCAAGACATTGTATTATTTCATCTCCCTGAAGAAACACACAGCCCTAACAAAGACATATGTCTTTCCAGGTGCACGCAGGTATAGAGTCCGCTGACAGTGACGAGGCAAGTAGTTATGACTTCTACGAGCCTTTTTGTGACAGTGGATAAAGCAGAGACAGAAAAGGACCTGGCCTGTTTTGCATTGCAAAAGGAGGGGCAGAGAAGATGTTTTTCTTACAGACACAGTTTGTACGGTTGATAGGAAAGAAGGAATAAATTCCTTTGTACAGCAAAACACAGCGAGTCAAGCCCTCAGCCTTCAGAAACGGCTCAGGTCGGAAGGCAGTTGCAAATAGGACGTTGTATGCACCAATTTCTACACATTTGTAGGTGGTCATGGGCTAAGACCAGGCTCACCAGGCTTTATTTATCCCTTCTCTTTCTTGCAGAGAACAGAGTCAGGCTGACACTGAGCGCTGAAGCACCATGTATGAGCTCAACGAAAGCAGCTTTGATCCTATTACCTTTGTCCTGACGGGCATCCCAGGCATGGAGGAGTCCCACATCTGGATCTCTGTCCCCTTCTGTCTGATGTACATCATTGCAGTGTTTGGCAACTCTGTCCTCCTCTTTGTCATCGTCATGGAAAGGAGCCTCCACGAGCCCATGTACCTCTTCCTTGGTATGCTGGCTGTTTCTGACCTCATGCTTTCGACCACGACGGTCCCCAAAATGCTGGCGATCTTCTGGTTCAGTGCCAGGGAAATTTCCTTCGATGCCTGCATTACACAGATGTTCTTCACCCATTTCAGCTTCATCGTGGAATCATCTGTTCTGCTGGCAATGGCGTTCGATCGGTACGTGGCTGTCTGCGACCCGCTGCGGTACTCATCAACCCTAACCCCCTCGGTGATCGGGAAAATAGCTGTGACTGCCGTTGTCCGGGGGTTCTGCATCATGTTCCCACCCATCTTCCTCCTGAAGCGGCTGCCGTACTGTGGACACAACGTCATGCCCCACACCTACTGTGAGCACATGGGCATCGCCCGCCTGGCCTGTGCCGACATAAAAGCCAACGTCTGGTACGGGCTGACAACGGCTCTTCTCTCCTCCGGCCTGGACGTTGTGCTCATCGCTGTCTCTTACGCTCTGATCCTCAGGACGGTCTTTCGGCTCCCGTCCCCGGAGGCTCGTCTCAAAACCCTGAGCACCTGCGGCTCCCACCTCTGCGTGATCCTCATGTTCTACATGCCCGCCTTTTTCTCCTTTCTCACGCATCGGTTTGGCCACCACATCCCAAGTCACGTTCACATCCTCCTGGCCAACCTCTACGTCGTGGTCCCGCCGATGCTCAACCCCATCGTGTACGGGGTGAGGACAAGGCAGATCCGGGAGCGCGTCGTCCGCCTCTTCTGCCCCGCGGGGGAGTGCCCCTGCCCCGGCGGGGGGAGCAGGTGCTGAGTGCTGCGGGAGGGAAGGGAGACGTGGGACAGGATCTGGAAAGCAGCAGCAAGCACTGCAGCACTTGTCGCCCTGGGGGAACAGGTTGGCCCAAGAGGTTCAAGAGAAGCTGAGGGTGGTGGGATTTCTGGAAACGTGGAATTGGGTCATCAGCCCCTTCATTGCTACCGGTTTCTCCTAGAGATACTTCCCCTGAATGGTCTGTCTAGCAGAGACTGGGCAGAGTTCAGCTGAGGAGCATCAGGACTCTTACATCTGCTGATTTACCATCACCTACTACTGCTGATTTTGTTGGCTGTCCTACAGCTTCGTTTCTGTTTGTTCCTTCAACTGCTATCTCAGTGCCTAGACTGTGAACACCCTTTCAGTCATCAGACCAGAGCCTGGTACATGAACCATAGCTGGATGGCCAAAGCGCTGTTTACCATGGCACAGATGATGGTCTGTCCTCCTGTCTTCACGGGTATAGCTTGCATTGCTGAAGCACCCTGGCACCTCTTGCTGCTGAAGGTGTTTACGTGCTGATGAGCCCTGTGAGGTCGGGAAAGGCTTTATTGTCCCGTGTTTAAGGGAAACATGTCCCTTAAACCATGATGGCCAAAACTGAATCTAAGCTTCTAGACTGGAGTGCAAAGGGACCATGGTCTCCGACATCCTACGCATCCCACAGGGACATTTTCTGTCTTTGCAAGAGCACTGCACTGCTGAGCAGGGCTCAGTGTGAAGTACATTGCACCTCAAGATCCTCTTCTGCCCATACTGCTGGCTGATTACCCACCACTTTGTTGCTGTACATTTGATTTATCTTTCAACACCAAAATAGCTTTGTTGAACGTTTTCTTGTTCCTCTCATTGGTGTATGTACCAGTTGCATCAATAATATCTTATTCTACCTGAAGTCAGTGGCAATCTGCCACAGACAATTGTGAAAAGCAGTGCAAACGTGAGGAGTGAGCACTAGATATTGCTGGAGGAGCAGCAAGGACAGTTCTGTGCATCTGTATACAGTCTAACTTCATCATTAATCTGACCAGCAAGAAGAGCCCTTTTCCTTACCTCTCCCTTCCTCAGCAAAGACAGAAATGCAGGCTGTCAGAGTGAACCCATCTGCTGCCTCTGCTTCGGTGAACCTCATGAGCCAGAAGGTCAGAAAGAGGGGAGACTCTCATCTCAGCGTGGTGAGCACCAGCACTGCTAGAGTGTCCCAGGTGCAGGTAAAGGACTACAGCAGGAATGGGCTGTTCCCACATGGCTGGAGCTTCTCCATCCCATGGAAAAGTCACAGCCACACTCCCATCTGCCTAGCTGTCATCACCAAAGCACAAAGGTCCTTTTGTCCAGCGCCTTGCGTAGCATTGCCTTGGTGGGCAGCGCACGCTCAGATGGGACCGGCCTGTTTTCTCGTCCTGACAGCAGAGTCCTGGTGGCCGTTCTGGCTCAGCTGTTAAATGCCAAAGCTTCTGTCACCCGTTGCAAAAATTGCAGTGTGAGTTGCTGTTGACTCTGAGTAGGTGATGCTCTTGGTGCTTGCTCAGGGGCCCAGAGAGCAGAGACGGCTGCAGCAGGTCTCAGGACGTCCTCCGGGGAGGAGGCTCAGGCAGCTGAGCCTGCTCCCTGCGCTGCCCCGGCTTGGCCAACACGTAGCGTTGAAGAGGCCCCACTGCTGCCCTTCCACGAGCTCCTCTGGCTCTGGTGGCTCGCAGGGGTTGTTAAGCACTAAACCACGAGTATCCTTCAAAGCTGCGGCAGCGGTTTCCTTTTCGCCATGGGAAGGAACTCTGGGATGAGGAAGAGGAGGGAATGCACCTGAGCCTTCATGCTTTCCTTCATGTTTGACTGGGTGGGATGCTGAGACAAATGCTTGCTTCTCCTCTCTGCATCATACCTCCTGTCGGCTGCACTTCTCCTTACACACCACTCTGAGGCACGGGTGTCTGGGCACTTTTTGGTCCCCTCCTGAGCTCAGGGGCTTCCTCGGGTCTGGCCAGTGTAACTCTTCCTCATCCAGGCAGCAACCAGAGTCTTTTGATTGCAGCAATTAGGGAGCCCTTTCTGAAGGCTCACGCTCTGCAGTCCAGCTCTCACAGCAGTGTCAGGAGCCAGGATGCTCTGACCCTGTGTCAGCTGTGAGACCTGACGAAAGGTCCAGCGTGTTCATGCCGATAGTCACGAGATGGAGCAGATCATCCAGCCATTTATGCAGAACATCCTTTTTTCCCTGACCAAGGGGCAGAGGGCACTTGCCAAGCCCACAGCCTGACGGTGCTACAAAGCCGTATCAGACCTGCCCATGGTGGGGAAGCCATCTCGAAGGCAGCCACTGCCACATGCCTGGACCTCAGAGGTGCCTCCTTTGGAGGGGCTGGTGACCCCGGAGATGCTGGGGAATGGCTCTCCCTAGCTCCGGGCTGGGAGCCAGCAGGTCACTCAGGGCTCCGGTTGGGGCTGATCAAACCCAGCGTCCCTGATTGAGAGCAGGAGCAATGAGCGCGTTCTGGGACCACGCTTGTTCGCAGCTGCATGACGCAGGAGATGGCACCGGTACAGCTGCCAGAACCCTGCTCTGCTCCAGTCACCCCAGTAACGCTGCTACAACTTGAAAAGAAAAGGGAAAGAAAGAGATTCACGATTTCAGATCAAAAAAACCCCAAAAGTTCTTAACTCTTTCACTGCATTTCTTTTTTTCTTTGTTTTTTTTTTTTCTGATTTCATCAAAGGTGGCAACCCTGTGACAGGCACAGGGGAAATGAAAGTCTGTTCATTAAAAGCTGTTTGCTTAACAGTGAAGATAACAGAGCTGCTTACAAAAGCTGCTCATATCATTGGATTTTTTTAATGTCCTCAAAACATTTGTGTTTGTGTTGGCTTTCTTAGCAAAAGAAAGAGTATTTACATAGAGCAGTCCGCGTGATTTCTGATAGGAGATGGAGCTGTGAGAAAGAAAATGTGTCAGGAGAGCAAGTCATTATAGGCAGCACATGAATACATTTAGACTGGAATAGATGCTTTAAGATCCTTAGGGCATGGAGGACCCGGAGTGGCTGCACAGCAGCGGTCAGAGGGGTTACAGCAGATTTGGAGGTCGGGGTGAGACGCGAGACAGCTCATCACTGCAGGAGACTTGTTTGCCGATTCAGAAGGTCTCCTCCAGCCCTGCCTTCCTACCTGAAAACAAGAACTTGTTGACAAAGCAGCCCTCTGCTGAAGAGTTTTCTCCTGAAAGCCTTTTGGCCAGCTCTAATAACAATTGAGCTGCCGTCTGAATTTGTCAATATTAAAGAACGATATTGCTCACCGGTGTCTCTGTTACGGACTTTAACTCACGCAGTTATTTCTGCCACCTTCTTCACTGCTTCCTCTCTTTGGCCTCTCCTCAGCGATGAACTCAGGCACACGCTAACGCTGAGCACAACAGCAGTGCAGCTAAAATGAGCGTGCGTGTTCAGAGGTGGCACGAGTCTGAGCATGGTCCTGGGAAGGGACCCTTTTGTAAATGCCCGGGAGTCTTCTGCCATCATCATCTTCATCGTGGAGCTAGTGGGAGGTAGGATCTCTCTCGGCAGGTGCTGCACAAATGCAAAATGAAAGACCTGCCTCCAAATTGCTTCCAAACCAAGTATAAAAATGGAAAATGGGTAGGGAAGGGCAATACCAGGAGAGTGCTGGCCTCCATGCCACGTTACTGCACTCGCCCACTGGCACTTTGCTTGGGGTGATGTTGCTCCAGCAAGTGGTCCTCAGCACCCAGGGGATCCTCTCTCAGGGGCGATGCATTCCTGCAGGCACCCACATTTTCACCTGCATTTTAGCAGCCAGCTTGGTTGGGATGGGCTGTGTGTTGTCGTACCAGACGAGTGCATTTCATGGATGCTTCTGCTTTTCTGGGTTTCCAAGAACAGTTTTATACAACTGAGGCACCAGTTTTAAACTCACAGCCCTTGCGCTGCTCTGCTCCTTGGATGGATGTGGCGGCCGGGTCAGGGAGCAAACTGCACAGGCAAATGTCCCTGAGTCAATGAGTCACTAGCTTAGCAATTAATGTCCAGAGGGGCATGCATAATGGGATATTAGCCAGATGATCAGGAAGATTTATATTTCTAACGTGGTTAAAATGTTAGCTTAATAACTCACACGAGAAGTGAAACCAGAACTTCTGCACTTTGTATTTAATTTCCCAGTCTTGAAAGATCTATTTTTTTTTTTTAGCTCAGTTGATGTGGTAGGCTATTTGTAAGCATGCTTGGATTGCAAGGACCCTTTCCTGGGGAGGAGGAAGGGATTTTGACTGAAGTTTTTTCACGGCATCCATGTAGTGCATGCAGCAAGTGAATGAAATCTCAAAAACTTTGGGACACAAGTGGACGTCAATGGAGTCACTGTAAGAAACACTCCTCTGTCCCCAGTGAATGCGTGGGCAGGCTTTTCATGCTTATGTGCACCGAGAAGGAGTCAAGCCTGCGCCTGAAGTGGAGATCATGCTTCAGGTTTGCGCCGAGTCAAGCTCTAAGCATATGCTTTAAAGGAAAATGCTCTTCAGCTGTATTTGAATGCTTCGCTGAATAGACAGAGACAAGCACGGCTTTCATCATGAACAAAGCCCTGAGTGTTTCGAGTTAAAGTATCACATTTCCATTCATTTTTATTGCTGTTTACAAACAATGGTGCTTTATTAATTGTTCTTCGTCTGCAGAGCTCTGTGGGTAATAAAATAGAGTAGCAAAGCTTAATGATTTTACTTCATCTCACCTGCATCGTCACAATGTCTTAGCAAATGTTAGTTAATTAATAAAAATCTCCACTACACAGACAGGCAGATAATAAATAGCACATCCTTGTAAGCTGTCCTGCCTAAAATGAGATGGTAACTCAGCAGCCTGGATGGAGTTATTGGTTGACTGGTTTGCTCTCAGGTGTTAGAGGTCCCTGCTGGTCCCCAAAGGTCCCTGGCAGCTCCCCCAAAGGGTCCTGGCAGTCGGGAAGCTGCTGACTGCAGTTCCCCTGACCCCGCTACACAGTCTGCTCAGGGTCTCTGCAGGTTTCTAGTGGAGGAGCAGTAGTCTAATAAATCCATTGCTCTCTTCTAAAATCAGAAATGAGGACAAAATCAGCTAAAAGGTTTATAGCAGGAATATCTGCTGATCTCTGTCTCAGAGCTTCCAAATTCCTCTCCATCGTGGTTCACAAAAAGCTAAAACAGGTCCTGGTCCCAAAGCACTTTCAGTCTAGGGCAAGGACGAGGATAAAACACCAGATTGACAGGTCCCTGCTTGCCTCAGGCTGGCTCATGCATAGCCCTGGGAAACCCTTTGGGATCCAGGACCAGGCAATGAATTTTGCAGAAGTTACTGTGGTCAGGGTAGTGACGAGTGCCAGGGTGGCGAGGATTCACCAGGGTTGCTTCAGGAACAACCTGAAGGTCTGCAGGGCTTGTGCAGTCCCCATCCAATTAGCACAGCTGTAGGAAATACCCAGAGAAAATGAACGGGTGGTGTCCCTGATGCTCTTCACCACCTGTGTTGGGGTACGAGCACCACCGTCCATGCCCCAGGGCACTCTCCAGGTGCAGTATAAACC
Organism: Nipponia nippon; assembly: GCF_047370975.1. Classification (NCBI taxonomy): domain Eukaryota; kingdom Metazoa; phylum Chordata; class Aves; order Pelecaniformes; family Threskiornithidae; genus Nipponia; species Nipponia nippon. The sequence goes on along the minus strand of NW_028262336.1, from coordinate 131,209,287 downwards.
CCCCAGGCTCAGGCTGTGTCTGAGATGGGTCCCATTGCTGGCACAGGAGGTGGGTGAGTTGGCTGCATCATGGCACTGTTGTTTCCACTGGGTTTGGTGAGGTGAGATGGATTAAAGAGATGGGGAGATGGTAGGGGTCCATGCAGGATTTATTGTGTGATACTACTGCCAGAGATATGTAAATGTTTCCTGGCAGTGGTTCTGGCTGTATTATCCCAAACTCCCTGCATGAGTGTGGCAGGGAGGGCACTGGACAATGTGTTTCTCAAGGGGATGGAAGTAGCATCCTCCTCCTGCTCAGTTCTTCCAGACGTAGTGGATATAAAGGGATTTCACTTGGAGTGAGAATGGACTTGTGTTCTTCTAATACTTAAAGTGCACTGGGTGGGAGCTAGGACAGAAGTTTGCCTGTAAATTTTCCATATTCTCTAAAGCAGTAGTCCCCAGTGCCAGGGAGTTCAGAGGGTTTCATTATTAATTTTGCACTGGCTCAATAGCACCTGGCAATGCAGCAGCAGCTCAGAGCCCTGGTTCAGGCTCCGTGGATATAAAGCATAAGGTGGCAGCTCCTGACACGCAGCTGGTTACTCCTCATGGTGCTGTAAACCCCCTTTAGACCCTGGACATTTTGATAATGCCCTGCTGATGGTGACTTCTAATTTTGTCTCTTTGCATATCTGACAAGAGAATTTCTCCAGATGCCTTGATGATCGGACACTGCTGTCTGGGGCTCTTATGAAGCAGAGTTTTGGGGTGAAAGGGGCTCTCCCATGCCTTTCACTCGCGTTGCTCTTGGCGGAGTTAGCTTACACACAGTTACAGAGACAGACCTTTTGTATGGGTTGATATGGGCAGGCAAAGTCCCAAGAAGGACAGGACTGAACCAAGCTCCTTGTGTCCTGATTTCATAGGTAGCTCTCAAACAGCTCTGAGTCACTAAAGCTGCGTGTCCCAGAGCAGGATGAGCAATGCACGTGCCTCGTCTGTAGCAGTCATGGGAAAGTAGACAATTTTCCTTAATGCATTTCCAACCCTGGAGATTTCTCAATTGCAGCATAAGGGGTGGTCACATCCAAGTATGTCAACCAGAGAAGCATTTATGCAATCACTGTTTCAAGAGTGAATCTCCTGTATATTTTGCTCTAGTTCCCTGCAGCTGCAGGCAGTTGCAGGCAGAAGACTCTCCTTATTTCCAAGACTCAGGCAGCAGAAATGGCAGTACCTAGCTGAGATGAAGGGACCTGCATAGTGGAGGGGAACCCTGATGGAGCAAATTGACCAATATTTAACACTTCCAGAAAAAATGTAGTTCAGAAGTTTAAGTGTCTGTGCCATGAGCAATGCTAATCATGAGTTCAGCTCCCCTTTGTATCCCGGGTATAGTTCAGCTGTTCTTAGAGCCTTTCTTTCCACCATTATACAGCTCCTGCAAGCAAGAAATGACACGAAGTGTTGCATTGAGCCATGTCAGCACCCAGCCTGTTGGAATCCCACCCCACATTCTTCATCTTGGTGGAGATACCTGGGATGGAGAAGTCTCACACCTGAATCTCCATCCCAGTCTGCATGATGTACTCTGCTGCCCTTCTCGGGAACTCTGTCCTGCTGGTCACCATCGCGAAGGAGCGCAGCCTCCATGAGCCCATGCACATCTTCCTGTGCATGCTGGCAGTGTGTGACCTGCTGTTGTCCACTGCCAGCATGCACAAAACCCTCAGCGTCCTCTGGTCTCTGTCCACCCAAGTCTCTCTCAGTGGCTGCCTGGTGCAGTTGTTCTCCATCTATTTAATTTTTGTGGCGGAGTTGGCCATTTTACTGGCAATGGCCTTTGACTGGTACCTTGCCATGTGCAACCACATGCGATACATGGCCATCCTGACATGGTCTGTCTTGGGGAAAGTTGGCGTGGTGGCTTTAATCAGGAGTTTCTGCATCATGTTCCCTGCCATCTTCCTCCTCAAGTGGCTGCCCTACTGCAGGTGCAACATCATGCCCCACATCTACTGTGAGCACATCAGCGTGGCCTACGTGGCCTGGGCCGGCACCTCTGTCAACATCTGGTACAGGGTAGCTGCTGCCTTCCTTTCAGCCAGCTTGGACACCATCTCCATCACCATCTCCTACGCACTGATCTTCAGGTGCCTCTGGGGGCTGCCGTCCCTGCGTGCCTCCCCCACAGCTCTGCACACCTGCGGCTCCCACCTCTGCGTCATTGCCATGTTTTACACGCCGTCTGCCTTCTCCTTGCTAGTGCACTGGTTTGGCCAGCACGTTCCTTGGTGAAACCGGTGAATTCCTTGGTTCTGGTGAAACACTGGAACAGGTTGCCCAGGGAGGTGGGAGATGCCCCATCCTTGGAAACATTCAAGGCCAGGCTGGACGGGGCTGTGAGCAACCTGATCTGGTTCAAGTTGTCCCTGCCCATTGCAGGGGGGTTGGACTGGATGACCTTTAAAGGTCCCTTCCAACCCAAACCCTTCTGTGATTCTATGTCATCATCTCCTTAGCCAATCTCTACATTGTGGTGCCACCCATGCTCAACCCCATTGTCTACAGGGTAAGAACAAGCCAGATCCTGGAGCACATGGCTCACCTGCTCAGGCTGGGGGACTTGGGCGGCAGGGCATAGCTGGGCAGGCAGGAAGAGGCAACCAGGCTGGCCTACTGGCAAGAGGGGTGAAACAAAGCTTTGAAAAGAGGGAAATGAATGAAAGACAGTGAGGACCTGGCAAACGTGGACCAGGTGGGTTCATCTTCAAAATAAGTGTGTTCAATGGATATCAACATCCAACCCATAGCTCTGTTGCAGACAGGCTGGACAGGTTCCCAGATGTACTGATGGGAAGCAACTCATTGGGACAGTAGGAGCCAGACACCGGGGACTACCACTGTTCCCATGTTCCCCTGCATTGTCCTAAACCTACCACTGTTGGGTATTTGTACAGTCAAGGCATTTGCAAGCAAAATACAGTTTCTGACTTGTTAAGGTGCTATTGAGGATCTTATGAAACAGAAAACATGAAAGAAGTACATATATGTGCCTATTATGTCAGTATAGAAAGATCTCTGCTCGAGCTGCGTATCATCTCTGTGGGATGGGAACAGACATGGCTGGGGCAGTGATGCTCCCTGAAGGCACTCAGGTCTGGGAGCACCCGTTGGGGTCTCCTCTCTCCTGGTGCCCTCTCGGAAGGCTGCAAGGACACAGAGGTGGTGTGAGCACTGCTCCTCTGCCCTGCTCGGCTCTTTGCACCAGAGCCAGCTGTCCCCTGGGCAGCCTGACAGCAGGGAGATGGCTTGTCAGGCCCCCGGAGATCAGGTCCCAGTGTTTCTCCCTGGCTATGAGCTGTGGTAAGGTTGCAGGCTTTGCTGCCAACAGCGTGTGTTTGCTTCACTGTTGCTCCTCACACGTGCACTCAGCTGTACTGTGGACAAGGATGGGAAGATCTGATGTCTTCTGGCTGAGCTGGGCACTTTGGGGTGAAGGGGAAGTCGGGGTAACAGGAGACATCCAGGTCCTGTCTTAGCACCTCTGTCTCTGGACTCCCAGGGGATGCACAGAGCCAGCCTGGCTTCCAGACATGAAGAAACCCCTGCTAGCTAATGTTGGACGCAACTGAAGTACAACAAGTTTGCACAGAGAAGAGGTCCTGATCCCACACTGGATGTAATTGAACCAAGTCTAAGGGGCCTCCAGCTCCCCTAACCTCCTCTCCTACCGTTTCCAGAGGTCTGTCTTGGGGCAGCCAACTAGGAAGGAAAATGGAAGCAAAACTGGGAGCAAATCTTGATATAACATCAGCTGTGGCAATAAAAATGTGACTTTACCTATTATCAGTAATCCTCTGTTGAGTATGTTTTGCAAATATTTGTGCTCTCACTAGTAGCACCGGTAAGCCAGTTGTTAGCATATTTTCTGTAGTAGGGCCATATCTACTGAAAAAGGGAGGTGTGACCAGCCCGTTGCCTAAAGATGAGGAAGATGGCATGTGTTACTAGAGAAATACAGTCATGGACAGGGACATAACGTGTATGTTGGTGAAAGCCGAGATAGCAGTTTTGAAGCCTGTGTAGTGGTGCTAGCGAATACAAGAACCATCCTTTTTCTCTCTCTGCCTCTTGATTTGAATTTCTATGCCTCTTCTCTATCCCTTTCTGCACCCAGAACGGGCTAGCTCTAGACTTGGCTGCCAGCTCTGGCTCAGAGAAGTCCCTAACATGCCCCCTGGAAGGTAGGAGGTATGTCCACCTGGATGTGTCTGCTGCTGGCCTGCTGGATTTGGACCTCGGGTGTAACAAAGCAACCAGCCAGCCCGGTGGTACCTGGTGGTCAGAGCAGGGTTATAATGCTGGGGTGATTCACAGCGTGGGATAGTCTTGGAGGCTTTGGGAGGTTTTGGGACTGAGCTGCTGGCCCACGCAGATGGACCATGGGTCTGCGTTCCCCCATTCCCGATGTCACACCCCACCGAATGGGCAGTTTTAGTAGGGGATGCCTCCTCTCGGCCCTGTTTTCAAGGAAAAGGGACCTCTTTTAGGTCTGTGAAGAGAGGGGAGGGCAGAGGTGTCTCTCCAGAGCCTGACCGTGCCTGCAGTGTGGGGATGGAGACTGTCCCTGTCCTCAGGACTTCTCGTCTGCCTCAACACACTCACCTGAGGCAGTATGTCTGGTGCATCCCTGCTGACTAAATTCTGCTGAATTTTACAGACGCCTCCAGCAACCGCAAAGTCTCCAGTGCACCTGCAACTTCTTTATATTGTGGTGCAGATTGCAATTCAGATTTTTCCTGTGAATATTTCCATTCACATTTTTAACGGCAGATTCATCCCATCCATAGCCTTTGGGAACTGGACTCAGGCAAGTGGAAATCAGCAAATCTGGATAATGTGTGTCTGAGGGGTCCAGAAGAGCTGATGGAGGAGCCATCATGCCCACAAGTCTTCCTCAAGTATCCCCAGGCTTAGCAAAACTAGTGGAAAAAAAAAAAGAAAAAAGAAAAAAAGAAACCCTTTCTGACATGTGCTAATATTAAACAGGAGAAATGGGATTATTGGAGAAATTTGATACTGCTTAGTTTGACATTAGCTCCAACTAAAATAATGGAAAAGTGAATATGAGACTTGATCAATAAAGTGTAAAAAGGGCAAGAATGTAATTAATGGCAATCAGTACTTATTTTTGGTGTTTACCTTCCGTAGAATCATGTCATTTCATTTTCTGATGACTTCCACATTTGGGTAATAAAGTTACCTGAAGGCTGCATACAACGGTGAGTATTTTTTTATTTTCACAGCATTGTGATATATACCTCATTATAACAAACAAATAAATAAATAATAACTAAAGCAGATGTTAATGGAGTTTGGCTAACTACAAAGTCTCGTTTCAGTGATAGCTCCCCACTGAGAGCTAGTTTTCCATGTATTTCTGGGGACGTTCAGCAGGGATTGATTGGATGCTGGGTCTGATGTTATATATGATTGTTATCGGTTGTGTAGAAGCAAGTATGAAATCATTGCTAATAAGGTTTTTAGATGATGCAAAGACAGCTAATTTAATAGAGGTGAATGCAAAGTCATACTCCTACGGAGGAGGGGTACAGGCTGTACCCGAGAAGGGGGCTACAGTCCCAGCGGAGGTGGCTCCGGAGGAGCTCAGGCATCCGAGGGAAGGAGCATTTTGGTGGGGGCACTTTGGGTGATGCTTGGCCAATGGGCCAGTGTGAGGGTCCCAGTGTGTTCCCGTAGCTGTGCAGGGGCAATGCTGGGTAATGCAGGTCCATGATTCCCTCAGCTTGTTCTCAAATACTTCATCAGGTCCACATTTTTGAAAATGTACGGCGAGCTGGGAAGGTCCTTCAGTGCATGCTGCACTGCTCTCGGTGGGATGGGCAGGGACCAGGGGAGGCTGGAGTCGTGCTGGCTTCCAGGAGAAGTCCTGCTCCTTCCCCCACCACGCGCCAGTGCTGCCCAGTCCCCGTGAAACACCTCTCCCACCGCTGCAATAATGAGGGGGAGAAAATCAGGAGAAACCAGCACTTTGATCCAACTTTGCTCAGCCCCAATAATGGCTGAGTTGGTTCACAGTCCCCTTTCAATGAAAATGAAAGCAAAGCATCTTACAGATGCTTTATGGTGTTATGAGAGGGGTGAAGCTGGGTGATCGCAGCAGTCCTTTGTGGTGTTAAAGGCCATGAAAAATAAGCCTTTGGTCCTAGGAACTGCTGGAGGTCAAGACAAGCTGCTCTGAGTGTCTGCTGAGCAGATGGGAGGCCATCTCGTGACTTCGGGTGAGATGGGGGGGTGCTAGCTTGAAACTAAGAAGCACAGTCTTCCCCCAGTGATGGGATATGAAAGGGTGAATTTCCTTTACCTATTTTAGCATTTCTCTCATAAAATATGCTTCTCCTTATCTGATGAGTCAAGAAGAGCAAAAGCCTGTGTTTTGAGTCATGGACATCTTTGGATCATGAGCACCACCTGGAGAATTTGCTCTACGTAAGTGCAATAGCGGAGTCTAAAACATCTGCCAGTATCACAGCTCTCACTGAACAATGTAAGAGGGTGAAAATAATCAGCTGAAATGGGAAAAAAGTGTTAATTTTCTGTTTCTTCACATCAAGACTTACATTTTGAGATAGGGTGGGGATGGATGGAAGCCAAGTGAGCTGTCTCCTGGGTGTGGGTCCCCGGGGGCTCACAGAGAGGCTCTATAAATACCCCCATTCCTTGCTGCAAGAGCAGATTCCCCAGCACCTGCGTGTCCCTGCCTGAGGGCTGCGGACAGAAAACCCTTGTTCGTGGCTGGGGCAGGAAACTGGTGAGTTGCTTGTGCTGAGTGAGCAAGTTCCTGGGGTTTTACAAAGGTGCTATATCTGCAGAAGGGTTGAAATTAAAATTATGCCTGATGTGGGAGGCAGGAAGCCTGTGTCACTGCCAAAGGCTCAGCCACGTGCTGCCTGGCTTTGTGTCAGAAAGCTGCTGCCTGATTAAACAGCATTTGAGCCTGTCCTGGCTTTCCTCCCTGCAGAGCGACTCAGCTCCCTGGAGCAGGTGCTGGTGCTCAGCCAGACCTTTGCACTCACCCAGCGCCTGTTAGGCGAGAGCTGGGTTATGCCAGGATCAGATGGGTACAGGAGAACAGGGAAACGGCCTCTCCGGGTTCAGGCGGAGAGGAGGATGCTCTGGTACCACCCTGACCACCTCCTGTCTGTTTGCAGGGAAGGCTGGTCTGTGGTTGCATAGGGGTGACAGATTTACAGCCCCAGTGCATGAAATGGAACAGGTTGCCCAGAGAGCTTGTGCAGTCTCCATCCTTGCAGGTTTTTGAGACTCAACTGGATAAAGCCCTTAGCTGACCCTGCTTTGTGCAGGAGGTTGGACCAGAGACCTCCCAAGGTCCTGTCCAGCCTGGATTGCTCCACAGTTCTGTGACTCTGTGAGTGGTTGTTACGGATTAGATCTTCTGGCAGTGTCAGTGAGCTTGTGAGCACATGTACTCAAGACCTGTAACATTAAAGTTTGTTTTGTCCTTTCTTTTTAGTCACTGGAAGCCTTGTAGAAAGTGCAAGGAATAGGCTGTCATATTAGCTGGCAATTGCACTGCCTTTGCTCCCATCACCTGTGTCCTGATGGGCATCTCTGGCACAGGGGACTCTCACCTCTGGATCTCCACGCCCTTTACACTCATGTACATGGTTGTTGTCTTTGGGAATTTCACACTGTGCTTCATCAACGACACACAGAAAAGCCTCCATGAGCCCAGGTACCTCTTCCTGCCTTTGCTGGCAGTTGCTGACTTGCTGCTATCCACTACCACCGTGCCCAAGACACTGGCCATCTTCTGGTTTAGGGCTGGGGAGATTTCTTTGGAAGCCTGCATTACCAAGGTATTCTTCATCCTTGTTGTCTCCTGTGCTGAACTGGCACTCCTACTGGCTATGGCATTTGATCAGTACATTGCCACCTGCAAGCCCCTCAAATATGTGACCCTCCTGATAGAGAGGATGACAGGGACAATAGGGTTGGCTGCTCTAGCAAGAAGCTTATCCATCGTTTTCCCCGTTGCTGTTCTTGTGAAGCGCTTGACCTTCTGCTGAAACAAACTCCTCCCTCACACCTACTGCAAGCACATCGGCATAGCCAGGCTGGCCTGTGCGGACACCACCAGGAACGTCTGTTGTGGTGTCATGATTGCTGGTCATGAGCAGGAGCAGGGTGCCCCGCTCATTGCTGCGTCTTACCCACTGATCCTCCAGACTGTCTTCCAGCTCCCATCCAAAGACACCTGGCTCAAGGCTCTGAGCACCTGCGGCTCTCTGGGTCATATTACTGTGCTTCACGCTAGCTTTTTCCTCCCTTTTGTACACCCTTTTGGGTACTGTATTCCCAGATCTGCTCTTATCATCGTGGCCAATCTCTGTGTGCTTTTTTTCCCCCATGTTAAACCCCATCATTTATGGAGTGACAAACAAGCAAATTCAGAGGAGTGCAGTCCAGGTGCTTTACCAGTGCTGCAGCCGTGGCTGAGCAGGCGCCCTGCTGAGCCCAGCAGGCAGGAAAACGCTTCTCGAGACTTTGATACCAAAGTTTTCCCTTTGAATACATTGAGACACCTTATTCTAGATGTGACAGCTTCTGCTTGCCTTGGGGGCTGGACTGAGGTGAGACACTGCAGCGGGAAGGACCACAAGCAGGAGTCATTGCCCAGTGTCCAGTTGGTCGTGTGAGCTGGACACCCAACGGCCATGGCCAAAGGCCAGAGTCTGTGCACTGGGCTGGACTGGGGGCTGTCAGCCTGCCACTGGCTTGCTGGTCAACTGCTCCCTTGCTCCGCTTCCTCAGAGCTTGTATGAGACCCCGATACTCTGCCCTAGCTTGTGCAGGCCTCCGGGTCTGCAGCAGAGCTGTGCAGGGTTAGTCATGCAGAGGTGCAGGGAAGAGCAGCAGGCAACAGCATCTACACTGCAGCAGCAAGACCTGCACCATGGGGAGCTTCATCTGTGAGCGGCATCAGCCTGCAAGCACAGCACTCGGGTTTGCCACTTGGGACCAAGCACCTCCTGCTTAAAACCTTGAAAGCTTCAGCTCTCCAGCAGGTAGGCTGGCAGGAGGGGTTGCAGGCAGGGATATTTTTAATTCCTCTCTAGGCAGGGTAGGCTTCCCTCACAGACAGCAGGAACAGCTTTCATCTGGAAGGACAAGCACAGACGAGCTACACGCAGAGACCCTTGGCCCCCCACACTCAGCCCAGAAGTCCTGGGTCAAGTGTCTCCTCCTCCTTCATCGCGCGTGTGCTGCCGTAGCTGTGCGTGCCTTGCCCGCGCCTGGTGGGCTGCAGATGCCCAGCGGCCAGCTCGGAAGAGCCACCCACACAGAAAAAGCCCGTGGTCGGTGATTTCCACCTTGGCACCATCCGCTCCGTGTGTGGGGCCTTGACCTGCCCTGTGGAGATGCTTTGCTCTTCTCGCAGCTGACCTGGACGGCACCTCTCAGACGTGCCCTCCTCGGGGGACCAGTGGGTGCCCCCCTCAGCTGTGCCGACCAGCCCCAGAGGCCAGACAGGTTTTTCTTACACGACGTATAAAGCGGGTGAGGAAAACTCTGCCTTCTGTGGGCTGTTACAGCATCTTCCCACCCAGACGTCTGTGCTGATGCTCAGAAGAGGGACAAAATGCAGCCTTGTGGTGCAGTCACTATTTGCAGTGCATGGGCATGGGGTCCCCCTCCCGAAGGTTTCCCCTCCGAGCAGGTGAGGGCTCCGGGGCTGGCAGGGAGAGGCAGGGGCAGATGCATTCGGCTTTTGCCGATGGCCTAAATCCAGTCTGCTCCAGAGCTGCAGTGTGGCACAGCACTGCAAGCCGAAGTGGTTTGCAAACATCAAAGTTTTGATAGTTTGCAAACAAGTTTTGATGTTTGCATTTGTGCGGTGGCTTCCTACATGTGTGTCCACAGGTTAGTTACGGTGTGTGCTGTGCTTAATGCGAGTTAATGTGGAAGGAGACATTTCGTCTAAAAACCTGCAGGAGTGAACCTGCTGGCTAATGAATACAGGAGAACAATCTCGCCGGTGAACAGTGGCACAGCGTGTTGAAACTGCCTGCCCTAGCTGAAGGCAGAAGGGGCAGCAGCAAACTCTCCCGGAGCAGCAGGTAAGTGCCGAGAGAGGGCGGGATCCGGGGGTCTGCTCCGGCAATTCGTGGCTGTCAGACAGGGGTGCTTTAGTGCAGCCTCCTGAGGGCTGGGGTCTACCCAAGGGGATGCTCTGCCTTGTGCAGCACGAGCTCAGGGAATAAAGCACATCTGACCGGAGACATTTTAGAGTAAAGATCTCTAAAAAATACCCATTGCTGGGCTCAGTGGAGGATAAGCCGGTGGCTTTTGGCCTGGCTGACCTATCTGGGGCTCGTACTAATCCACAGTCTGTTTTAGCCTTTGAATTGCTAGGGAGGAGCAGGTTAACGTCAGTCATGCAGTGCAGCGAGGGCGTGGGCTTGCTCATGGTGAAAGCGGTGCTGCAATCCTACCCTCTGGTTTGGGGTCAGTGTTTTAAAAGATAGCAAAAAAGTCCGGAGAGGAGGGAGACAGAACAGACATATTATTCAGTGCTGGAGAAAATACTTGATCTATGAAGGATGCAAAACATTATTTTTTAAAGAGCTGTAAGAGGAATCTTCATTGCAGGGTGGAAGTCTCAGGAGAAAACATCTGATGCTAAGGATCATTGTAATGCCCTTGAGAAGGATGAATTTGAATGCATGGAAAATGAAGCCAGACATATTCTGATTGGAAATAAAAGCCTTATTTTGAATAATGAGAATAATTAACTGCTGTGAGAAGCTCATGAGAGCAACAGTAGGTTTTCCAGCAGTGACTATACCCATGTGGAGAGTGGAAGTTATTGGGTACAAAGTTGTTTTCTCAGTGAGATCTTTGGCTTGCAGGGCGGTGGAGGACCAAGAAGCAGTTCGCGTGCCTGTTTTGGCCTCCAGCTCTACATACGTACATCCTTGCAGTGTGATAATTTGTGGTATTTCTGAGATGCCCCTGCCCATTCTCTTTGGAAGGGCTCTTCTAAGAAAGGATAGAAGCTGCTGGCACTTTGAGGCCAGATACATCATCTTCTCTACTGCTTGGTGATGAGACTTGTTGGCAGCCACAGTGCTGTCCTACCTTTTCCCTGTCACCCTGCCCCATCTGTGTTCCCCTTCCCATCACTCGTGGCGATGCCACTGGAGGAGACCAGGCCCTGCTCCCTCCTCCCAGGATCCTGACCTCCACCATCTCATGGTCACTGTGGCCAAGGCTGCCTCCCACATTCACATCCCTGACCCGTTCGTCTTTTGTTTCAAATTGTCGGGTCCAGCAGAGCCCCTTGACTTGTTGGCTCCTTCATCACCTGTGCCAGGAAGTTGTTGTCAATGTATCTACAAATCTCCTAGGTTGCTTGAGCCCTGCTGTATTGTCCTTCCAGCAGATATCAGTGTCAACTTCGAGCACTGAGCAATCCTGAAAATATCCCAGGAGGTGACAATCCGTTGATGTGTGTGCACACCGGGTGCCAGGAAGCATCGCCTGGTGCAGCACATGAGCCAGCTGGAAACAACTCATTTGCTTCCTCAGTGAGAAATTGCTCCTTGAAGAGGGTGGGCAGGAGAGGCCAGCTCTCCTGTAGCGATACTAGGTACCATCAGCATCTTATTCTCCTTCCCTGAGTGCCACCAGTGTTTGTACCAACGGCAGCTCTGCTGACTCTGACTGTGGTGGTACCAGCAGCATCACTCGCCTGCTGGGACAGAGCTCCCCGTTACTGAGCCAGGACTCGGGGGTGGGAGCTGGGAGGGCTGAGGCGGGAGGTGTCCACAGCCTGCTCCATCAGGACGCTGCATCCCTCCAGCTGATGGTGAAGTTGTGCACATCCCCACAAAGCGGGTGATGCTGTTGCTGCTGCAGAGGTCCCAGCAGGCAGCACCGGCTGTGCTCTCCACCGAGGCCATGCGGCAGCAAGAAATCACACAGAGGATGCCAAATTTCTGAGTTCCAGGTTTGCTGGAAGAAATGGTGGTGGTGGTCTCTAACCCAAAGGCCTTGCAGGCTTGGTCACAGATTGAGGAGGTTTTGCGGCTCCTTGCAGTGGAAGCACCAGTCAATGCCATGGTTCATGGTCTGTTTGCAGGCTCTGGGCGATACCAGAAACTCTGCAAATGTTGCAGGCACCAGCTCTGGGTCTGTCAAATTGCCGCCACAGTATGAACAATGTCTGAGAAGGAACAACAGCGTCTGAAGATGCTGCATGTAGTTCCTGGGACAGTCTCCAATCATCACAAGCTCCAGAAACCAAATTCCAGGAAGAACTGGAGCTAGTCAGGTTAATGACCCTCCTTAATGGAGAAGGAAGTGTTAGAGTGGTTGGGAAGTTCCATCATGGAGCAGATCATCTTGAGTGCCATTACGTGGCATGTGTGGGACAACCGGGGGATCAGGCTCAGCCAGCATGGGTTCATGAAAGGGAGGTCCTGCTTGACCAACCTGGTCTCCTTCTATGACAAGGTGACCGCTTAGTGGGTGAGGGGAAGGCTGTGGATGGTGTCTACCTGGACTTTAGTAAGGCCTTTGACACTGTTTCCCACAGCATTCTCCTGGAGAAGCTGGCTGCTAATGGCTTGGACGAGTATACTCTTTGCTGGGTAAAAAACTGGCTGGATGCTTGAGCCCGAAGAGTGGTGGTGAATGGAGTCAAATCCAGTTGGCGGCCGGTCACCAGTGGTGTCCCCAGGGCTCAGTACTGGGTCCAGCTCTGTTCAATGTCTTTATCAACAACCTGGACGAGGGGATCGAGGGCACCCTCAGCCAGTTTGCAGAGGACACCCAGTCGGGCGGGAGCGTTGATCTGCTGGGGGGCAGGGAGGCTCTGCAGAGGGCCCTGGCCAGGCTGGGTCGATGGGCCCAGGCACTGGGTGAGGGTCAGCAAGGCTCAGGGCCGGGTCCTGCACTGGGGGCACAGCAACCCCAGGCACCGCTGCAGGCGTGGGGAGGAGCGGCTGGGAGCTGCCCGGCGGGAAAGGGCCTGGGGGTGCTGGTCGACAGCCGCTGAACATGAGCCAGCAGTGTGCCCAGGTGGCCAAGAGGGCCAGTGGCATCCTGGCTTGTATCAGGACCAGTGTGGCCAGCAGGAGCAGGGCAGGGATGGTCCCCCTGTGCTGGGCACTGGTGAGGCCGCCCCTCGAATGCTGTGCTCAGCGCTGGGCCCCTCACCCCAAGGCGGCCATGGAGGGGCTGGAGCGTGGCCAGAGCAGGGCAGCGAGGCTGGGGCAGGGGCTGGAGCCCAAGGCTGGGGAGGAGCGGCTGGGGGAGCTGGGGGGGCTCAGCCTGGAGAAGAGGAGGCTGAGGGGAGCCCTCATCGCTCTCTGCAACTGCCTGAAAGGAGGCTGGAGCCGGGGGGGTCAGTCTCTTCTCCCCAGGAACAAGCGATGGGACGAGAGGGAACGGCCTCAAGCTGCGCCAGGGCAGGTTTGGGTTGGGTATTGGGAAAAACTTCTTCCCCAAAGGGCTGTCAGGCCCTGGCCCAGGCTGCCCAGGGCAGGGGCTGAGTCCCCGTCCCTGGGGGGATTTAAAAGCCGGGGAGATGTGGTGCTTGGGGACATGGTTTAGTGGTGGCCTTGGCAGTGTTGGGTTAACGTTGGACTCGATGATCTTAAGGGTCTTTTCCAACCTTAACGATTCTGTGATTCTATGATTCTACGATGCTTCTGATTTTCATCCCAGATTTATTTATCTCCTGACTCGTTAGAGGAGAGACACTACCTAGGCACACATTATTACAGGCATCAGAAATAAATCTGGGCTGCAAATCAGAAGAAATTTCCCAACTGTTAGGTAACTAGGTTGCTCTGGGTAGTGCATCAGGGGTGAGCTGGGCAAGCTCTTTTTAACATGGAGCCGTGTTGCAAACAGGAGTATATGTGTGCCGGTAAGGCAGGATGAGTGTCCATGCCTGGGAGAGCCTTGCCACCCTGTGCTCCTGATGGGTGGCGAGCGCCGCACAGCCCTGAATAGCAAGTGCTGCTCAGAGCTGGGTCCCCTCTGTGGGTCCCCCATGCCTTTACATTTGGGTGCAGCACACACGATAAAGGATCTCTGTTTAATGCAGTATGCCTGTTAAATCTCACAGCAGTGTTGACTCCAAGGTGTCAGTTTTCCTCAGATCCCACTGATGTCCACACTGGAGCAGGAGGACCATTCCTGTTTCTCGTGCCCATACTCTGAGACTCGACCAACAGAGAGAAAAAGTGATCCAACCCACCATCACTGTATTTAGGACTGTTTTTGCATTGCTTCTCAGTGAACTGGAGCCAGAGCTGCAGGCAGTGATGATGCGAGGGCTCTGGGGTCAGCAGCAGAGGGACGGGTGCCCTGTGCGACCGCCGCTGCACCCCGCAGGGAGAGGGGTTGTTGGTGGCAGTGACGGCGGGACGAATCATGGGGGCAGGGAGCAATCTGGCGTTGGTGCACCGGCAGGGGTGTGTGTGCCAGTGCATTCTGCCGAAACAAATAATTGCAGAGGAGCTCTTTGTTAATGCAAACAAGAGTGCTGGGGATTTGGAAGTGCTCTTTTCTTGGCATGCTGTCTGCAAACAGAAACCATACCACATCCTTTGGGGAGTTACCATGTGGCATGATTAGCGGATAGGAAATAAGCACTCTGCAAATGTATCAGAAGATTTTTGATTAAAAGAGAACTTTTGTAATTTAGAAAATTAATATCAACATCAAATAACCTGAAAGCTATGAAAAAAGGTTAAACAAATGAAGTTGTTCTGGTATGCACCTGGATTTTTATATTGGCTCCATGAAAGTTAGTCTTTGAATTTTGCAGGTGAAGAAATTGAGCACCAACGTGGGGACTGTGAAAACTTTTTCCAAGCATCACACAAACAAGAAATAAAACATGGGATGCTAAGACAAACTTAACTCCTTTTGGCTTTGTTTTGAAACAAACATCAGCTTTCTCAGCTGGATGAAGGAGAGATTTGTTCTGCTAATGGTGCTAGAGTGTGTTTACTTTGTGACCATGGAATTAAATGTTTTAACAGCATTCACAAGGATGGTGCAAAGTGTATTGAAATTGCACAGCCTGCGTAACCCTTACCTGGGTTTTTCCCCATCGGGGAAATCTTGGGGATAAAACTAAGACAGCTCTGTGGTGCTGGTGTTTCCCAGTCGAAAGGGTGAGGGTGCTCCTGGGCTGAAGAAGGGGGATATTTCCTTCTCAGACAGCTGAGATCAGGGGTGTCAGGAAGGCAGCAGGGATGGAGACTGCACTGCTAGGAGCCTGCAAGAGGAGAGGGCTGACCCTAGGTGTGGGTGCGCAGGGCTGGCAGCAAAACCACAAAAGGCCCCAAAGGCTGATGGGCATGGGATGCGAAGCTTCAGGGTGCTTTGCATCCCCGAAGCAAACCTGGCAGGAGGCGGGTGTTCACTGAAACAGGGGAGCAAGGTCCAGAGTGGACAGGGTGGGTGCCTGGGAGTTTGCAATGGGGTTGACAATGCCAGCCTGCAAGCAGCTGGGTGTAGTGGTCATCTCAAATGGCAATGGTCCTGGAGTCGCCTGAGCGCTGACTTTCCCATGTCGTGGCCTTTCCCGTGCCCCAGGGACTGGGTTGGCTGGGGACCATGGAGGCGAGGAAGCCCAAGCTCAGCTCCAAGGGAGGTGCCCCCCCTCCAGGCCATTGCTGCTCACTCTGACATCAGCGGTGATGTCATAGCACAGGGACGGCTGCATGACAGTTCTATGTGGGCAGGAGGCCACAGCGGGACAAGGATCATGGGGGGGCTGCTCAGGTGGTGAGGGAGCAAAGCAGCTGTGCAACATCTGGCTGGTATGTTCATTTGGTCTGCGCTGCAGGGAGAGGCGGCCCTTGTCCCTGTGTCACTTATCCCTCCTGACAGCTGTCACCATAGCAGGGGCAACAGCCAAAACCTCCCTGTTTCAGCCCCCTGTTGATTCCCAACTTCTGCCAGCACCTCTGCTTTTCAACAGACCAAAGCGCAGTCCTGGTCTCAGAACCACCATGTCTGAAAGCAAAGGGGCAGCGGAGACTAGTCAACCTGTTGTCACCATGGATTCCTCAAATATCATCAAAGTGACTGTGAAGACCCTCAAGCAGAAGGAGCAGTTTGAGGTTGCTCAGAGCAGCACCATCCGGGAGTTTAAGGAAGAAGTTGCCAAGCGTTTCAAAACACTCCCTGATCTGCTGGTCCTGATATTTGCTGGGAAAGTCCTCAAGGATCAAGATACTTTGAGCCAGCATGGAGTTCACACTGGGGTCAACATCCACGTGGTCATCAAGTCCCAAAAGAGACCGCAGGACGGCCTGGCAGATCAAGGAAGAGAAACCACCCTGATGCAACCTCCCAGCCACAGTAATTCCAACTTATTCTACTTGGGAAGCATAGCTGATCTGCAAAACCCGTGCTTGATCCATCGTAACTTGTCTGAGCTGTTGACCTCCAGCCAGGAAATAGTGGCCCAGACCATGGAGGAACTCTTGTCTAGGATCCTCAGTTCAGGCCTGGATCTGAACACCGTCAACAACAATGCATTTTTGCTAGGGTTCCTCCTTGGGGTCACAGGCGTACATCTCCTAGGCCTGGACTCAACAGACATGTTGGACTTGGTGAGTAGCATTCAAGAGCAAAATGTGTCTGTGCACAGCTTGATAAGCGAGATGATGCAGAGTACCTTTGTGCAGAACATCCTTGACAATGCCGATCTTGTCAGGGATCTCATCATGTCCAACCCTCAGATACAGCAGCTGGCTGAAGAAAATCCTGAGATCGGTCAGATTCTCACCGACCCACACGCTATCAGAGAAATATTAGAGGCCTCCAGCAGTCCTGCCATAATGCAGGAGATGATAAGGAACCATGACGTGGCCATGAACAACCTCGAAAGCATCCCCGGTGGGTACAGAGCTCTGGAGCAGCTGTACAGGGAGATTGAGGAGCCTATCCTGGATGCTGTGCAGGCACAGCTGGGCAACAACCCCTTTGCTTCCTTGGACAGTAGCCCACCCCTGAGTGGAGCCAGGCTACCAGCCCATACCGAAAACCGGAGTCCACTACCCAACCCTTGGGCTCTGCAGTCCAACGGAGTCAGTGACAATGCAGGTGACTATGATGGCCAATTTCCCAGCAGCAGCGGAGGCGGCAGTTTTGCCTCACTGAGTTTGGGTCCTGCAGCAGGTCCAGTGGTACCCAACTCAGGGGAGGTTCAGAGCATGGTTCAGCAGCTAACAGGAAACCCAGAGCTCATGCACAACCTGCAGATTGCGTTAACAACCCCCAACAGCCCAGCACAAATGCTGCTGAACAGCACTCACATATCAAGCGATGGAAATTCTCCACCTCAAGATCAATGGGCACAGCAGCTGCCACTGGAGATGGAGAATGCTGAGATTTCGTTCTTGCTGAGAAACCCCAGAGCACTGCAGGCATTGCTACAGATCCAGCTGGGATTACAGACCCTCTCAATAGAAGTACCAGATTTTATACTTAGTCTGGAGGACTCGCATGTGGAGCTGGATCTGGAAAGCATGGATGACTCGGAACAAAGCAGTAAGTTTGAGGATGATGAAATTTTGTTGTCAGATGAGGATGAAGCAGAATGTCAGACGGAGATGGATGAGGAGGCACCACAGACCAGATTTGAGAGACAAATGGAGCAGCTCAGTGCCATGGGCTTCCAGGACCAAAGTGAAAACTTGCAGGCACTGATTGATGCAGAAGGAGACATCAGTGCAGCAGTGGAGATACTGGCAAAAACACCATCATCAAACAAGGTACCGTAACTGGTTTGTCCAAATGAGCCAGTTATAGTACCTCATTTGTTGATCACACACTAAAAGCGGCAGGGTGCATATTAAGAAGTTGTGTGCTGTAGCATTCTTCCATCTATGAGAATTAATTTCCTCTTGGATTTCTTGCGTTCAAAAGCAATAGACATGAGGACCCTTCTTGCTGTGGAACTGGAGGGCAGGCCCTACCTGAATGTGGTGCTGCCCCTTAACAGACAGAGTCTGTGATCCAGGTGTGCATGCAGAGAAAAAACATGGCAAGAAAAGACACCAGAGAGGGAAAATATGCTTTTTTACAGGTTAGGAACTGAGATCAAGGGATGCTGAAGACCAGGTGATAAATGAGCTTGACTCCCATTTGGACTCCAAAACAAACAGTGGCACAGCTGCTTTTTTTTGAAATCTGGCCCTACAGAAGAGAGGCAGGGAGTATCTGAGCCATCTAATTCCTGTCACTGCGGGCATCAGCCTTTCTGCAGCTGAGCAAACACTGTTTTGAAAGTCAATCTGTCATTTTTGCCACTGCTTCTCCTACGGGCGTGAAGTCCGTGAGGGTTACGGTAATCATCAGTGATAACTGTAAGTCAGATTTTCATCCCGAATATGTTTACAATTGTTGCACAGACGTTTTTAGTTTCATGCGCCAGTTCAGAGCTTCTCCCATTAGCAAATCCTAAACCCTTTGTGCTTTGTTGAATGTCACACGTGGGACCAGGGGCTAAGGCACCTTCTCCAGACCCTTCTTCAGGACCAGAGCTGAGTGTCTTTGCAAGTCTTGTCCCCTTTGCTTTGCTGTGTGTGAGTCTGAGGCTGCGAATGGGGTTGTGCCATATGCAGCCATAACAGACCGTGGCTGGAAAATGCCCCTCTCTCGTGGCAGACCCCGTGTGTGACTATGCATGTGCCAGCAGCCGTGCTTCTTCTGACCTGCTGGGATAAAGTTAATTCCCTATGACAGCATCAGCCGCTGGCAGCAATCGACAAGCTGATCTTGGTCATGTCCTCTGTTTACTGATGGAGAAAAGCTTCAGTCCCTCGGCCACAGGGATGTAGTTTGTCCCGGGGGTGGTGATCACAGGTTCGTTGGGGTCTCCGTGCATCAGCCGTGGCCTGAGGAGTGTGTTAGCTGCACCAAGTCGAGACTTTGCAAACTTCCCCAGTGGTTAAAACCACCACTGATGCTTCAGGGTAGTGCTGCTGTGAAATGCCCTGGCTTGGGGCCATGCCTGAACACTCAGATGACAACGGCTGCCCCTGAAGTCATGAGAGGCTGAACATGTGTGCAGAGCCTATGTGACCTGTGTTGGGCTGTTTGTCCAAGGCTGATGCTGGAGTGAGATAGGTGGAGGTGGTAGACACCAAAATGTAAGGATCTAGATGCGAGTTGTGCATCCAGCCTCCTGCTGCAGCCAGCGGAGCTCTTGGCATGGCTCCGTTCTCATGCAGAGGAGCCCAGCACCACTGGAGATGCCCTTGGGCATCTGAGACATCCACATGGGGCTGGTGGATGTGACACAGGACCTACAAGACACCTGTGTCCCTCTAGATCAGTGGCTGGAGATGAGGAGGAATAGAATAGGGCATCTCAGAAAATGCGCTAAAAATCAAGGGAGCATTTACACACAAAAGATTGGTGGAACTAAGGATTTCTTTAAAATGCTTGTGTTTCAAATTCAAGCAGTTTTAAGGTTTCAGTTACAAAAAAGTGTTAAAATAATTTGCCACTTTAAACATGTTTTTACTTTTTTTTCTTATAAATATTCTGGTAAACCTGGGAGGAACTCATGACATGTAAAGAAATCACTGAATGTAGATATTTTTTTCCCGCAAAAACGACCTCCTGACTTTGCTCAGCTTCTGTATGGGGTTTTTGGTGTGACTTGGCAGTTGCTGGAGGACTGTGGTCCCTTGCAGTCTGTGCAGTGGGGAGTGTAAGGACCATTTATGCTTGCAGGACAGCATGAGCTCTGCTCCTGCTTTCATGCCCTTCTCTCTTCTTGTCCATGGAGGCAGCCGGGCTGATAAACTTCAGCTAGCTATCTTGTTAGCAAGCTGGTTCTCATCCCTGGGAGCTGGGCTTTTTTAAAGGTGGCCGGGCACCTGAAGATATGGGAGCACCACTGGGAGACTGGCAGGCACGGAATAGCCTGTGTACGGGATGCTCAGCACCCTCCGAATCAGGGGGCTGCTCCAGCCCTGGGCACTGCCAGCTCCTGCGCCCGGGGATCACTTGAGAGTCTGCTGGCTGCTGGCTGCAGCCTCCCTGGGAAATGCTGTACCACGTATTTGTACAGATGGCTGAGCTTAAGTGCCCACCCGTGTTCCCGGGCACTGGCTCCTTCCCTGGCACAGGCAGCAGTGGTGGATGGTCTCCAGCCTGGCCAGGACAATGAATATCATCTGCCCAGCATCATCCTTGATAGCACTAACTGTGCTTGTCTAGGTCCCTGAAGCAGCGATGCCACTGCAGCATCGATCCAGCCATCCTGCAGCTCTCTCGGCCGCCTGTACTGACACAGCCAGGCATCACGCCTTATTTTGTGTAGCAATCCCAAATACCTGCAAGGCCTGCAATCCTAAACAAGGCTTAGCACGGTGGGACTTCTGCCATGGGGGCTTTATGTGTGTTGAATGCTGTGCTCCACAAGTGCCCTTGTGGAATTATTTTTTTTATGGTCAAAATCTTGCTGTGTTTCTTCAGGTGTGGGTGTGCTGCTGAGCCCGTGACATCCACAGCTGCCTCTGCTTGGAGGCTAATTTGTATTGCAATGATTCAGCCTGCAGAAAATAGTTCCTGCAGACTAATGTGTTTCTAACCCTTTGTATGGTGAGATTCCTGAGGGGCTGAAGGGAGCGGTGGTCACCGACTGACCTGGGAACTGGGGGCAGTGTCCAGTCATTCATCCAAGGAGGGCTCCGAAGCCCCAAACTCTTCCTCCCATCCCCTAGAGGAGCACAGCCCACAGATTGCCTCTCTCATTCCTATGGGGAAACTCTTCCAAATTCCTTTTATTGCATTAATCACCAAGAGTGTTATGTATCAAGCTCAATAATCTATTCAAAACATGGATTGCTATTTATACATATGTGCTAAGATATTTGCAAAAGTAATTGCATCGCGTTTGTACGTCTGGATGCTCGGCACTTCTGATAAGTCAGACCGCTTTTTTAGGATTCATCATGTCTGTTTTTCCAAAGCTTGACTGTGTCTTGCCACAACCGGCAGCTACATCACGTCAGTCCAACCAGGGCCCCGAAGACACGAAATGCAAAGCAACGCGGGTATAATTGTGTGCTTGGTGGGAAGGGAGGCAGGGAAGACACAGAGCCGTGCATTAGGGACCTGCAAATGTGCCTGCAGAGAAACACGCTTATAATGTGTGTGGTGCAACGGTGGGGCTGGCAGAGTGGGGGGACGACATCCCAGGGCACGTCTCCTCGGCTGGAGGGCACTTACAGAGCTGCTGAGCAGGGCACAGTGCTTCCTCCGTCCCCTGGGATCCTGCAGAGAGGTAAAAGTGCCCCCACCGCCCCGGCTCCGGCACCGCAGCCCCTGCCCGGAGCGCAGCCGGGGACCTGCGTTCCTCTTAAGGTCAGGGATCTGGTGAGCTGTTTGCATTATGGATTTGGGGCCAGAAGGATCGCTAGGATGTTGAGAGTCTGGTGCAGAGATGCCAAATTCCTGATTAACAATAAATATGTGAAGAGCCTTCCCTCGCCTACCTGTGAGATCAGCCACTCTCTAGCTGAGATTATGTGTTTTTGAGAGCTGGGGTTGCTGAGTTAAAGATGACAGGGCAGCACGAGCAGGCAGGAGCAAACCACACACAGGATGATGTACGTGAAGGCAATGCCAGCATGGACTGCCCCGGCCAGTGCCCGCAGCTCGCCTGGGTCAGCTGCAGCATCCCACATCTTGCTGCCGCGGGAGAGCTGCCGACGTGCTCAGGCCACGCAAGAGAAATACTTCTATTATTTTCATTCTCTTGTTAGGAGACAATGAATCACCAACGAAACCTTTCTCTCCCACCCCATTTTCCTTTCCCTAACCTCTCTCCTGAAGGCCGATTATCTGTGGGGGAGGCTGCCCCCGTGGATGGCAGCAAGGGGGGCTCCAGCCCCTCTCCCTCCCAGCACAGGGAAGCCGCATCCTCGGCCAGAGCCCTTGCGCTGGGTGCTGGGGACGCGCAGGGCAAACCAGAGGTGCTTGCAGCTAAAGCCCTCTGCAGTGATGCCGACAGACTTCTGCAGACCTTTTTGTAATCCTTAGGCAGCTCTATAGAGATGTGATTTTTTTCTAGGTTATAACTTTTAGTTTAAATTAGGATTAAAAGACTTTAGGAAAGAAGAATCCAAGGGACTGCTCAGGGTAGCTGTAGGAAATGCATCCTTAGAGCTGTATCTGTATTAATACAGTTTTACAGTGGTGACTAGATTATGAAGGAAGGGGTCTAATGCTGAGAGTCTCCTCTGGTGCAGAGCTCCTGGTTGCACTGAGATTCCCACCTGCAGGTGCAGTGGATCCTTGTTTATTTGCAGTTTGACCTTTGTATTTTGCAGGAGATGCTAGCTTCTGGTATGGCAGCACAGAATATATACCTATCAGCATTAATAATATTTTGCCTGTTAATACATCACATATGTTTTTATTTCACGCAATATTTATACTGAATTGTTTTAAATCATTTACAGAATTAGATAGTTATTATTTTGACTAATTTTATTTTTAAAGACAGTCCACTGTCATGTTTTGTTTCTATGGAGCAAGATCCTTGGACTTTATTTGTTCAGGATGTTTTAGACGTGAAATGTGTCTCTCTCTCTCCCTAAGTGTGAATAGGGAAGCAAATCTGTTGTTTAAAATACAATTGCTTTCTTATAGATGGAGTCAATATTTTGGTATGCAGCAAGCTCACAGTTTTGTTTTTAGGTACTTGCATCACTTTCTCATCTCAGCTGCGTTATGGGTAATTCCTATTTTGAGTTTTGATATTTAAGAGCTGACTGTTATTGCAGAAGCTGCTGGAAAAAAGTCACATCCCATTTTAACTTGTGGGAGTCTGGGCCTGATCCGGCCTCCCGTGCTCTTTAGGCCTCTCCAGGGCAGCAGTGCATCCCTTTCTTTGGCTGGTGGGGGAGCTCCATCTCACACAGGCTTTCCTCTGACACAAAGGTCTTTCCAAGTGCCTGGTAAACTTTTATTTCTGCTAGATTTGCACTGAAAAAGAGGTGCAGAGCAAGCTGAACTGGGTCCCAGAACCAAAAGGAAAGGGAGAGAGAAGTTTGGAGATAAGGAAGGAACATGGGCAGCCAGCTTCAAACCTAGAGCTCATTTTGTTCTCTAACCTAGCGTGTCCAGGTACCTTAAAACTCCCAATTATCCCCTCTGCAGTTCTGATGTCTGAGAACATCTTATGCATCCCTGCAAACGCTTGACCTTTCCTCTCTCATTCCCGACTTCTTCCTTCTACTCTGGACTTACAAGAACATCAGTTTAAGGCATTTGTGCAATAAGAGTTGATTCTGTCTCCATTCACTCTGGTCTAAGTGGAAGTACGTGGAAGAAAAATACACTTACATCGTGTTCAAATCAAGTGAGGAGAAAATTTGGACATTGCCTTTCACACATAATAGGAGTATAAGTACATGCTGCAATACATTGCAGACCACGGCTCTTCATAATTTGGGTTCATACCTCTGGCTGTGGCTATTAGTAGATCAGAGAAGGTGATACAAGGCATTTGATAGTGATGGAAGAGCTTAAGCATCTAAAATAATTTTCTGCAGTGTCTTCTGCCTTTGCTTTCAGGTGAAACATGCCGCCATTCAACCTTACCAGCTTGACGCCAGCAACTTTCATCCTGTCTGGCATCCCAGGCATGGAGAAGGCGCACATCTGGATCTCTATCCCATTCTGCTCTATGTATCTGGCTGCCTTGCTAGGAAATGGTGTCGTGTTGTTTGTCATAAGGACAGAACGTAGCCTCCACCAGCCTATGTACCTCTTCCTGTCCATGCTGGCCATTGCTGACCTGATGCTGTCGACCACGACTCTGCCCAAGATGCTGGCTGTGTTCTGGTTCAGCGCCGGGGAGATTTCCTTCGGTGCCTGCCTGACCCAGATGTTCTTCCTGCATTTCAGCTTCTCGGCAGAGTCGATGATCTTGCTGGCCATGGCGTTTGATCGGTTTGTTGCCATCTGTTACCCGCTGCGGTACGTGACAGTGCTGACCCGGTCAGTCGTTGTCAAAACTGGGCTGGTGGCTTTGCTGAGAAGTTTCTGCATCATTTTCCCATGTATATTTCTTTTGAAAAGGCTGCTGTTCTGTGGGCACCACGTCATCCCGCACACCTACTGCGAGCACATGGGCATCGCCCGGCTGGCCTGTGCCGACATCTCCATCAATATCTTGTATGGCCTCGCAGTGCCTTTTGCAACAATAGTGGTAGATGTTGTACTCATTGCTGTCTCCTATGTCTTAATTCTTCTGGCATTATTCAGACTCCCTTCCAGGACTGCCCGTCACAAGGCTTTCAGCACCTGTGGCTCTCATCTCTGTGTTATATTGCTTTTCTATATTCCTGCTTTTTTCACTGTTTTAATGCACCGCTTTGGTCGGCAAGTCCCCCAGCACATCCACATTCTGCTGGCCAACATGTACGTGCTCTTCCCCCCGCTGCTGAACCCCGTTGTGTATGGTGTACGGACACAACAGATAAAAGAGAAGGTTGTGAAAGTGTTCATCTGCCCCAAGAGTCATTTGCTGCAAGAATAAAGTGAGATGTCGCAATCAGAAAGTGATGAACACCTTGATGGGACTTCAAGCTTCCCACCCTAAATGCTCTCTTTGCACTGTTTCAGGCAATGTGCCTAAGTCTTCTGCTATCACAGATCACCCGACATCCCCGCATCCCTTTCCCCAACAGTTTGTAGAAAATGTAAGACAAAGACAAAAGTCAGGATCTCCATTTGGCGGTGGAAGGAAAGTGACCAAAGAAATGAGAATCTACCCCAGGTATTTGGAAACCCAAATATATACCCTAGTGTTTTGGAAACACTCAAGGGCAGGTTGGACGGGGCTCTGAGCAACCTGATCTAGTTGAAGATGCAGGGGGGTTGGACTAGATGACCTTTAAAGGTCCCTTCCAACCCAAACCATTCTATGGTTCTATGGTTCTATGGTATGTCACTTGTGGGAAATCCCCTACAAGGTGGAGGCAGGTGGCTTTCACTGCAGTGTGACAATAAATCTACATCTCAGCCATTTTCTCTGGAGTCAGGTGGAAAGACATGTAATGAACTTGTTCTTCTGAATCACAGGTGTGTAATGGAGTTCATTTTAGGAATTGCTTCTTTATTAAAGTTCATGGTATTGAAAAAGTCTCCAAAAGGAATAACACAGAAATAAAAGCAAGTGTTGCAAGTTCGCATGCATGGAGTCTCTTTATTCCTTAACTATATTATTTGACCATACTTTGAGTAAACACGTAGGTGAAAAACTGTTCCCAAAAGAACACCTGGAAATTTATTTTTTAATAAGATAGGTTATAATAGAGGAAGGGGATGCTTCAGAGGCATCAGATTGGGCATGCCAGCTGTACCTTTGGCTGTGTCAGCCAGGCCAGAGGGGAACGGGTCCCCCCTGCCGCCTCTCCCAGGTGTGTGCATGGTCGGAGGTGAACAGCCTGGTCAGGCCACCGAGGTACCAGACACCCTCCTTGCGGCTAAAAACGAGCAGCTTGGAAACTTCACCCCAATAGAGGAACCTTTCCAGATGTTTGTTGCTAACCAGATGTTTTTGCTGATGCCCAAACCCCACCAGCACCTCGGGGAAGCTCAGTGCTGGCCATTCATTTTGGGGTTGCTCAGGCACCAGAGCTGCCAGAGCAGGGAGCCAGTGGAAGTCTCAGTGCTGCAGCGAAATGTCCTGCCGTTGGTGGCATGGGCCGTCACTGCTGGCACTCGATGTACACCCACGTCCTGTTTTTTGGGTTTAGCAGTGTACTAAAATGGGAACATGACACATGGACCACATCATGACAAGAAACGAAACCGCAACTTACCTTTTCTTCTCATTCACTATATAAATTTTTACTTTTTTTTATGCAGAAAGTCATATGAAAAAACGTGCATTTTTAGCTTTTAGCTGCCCTTAGCTTTAAACTGATAATGATTACAAGCTTAAATACCCATAAAGAATATGTTTGCCTGAAGAAGCAGTCTCATTCAAGCATTGCTTAAGATGCAGTAAGAATAATTTTGCCATTCCTAATTTTCTACTAATACACAGGGCTGATTGCACAAACTGTGCTGCAAGTCAGAAATTTGCAAGGGCAGAGTCAGGCTGGTTCAAAAGGGAATCTGACAGCCTGTGGCTAAGGCTGCTGTCTCCATGGCTTGCACGGGAGCTATTTTGTTTTGCTGCTTGAACATCTTCACTGTGTTGGAACCACAGAAATATTTCAGGCCATCTTTCAGCCCTTACTGCCACGGGCTCATCTGAAATGGGGAGGAGAACGATGATGTGTGACTCCCTGAGCATCCCCATCTCCTCAGTGGGGTTTGGGTGGAGAGAGGCTACCCGGGGCTGTTTGTGACTGCCACTAGCAAAACTTCCAAGGAAAGCTTGGTTAGAAACACGCCAGGCTTCAGGTTTGACAGATGGGGCCACGTTGCCCTTCTGGGTTATCTTTAGGCTATGTATCCTGGTGTAATTCAACCCCCCTGGCTAACCTAAAGAACAAAGTTGCTCAAGGAATTGCAGTTAGGGGCAGGAAGGGGAAAAGGAGGCAAAATATAGAATACTGATAAGATTCAGACATGGCCTTGAAGTACATGGGCATGGGCAGGAGGCTGAGGATGGGAACATGGGGTGGTGAGAGCCCTGTCTTCAGAAATGGTTCTTAGATGCTCTGAAAGTATTTGTGCAGGCCAGCATGGTGATACCTGCAAGGTTGTCCTACAAGTGGTGGATCACACAGGATCCTGCAGGATCCAGTTTCAGGTCAGGAGCAGAAACCCCGAGAATGGATAATCCCATTCTGGTTCTTTCTGGCATGGCCAGGATGGGGCACAGCTCACGTGTGGGTTGAAAGCCATGGCCAATGGTGCCTGAGCAGCTGTCACGACCTGAAGGGTCGTGCTCACATCAGCAGCGTTAGGGATGACACAGGAGGAATGCTGGTCCTGGAGAGAGAAAGTGCTGGACAACGTCCCCCCAGGGCTGAACTGAGCCCTCCATTAGCAGCTTGACAGGTCCCAGACCTCATCTTGGCTTCAGAGGCGTTGTGTTGCTGCAGAAGGTCTAGACAGAGTGTCTGTAAATGCCAAGTCCATCCTGAGTATTTATTTGATTTGCAGATCACACACTTGGAGTGTTTTCTTCCATTCCTCTTGCCAATGAGTTTTTTTATGGTCAGTTTCTGCTAATATTGGTTTCCTATCAATAAAGGCATGACATTTATTGCTATTACAGAATGAGCCAAAGCTTTCTCCTCCATTTGAGAATACTGATGTTAATTTTTTGCTAGCACCTGTGGTGCATAAAGTATTGTTTTCAATTTTAGCAGCACAAAGACAACTGTGGATGATTTAGTTTTGCTTCACAGTTATGGTACCTCCCAGAATTTCCTTCCATCAGCTCCTTCAGTTTGACTTGTCTCTTGGCCGTCCTTTCTCAGTCATACCTGGAGGTTACTCCTTCCGTTATGCTCAAGTTCCCTGCATAGTTCACCTCTCCAAAAGGCCCTTTTGTGTCTGCTTCTTGAGTTTTGGAGTAAGCAAATGTTACTTTAACCTTGATGGGACCTAGCCACACAGTTTATTTCTTAGTTTTACTCCTGTTATTCACATATCACCTATATATATTGTTTGTATAAAATTATTTGTGAGCAATTTGCTGTAATGTTAACACTTTCAGCCAGCTCTTCCCTGTTGCTGGGGTTGGGACCAGGAAAACCAGTGATGGA
This sequence comes from Nipponia nippon, assembly GCF_047370975.1. Taxonomy (NCBI): domain Eukaryota; kingdom Metazoa; phylum Chordata; class Aves; order Pelecaniformes; family Threskiornithidae; genus Nipponia; species Nipponia nippon. Next base: position 131,181,463 of record NW_028262336.1, on the reverse strand, counting down.
GAGGATCCTTCCCCTCTGCGCAGCACTGGTGAGGCCACACCTGGAGTAGTACCGTGTCCAGTTCTGCGCTTCCCAGTACAAGAGAGACATGGACATACTGGATTGAGTCCAGCAAAGGTCCACCAAGATGCTGAAGGGACTGGAGCATCTCTCCTATGAGGAGAGGCTGAGAGAGCTGGGACTGCTCAGCCTGGAGAGGAAAAGGTTTGGGGGAATCTTATCAAGGTGTTTAAATACCTGATAGGAGGGAATGAAGGTGAGGGCACCAGACTCTTTCCAGTGGTGTCCAGTGATACAATAGGAGGTAATGGGCACCAACTGAAATACAGGAAGTTCCTTTTAAACACAAGTAAACACCTTTTTACTGTGAGGGTTGTCAAGCACTGGCACAGGTTACCCAGAGAGGTTGTGGAGTCTCCATCCGTGGAGATATTCAAAAGCTGTCTGGACATGGTCCTGGGCAACTGCTCTGGGTGGCCCTGCTGGAGCAGGGAGCTGGCCCAGATGACCTCCAGAGGTCCCTGCTGGCCTCAACCAGTCTGAAGCTGCGATGCACTTGCCTCTGACACCCACAGAGTGGATCAGACAACTGGCAGTCAGTGGCCATACACAAAATAGAAAAGACCAAACCCACAGCTAATATAGATTGACTTAGCTCCTCAAAAGTCTCTGAAGGCACCTCAGATCTTGGCTGTTGAAGAAAGATATCTAAAGAGCCTTTAAACTGCACCTGTTCTGCTGCCTAGGTCTTGCTTCACGACACAGAAATGCTTTTTTTCTGAAAATTTTCTACAGCACAAGGAATACTCAGTGCTACACAAGAAGTTGAGAAACCATCTAAATCCAACAGCTGCTCTGCCTTAAGCCTGATCTGTTGTAACGAAAACTGCCCCCAAGCTCTTGTTTTAGCACTTAATATCTTTCTTTTCTGTTGCTGTAGATCTTGACATTCCTTGACTTGCTACGCGTCCCAGATTTCAACAAATAGTTAAAAAAGAAACTATCTCAATTCCCAAACCAACCAAGTCTCACTTGGTTCCTGACCTTGCAAAATTGATGTGAAGATGATCCAGCATGGTCACAAAAGGTGCCAGGGAGAAAGAAACTAGTGCTACGACACTCAGCAAATGGCACATTTACAGCATTGTCCCCAGTTCCCTTGTAAAACAGAGATGATGCATTTCTTTTTGCCAGGAATCACTGGTTCTGTATAGTTTTGAGGTAAGAAACAAATCTAAGTTTGGCTTTGGTTTCCAATGTTTGAGTTGCATTCGGTCAAACTACTAATTTGGGTTTAATTTATACTGAAAATTCTGCATGTCTGTGATCTTCATATAAAACACAATAATCTCTTTGCATGTATATATCAAATCTGGGCTGATATTTTGCAGTAGGTGTGTTTTAGGAATGTGTGCCCTGTCCTGAACATTGCTCCTTTAGAGAATAATAAAGCAGCAATTTTCCTGCAAGGCTGGAGAATTGAATAAACAACACTTCGCTGATCAATAAAACCCTTTAAATTCAGCTGGCGAACCCGCAGCGGTCTAATTGCCAGCAGATACAGCCGTGTCACTGACCGCACAGCCTCTGCAGAAATGTTTGGGAGGAATGATTTCCTGCGTTTTCTGAGGGAGTGAAGCATGTGGATGGCTTGGCGGGGTCTCACCTGCGGGACCCCACCGAGCCTGGACCTACAGAGCAACTGTATGAAACATCACTGGGGTCCCTGAGTCACCAGCACTGCTTCAGCAAATTAATGCAAATCCACTTCCATCTCAACTCTATTAGTGGTTTGAATCAATAGAGGTCAAAACTGAGGTGAACTCAAACCCTGGACCTTAATTTGCGACATTATTGACAACTCAAGAAATGCCAGTCCCGGCTCCCTCAGCAAGGTGTGTAGCTCTGTGCGTGGGAAAGCAATCTTGCTCACCCGGACGCCTGCTCATTGGAATAGGTCCTGAGCCAACACTAAGACAAATGATGCCCTGTTTCTACTCAGTCCATAATTACTTTCTATAGTAGTTACCAAGCTGTAGACTTGTTTCAGCGTACACGTCATGCAGCATACTTCTGCTCACTCTGGGCCGTGTCTAACCAAAGCCAGGTTTACATCAGCCTGGCTTGTCTGTGGAAATTGGACAGTGTGGCCCTGGGAGTGCCTGCCTCTGGTTCAGTTCATCTTCCAGGGCACACACAGAGCAGGCAGCATCACAACAGGCTGCTCGGAAAGTGATGCTGCAAATGGAAGTGCTTGTAAGGAGAAGAATATGATTTTATTATCTCCATTAGTTTTCTTTTGGACTTGAAAGACTCATGATACATATACAGAGGCTCATAGCCAGAGGCTTATTTTGGGGACAGACTTTTTAGCAGGGCCTGTAGTGATAGAACAAGGGGTCATGGTTTTAAACTAAAGGAGGGGAGATTCAGACTAGATATAAGGAAGACTTTTTTTACGCTGAGGGTGGTGAGACACCGGCCCAGGTTGCCCAGAGAGGTGGGAGATGCCCCATCCCTGGAAACATTCAAGGTCAGGTTAGACGGGGCTGTGAGCACCCTGATCTGGCTGAAGATGTCCCTGCCCATGGCAGGGGGTTGGACTGGATGGCCTGGAAAGGTCCCTTCCATCCCAAACTGTTCTATGATTCTAAAGACTCTGCTGGTACTCGGCTCAGCTGGAGAGCTCTCAGCATCATCGTCCCACCAGACCACTCTGCTGTCTCCTGGGTTTTACTAGAATAGAATAGAGTATTTCAGTTGGAAGGGACCTACAACGATCATCTAATCCAACTGCCTGACCAGTTCAGGGCTGACCAAAAGTTAAAGCATGTTGTTAAGGGCATTGTCCAAATGCCTCTTAAAGACTGACAGGCTTGGGGCATCAACCACCTCTCTAGGAAGCCTGCTCCAGTGTTTGATCACCCTCTTGGTAAAGAAATACTTCCTAATGTCCAGTCTAAACTTCCCCTGGCACAGCTTTGAACCATTCACTAACACATTGGGAAGCCAACGTGTCTCTTCTCTGGGACACAGCTCAGGAAGGACCACTTGGCTCACTGCGCCCGGCTCCCATCACATCCCACTCACCACAAAACTTACTGTGGACATTTGGTCCAGGAGGGACAGAACAGCGACTTTGCACTGCACATCATCTGCACACTGCAGACAGAAATAGCCCTGCCACCATGGGGTAAACTTAAAACCCTTGAGGAAAAGCTGAGAGCCGTGGGTAGAGGACAGAAAGCCTGGGGGCCAGCAGAGCGAACCCAGGGGCTGCTGTCCAAGGGCAGTGGATGTCCCTGCAAGAAACAGCGTGTGGCACTTGTTCCACACCTCGGAAGACACGTTGCACTGGGCAGCGCTAGCAGGTCTGACTCTTGGGCAACCCTTCTCCTGAGAAAGCTCCCCTCTCTCATGCAAATCCTCTTGCAGGCACCAGTCTTTAGTCATCGCTGTGCTGGGTGCGAATTCCTCTTGGCTGGTGATGGTGGAACCGGGGATAACCAGACCTACACCAGCAAGATGAAAGTGCTTTTGTCAGAGGGCCATACAGGGCAGTGCAAACCAGCAGGCAGCGTGTACTGACGCCTAGGGAAGGAGATGCGAGTGTTGCGAACACTGAAGATTGTGTTAGTGCCATTACTCAAAGGAGAGGGAAGGAGCACCATGCTTTGCTGCGGACAAGATCCTAAATGCAGTGGGAGCCCAGAGACAAAAGAACAAGATCTTGTGTTACACCAACATTAGGTGTCCAGACTCGTGTAATAAGGGAGACTTCAGACTCTCACTGAGCCCTTGGAGGAAAGGGAAACACAAAGCCTTTGGGTGGGAAGGGGAGGACGGGGTCTCTGGCACAGGGAATATGGGCAGAGACATCCACTGAAATGAGAAAGTGAGAAAAACCCAAGGGACTGGCTGGGATCATACGGGTCTGTGAACTCCTGCTGACATCTCCAGAGCACCCAGAAGAGAGCAGCTTTCACCATCAAGCGGCCGTCCAGGTACCGCTCCTGGGGTCTGCAGCCCCCCAAGTGGGTGGCAGCTGACCGAGGCTGGTCAGGGGCAAGCCCAGATGTTGTTTTGGGATATTATCCTGATGATTTCCTTATGAATTTCCATTGTTTCATTGGTGTAAATGATGGGGTTTAGCAACGGAGGAACAAAATAATAATGTGACTGTGAATGCAGAGTTAGCAATGACTGTTGGGCATGAAGAGGGCACAGGGCAAACGCAAGACATGAAGTTCAGAGCTTCAGGTGCTGTGCAAAGGGCTGCAAGACTGAGATTGAAGCATGATTAGAAAACGAACAAAAAAGATGTGCTTGTAAGAGTCATACCAACTTAACTGCCTGTCTTCAGGTCTGGAGAGGAAAGTCTGTGCCTGAAAACGTGTCCCTTTTGTCCATGTGCACAAACCTACCTGCAGAGGGGAGAGGTTGCCCAGTACATGAAGGAATTAACCCATTGCAAAAGCAGCTTTCCTGATTTTAGAAAGGCTGAATGCACGGTGTAATTTCTGTCAGCAGTCTTAGCCTGCCTCAGTAGGACTTAATTTGCCGTAGTTGGAAATGTCTGCTTTTCAATGAGTTGCCTGCTGCTTTGTATGCAAGCAAGTGAATAATTTGATTCACGTCTATGCTTCTGGGTCTGCATCTTTACCCCTGTGCTCACAACCTCAGTTGCACAATAACAAACATAACCTTAAGGTGGTCCAGTTTACTATCTGCTAAAGGACACGGAAAAGGTCAGACTGTCTTTTGATGTGCCATAGGGAAGGGGAATTTCCTGCATGCAGTTTATTGGAAAAGATATTGCGGTTTTCAGGACTTTATGCTAGTCACAGGGACATTTAGTCCTTAGGTTTCCCAGCCCTTGACATAAAGACAGTTGGAGAAATTAATTGCAAACAAGACAGTCATATATTGTTTAATTACCAAGAGTGGGCAGGGAAAGTGTAATGTACTTGGTGATCCGCGTGGGACGGCAGATGGAATGGTGGCACACAACACTGCAAAACTTGGCAGCTGGTTGTTCAGACACGAGGCTGTGGTGGGGCAGCGATGGGCAGGCACAGTACTCCCAAGGAATGCTCTTGAAAATCAGTGCAATGCTCTTGTGTAAATCTGACGCAGTCATTGCTGCAAATATGAATACCTACTGGAGACAGCTGTTTGCAACTGGATTGAACCAACTGAGGAGCAAGGTTTGGTGACTCAAACATCAGGGAAATTATGTTTTTGTTAGTGCACGTGCTATCCAGTGGGCTTGGCACTGCAGGTAAGTGGTCCAGGCTGTGCTGGCTGCCGCCTGGAGCAGCCTTCCTTGGTCTTGTGGCTCCTGGAGCACTTCAGTTGCACAAAAGATCTGAGTGATTTAGGCCATTAGCATCCCAAGCTGTCAGACGCTGGATCCCTAGGAAAGAGAAGCAGTCTTAATGCAGAAGAAAAGCAAACTGTTTATTTGTAAAGACCGTTTATAATTTACAACAGCTGCCTCTGGCCCTGTGCTTTTGGAGGGGCAGGTAACCTCCAGCACGCAGTCTGGCTGAGCAGCATCAGCGTTTTGAATTTTTTTCTCACAGAGGTGTCCTGCAGATTTTGAACATTTCCTCACAAGCGTAAAAGGCTGGTTTTCTTTCTATGGCCCATATGTTAGTGTAGGCTGAGGCCAGGATGTAAATGACCGTGAGGTGGGCAGGGACAGAGTTTCCCGGTGTTTCAGGAAAGTGGGACATCGTGCAGGCCAAATGTAAAAGCAACAGCTGCCTTGCTCATCGGGAAGACTAGATTAGAGACCGTCGGTCATGGACGTAAGTCCTAAAGAACTCGCAAAGGGTGCTGATAAAGAGCATGGCTGTGCACACTGTGCAGCAGTTTACTGCTCTGCATTCTCTAAGAATCGTAGGAAGCTCATCCAAGCATCCTCCGAAGTATATTAAATGGTCAAGGAAAGAGGGCTGAAGTCACCTACTACAGACCCTCTTAAGAAGTTCTCCAGTCTACATTATTTATGATGCTGCAATTTCTTATCACTGCAAGTGGGCTACTTTAAATGCTTCCAGGGTTCTTGCTCTCAGAAAAAGAAGTCCAAACAAACTTTGCGTTAAAACTCTTTTAAATTCCATTTTGTCAAATTATAAAATTCTGCTCTGTGAAATGAAAAGACAATTTTTCCTTCAGATCTGCTGCCTACCAGGCAATGTAACAACATTTTCCTTTTTTTCTTCTTTTCTCTTTTTTAACACATTTTATGTGTTAAATGTTAAACACATTTTATTTACACTGTGTAAATGAAAGACAAAAGCTGGAATCACGGAATCACGTGAGTCAACATCTTGGGCAAAAAAATATGAAATTTCTTCCACTGAGAAGGAGAAAATGGTGTGCAACAGATATCAATTTCCTGGGTAGTATGCCACTCTGAATTTTTAAATGCAGCCTCTCGGGTAATGTAATAAAAATAAATAAACAAATAGGTTCTGGCTCTAGACATCATACAGGAAATATTGTTTAATAACTTACTACTCGTATTCATATTCTCTTGTCATATTCTCATTGTGTTTACATTGATTTGATGTACAAGGCAGCTGTAGTATTTCACATTTCCCAGTATTCAAGAGTATAAAGTATTGATAAAATACACATTAAAACCAAATGCTCTCTGCAATATAGAAAGAAATACAGGTAATGCTATTGTCTAATGGCTGAGTCTAAAGACCAAGAGAAGTTTGCGGGCTGGTTAGACACATCGGTTTACTGAAAGCCCAATTAGCGGGATGATTGCAAACTGCAATGCAGTGCAGTCATCCAAGTGTTGTGGGTGCAGGGTGGCTGCTCTTAGGGATGCAATCTCCTCCCTGCGGGATGGGGAGAGGGGCGAGAGTCCAGCACCCCCCAGCCACCACCGCCCCGCGGCAGGACGCGTGCCCGTGGCCCCTGGCTCGTGCAGCCCCTCCTCGCACGCCTCCTGTGCCTGCAGCTAAGGCTGGGGCAGCACGTCAGGGGCGCACCGGTCATCAGTGTCTCAAGGGCAAGTGACACCCACGGGCGTTTGACCGGCTCCTCCAATTCTGCTGCTTAACCCTACGCAATGAGTTGGGCGGCTGCTCCTGAGCCGGATTTACACCGGTCTGTGGCTGATGACCTGCACTGCTGGGCCACGCGCCTCCTGCCCCTTCCGTGGCTGGCCAGCTGAGTTCAGGACAGCACGATGGGTTTTATTTCTTTGTAAGATTAACTCTGCACGGAGATGCGTTGACCTTATCTGCTCACCACTTACCCACCCAGAGACGAGCAGTACAAAACTACTGACTGAACAGACTTATAAATGAGAACTACAAACTCTCTCTCCTCTGCTGGTTAGAGACAGCTTCCCAGGAGAGTAGTAGGGACAGAAATCTCAATTGTTCGAGGTGGAATTCAATTTCGTTATAAGAAGGACTGTGCTCTGTGGTTCTCTGTGACAGAAAGAGTCTGGGCTGAATTACCTGAATCCCTCCAAACTTGCACTCCTAAATCACAGGCAGTTTAGGTCTGCTGCCTGGAGGTCATCCTGAGGATGCCCTTTCAAATATCTTTGTTGTTCACACTGTAAATGAGACAGTTGAGAACAGGAGACAGAGAGAGGTAAGTACTGGACATCAGAAGAAGACGAAGGTCCTCCCCAAGCCAGTGTATGGTGGAGACAGCAGAGACACGGAAGACACAGGTCCGCAGGGCTTTGAGATACTGCCCTTGAGATGTGTCACTGATGATGGTTGTCCAAATCATAACGTAGGAGATGACAATGAGCGGTGAATCCATTCCAAAGACTAGGATAACAGCACACAGACCCTACCAAATATGGAGAGAAATGTCTGCACATGCCAGCTTCATTATGTCTGGGTGCAGACAGTAGGGATGAGAGAGGGCTTTGGCACAGCAAAGGCAGGCGCCTAAGAAGAAAAGCCAAGGGCGATAGCACACCAAAGCCTCTCACTGTGGCAGCCAGCCCTGTGCCCAGGATCCTGGTGCCAGTGAGGGCGGACATGCAGTGCAGTGGGTTACAGATGGCAATGAAGCAATGGAAGGACATGGCCACCAGCAGCCCTAAGGAGATGGAGTGCATGAAAAGTATTTGGGTCAAACAGGCTCTGAAGCCGACTTCTTTGGTCAAAGCAGAAGGTGCTGAGCACTGTGGGCAGGGTAGGGAATGAGATCCTGGGGTTGTGGAGGGACAACATGCAAAGGATGCATGATGAGATGATGGAGATGTCAGTCGTCTTGTGTGATGCAGAGAATGGTGTAGTTCCTCACAACGGAGATGGTGTAGAGGGTGCAGATGAGGAAGCCAAGCCAGATGTGGACAACCTCCAGGCCAGGGGTGACTGAGGAAGGCAGCGGGCTGGATGATGGTGATGATGAGGGCTGTCATCACAAGTATTGGCTGAGCTGCTTGCACTGGATCTCCCCACAACAAGAAGTTACGGATGTGAGTTCTGGTGTGATGGGGTTAAAAGGAAAGGCATCATGAGCTAAAGACCTGCAGTCAGAGGGTGTCCCTGCAGCATGAGGGATATGTTTCCAGGGAGATCTTCTCCGGTCCCGAGACCTTTGCGGGGCTGGGTGACAGATGAAGTGTCTTCCAGCCCTTTCACTGCACACAACTTTTACAATCATCTGGTACCTCTGCGTTTACAGCAGACCCGTCCCAGGGAATATGAGCGCATCGGAGGTGTTGGGATTTGCTGAGCCAAACCAGTGCCAACGTTTAAGCTGTCTCTGAGATCTCTGTCACATACAGTGTTTGTCTCCTGAAACGCTGGTAAAGAAACACAGCAGTCATTAACATGAGCTTGCTTTCTCTCGGAGCCAGTGTGTGCTCTAGTTTTACACAGAAATGAAGGAAAATGCCTCTGCTCTCAGAGACATGCAGGCTGAGAGCCAGGATGACCAAGGAACACGGTGTGTCCATCCTTCGGACCTGCGAGGGTACAGCTGCATGTCCTTGCGGGCAGAGTGCCCCCCAAGTTTTCCAGCATGCAGCAAGGGGTGGTGAGGACATCATGTGCATGTGTGCGTGTGTGTGCGCACACTGTGAATGCCAGCTGAGATGTACTCCCTGCCATGGTGGTACCTGAATTAGCTTGCTCGGGTACCGTTAATGGCTGCAGCACCAGCAGATCCATCTCCCACCAGGCATACTACCATCGTGTAGGAAGGATCCGCCTACCACCCATCGCTCACCTTCCTCTGGTTCAGCAGTCATCTAGCTTGAAAGAAAAATACAAGAAAGATAATGAGCTGTCTTGGACCTTCCTCATCCTGGAAGAGTCTGGTGACCATGAAAACAGCCCAGCAGTGTAGGTCTCAAGAGCAGGGAGGGGAAAGACACTGGAGCATAACCTGACTTCTAATGCCTGGGATGAGGAGACGTTGTACTGGGCAGACCATGCCTTGTCTACAAGCTGACTTCTGGTTTTTCAGGCTAAAAGGACTAGAGAGGTTTGCTGGCTTTGCAAGGCTGCACTGCGTTTTCCCAGGATGGTTCTTCTGGCAGACATTAAAAAGCTGAGAAGAGGTGAGGACAGGTAGACTTAAACTGACCCTCCCAGAGAAGTGAAGGCAAGGCACCCACCTGCAGTCTGACCTGGGAAAACGTTTCCTGATGAAAGGTGAACCCTTTTTTTGTGTCCTGATTATAAGCTTTAAAAAGAAAGCAAAACCATCTCACAGCTGAAGTGCTCCTTACTCCTGTTGAAAGCCAGAATTAGAAGTGCCAATAACTCAAGCTCCTCGTCTCACCGACCAAGGGTGATTTGGCTGTTGCAGTCATTATGCAAGAAATAAACCTGCGTAAAGAGCTGCCCTGGCCCCTCAGACACCATCTCTCAGGCTGGTGCCTCCCACGCTCGTAACATCCTTGAAACAGCACCTTGGGGACTGGAGTCTAATGGGAACTTCAGGAGAGCCTGGTGTTTCCATGTGTAAAATCCCCACCGTGGATCTAGTCCTACAGCAAGTGTTAACCCTTTCTGGGTCCTTTCCCTTGGGTACCTGTCATTCGTAAGCCTGGACTCTAGGCTTACCCTATAGACATGGCAGTGTCCAGGCACTGCAGTAACTGGAGGTTGTCTGTATCTGTTATCCTGGTGTATTCTGACTTTATTTCCAGTGATACTATGTGCAGGGAAACTGAAGATACGTGAGCACACAGCAGTTATATGTTTGAACTTAGCAGCCCCTGCGTCAGGCAAAGCACAGAAGGTACAGAATTAATCTCTTGAAGCCCCAGATTTTGTTATTGTTGCTGGGTTTTAATGTTCTTTGTGGTCATATAATGGCCTAAATGTTCAAAAGTGACTAGAAATATTTGCTATCTCATTGTTTCGGTACTCAGCTTGAAAATTCTTCATATATGCTTGTTTTCAAAAAAGCACTCGGATCTGTCTTCAGCATTGGATCACAGAGCAGTGTTTCAGTTTGAGTACCATGACATTAATCCACCCTAAATCACCAGGAACTTCTGCACTTTGAAGATACAGCTCATTTGTTCTTCAGCCTAGGTACTTATAAAAGAAGATGCTATTCGAATTGAGGCAGGTCTCTGCTGTCATTCTCACACGCTGCTCCATCCCTCGGAGGTGCAACCTGGCAGGCTGGAAGATGGTGCTGCTAAGGGCTGTCACCGTAAGCAGTGGTTGCATAAGCTGCTCTGCGAAAACAAAACACATACACAGGCCAACCTGTCATTAGAAAAGGGGGAAGATGTGTAAAATCACAGAATCACAGACAGAAAAGCACAGAGCAAGAAAGGCAAGTTCTCCTGGGGAGTGGATTCAAATGGGATGGATCAGTCTCCAGCCACTTCTTCGGGCTGTGAGTTCAGGTCTCTGGGCTTGTTCCCAAAGGAGATCCCCAGCAAACAGATGGGTAGGGGGGTGCAGCTCACAAACCTTTAAGTATGGTGCTTTTTTTTTTTTTTTTTTTTTCTGGAGGTTTGAGCTACCACCTTCAGCTCCAGGATGTCTTAGTCTAACTGAGAAAGCTTAAATCATGACCACTCAAAGAGGACTGCGCTTTGCCTGTAGAAGGGAAGCAGGCAGATGTCTTCTATTAATTTCAACGTCAGCTTAGTTGAAATGGATGCAAGAACTAGAGAACGGCTTGCAGTATTCTTTGAGAGGCTTCCCCTTTGTGCATGAAGCTTACCAATAAGCAGTGTTGTGGCTTTCACATTTTAGACAGAGATTTTCAAAGGTGTTTAATGGACTTTAGGTGCCAAGCCTTTCATTCCACTGGCTGCTAGGCAATAGACCTTATTAAACCTCCCCAGTCCAGGTGCAAGTAGAGAGCAAATACACATTGAAATAGAGCCTGTTGCATTCCTTTTAGGCAACATCATGACAGAAATAAATAACGGTCTTATGCTAATGAATCATTTCTTCCAGAATTAAAATTTGCTCATTTTTGATTCTGGATGAAGTGTGAGTCATCGTGACTAAGGCATATATGCATGTCTGTGTGCCTAAGAGACGCCTGAAATAATGTGCTCCTTACAGAGGAGCTGCTGGGGCACACAAAGACTCACAGGATTTTATGTTGCTTCAGTTCAGAGTGACTTCATTACCTGGACATGTGAAGTGCGGAAAGAGATGTGGACTTGGGAGGTGGGTTGCTTAAAGTGCTTAGGGACTCACCTATCTCTGGTGGGGCATTTATGAACCACTGAGTCAGGTCTGGACACCCGGTGCTTCGCAGGGCTGAGCCCTGTCTAACCAGTGAGAAATTGCACCTGCAAATTCTCAACTGCGTCCCATGAGGTTCATAAAAAAATGCAAATTCCTGCACCTGGGACAGAACAGCCCCCGCAGTGGTACCCACTGAGACTGCCTGGCTGGAGAGCAGCTCTTCAGAAAGGGCCTGGTAGACAGCAGGTTGGACATGAGTCCTTGGTGTGCCCTTGCAGCAATGAAGACCAACTGCAGACCGGACTGCCTTTGTGAGAGTGCAACCACCAGGTCAAGGGAAGAGATTTTTTTTTTCCCTTTAATCAGCAAGTGTGTGACTGCATCTGGAGTACTTTGTCCAGTTGTGGATCCTTCCATACAAGCAAAAGTAATGATATACTGGAGCAAGTCCAGGTGAGACCGCTAAGATGGTCAGGTGGCTGGAGCTCACAACATACCAGGAGAGGCTGAAGAAACTGGGTTTTTTTAACCAGAAGAAAAGAAGGCAAAAGAGGTTTCTAATTAAAGTCTTCCGCTACCTGAAAGAGATTACAGATAAAATGGAGTCAGACTCATCAGAGATGAAAAGACAAGAGGATGGGTACAAAAGTTGCAGTACGGGAAAATTCGGTTGGACAGTAAAGGAAAAATTCTTCCTCATGTGGGTGGGACCTCAGTCCTTGGAAATTTTAAAAACTCCATGGGACAAGGGCCAGAGAAACCTGATCTAAGTAGACATTAAGGCTCTGAGCCAGTTAACTGAACTGTATAAATTCATTTTGTGCTGGCACATTTAACCTACTGGGGGAGAAAAATAAAGACAGACAGTTCTCCAACAAAACGTGTATGGAGTGAACCCCTCATCCAGACCCTCACAGATGTGCCCCCACATAATGCCACAGACATCAGGGAGTCTGCTTCAGCAGACCGATGGTAACGCCATCCCAATTCCCAGCTGTATTAATGAGTATGCACAGCTTTCCAAAAGAAACTCTTTTATTAGGTTACAAGTCTAAGATAAATTTGTGCCGTTACATACTCAGGTACAGGATGCTAGGTGCACCCAGCACTCGTTCTTCAGACTGGAAGCATGTTTGCCCTTAAGGACGTTATAGGTTTCAACTATAAAAACTTGTTTCCCATTTTAACTTTCTATCCTTTTCAATCAAGATTGGTAACTGCTTCAGTACAATCTTTCTCATATATCTGCCGCTGCTGGGAGCTCTCAGAGGCACTCAATCCCTCAAGTGACTGATTTTCTTGCTTAAAGTATACAAAGGTATTAGATATGTCATAACAATAACTTAAAAGCAGGAACACGTGTGCCTTATAGATTTTACTAGATAGGGCATTCTTTGGAGACTCAGCCACCCAAAGTCTGCTGCACAATATTTCTTCCTGCTAAAGTGCGTATCAGACACATGGAGGCAGGAGCGATGGATGGTGTGCTCTTTACATAGGGAGAGTGAGTGCACATCTGCATGGGTTTATAACATGGCCATCATAGCTTCATGATTTGAGAGTATTTATGGTGTACCAGTAAAGCAAGCCATTTAGCAACCACTCCGTTCCAAATTGTTGGGCAGGTGCTGACAAGGTGATACCAGGTTACTGGTCCATTCGCCCAGGTATCCTCCGTCAGCCAGGGAAAGCAGACCGCCTCCCCCAGGCCTCCTGAGCACAGGAACAGCTTTGACTCTTGTGGCATGGTTTTTGGGTTTTGATTCTGCTCCAGATATAGAGGTCAAGTGCAGGGTGGCCCAGCTGTTACCTTGGACAGCCTCAAACACATCACTTGCATGCCTTATTATCTCTTTTACCATTTTTTGACCCTCCTTTTCACTGCCTTTGACTTTTCCTTTCTCCACTCCAGTCTTCTCCCAGGTAAACAAGTTGCCTCTCATTGCTTTTTTCTCCATTGGCCGCAGTTCCGCTACATCACTGTCCAAATTTCATATTTCTGATAACATTACCTAAGTCATCCTGACCTTACGTGGTATTACTGATGAGGTTACCCAGGTACTGCTTGCCTGGTAAGACTATACTCCCTAAGGTAGCATCCATGAAAAACAAGTGGGCAAATATTCATCCAGTCACCCATCCATTCATCCACCATTGCAATCACCCACGTTTAGGTAGGATACGAAGGAGTTTAAGACTTGTGCTTTATTTGGTTCCTGATGGCTTCATAACTGGTGACTGAATGACTTCTTACTGGGTGAATGCAAACAATGTGACTAATCATATAGATTTAATCACATGTTCAATTATTTTCTAGACTGCAGTTTAATTCTTCGTTGCAGTACTCATTAGAAATACTTGAGCAAGGTATGTTACAACCTCAGAGGCCATGAGGAAAAAAATCTTGCATATTTAAGTTTTTCTGGAGCATGAATTCCTTCAGTGGGCAGTGGTAATACAACACACCTCACAGAGTAGAGAAAATTCTGTGATAAATCACAGAATAAAGGAGCATGGACAATGACTTAAATTAATTTGAATATTAATTGCTTCTATCTTCACCCAGAAGTATACATTCAATTAGTAACAATGGTGTACACGGCATAATGAGTTCATCCCACTAGTTTCTGGTGAGCAGTTAGCAGAAGTACTTCATGTGCTGTGGTGCAAGGCAGAAGCTCTTCCTTGGCATAAGGACCTTGAGGATGCCCCTTATTTTTATGCTGTAGATGATGGGGTTCAGCATGGAGGAAAACAGAAGGTAGACGCTGGCCAGGAGGACATGAACGAGAGGGGAAGCATGCTTGCTGAAATGGTGAACCATGGACAAGCCAACCATGGAGATGTACAGGATCAGGACTGCCAGGATATGGGACAGGCAGTTTTCAAAGCCTTGAGATGCTCCCTTTGGGATGCGATGCTGGCAATTGTCTTACAAATCATAATACATGACAAAACAATGAGCAATGGGTCTGGTACCACTATGAGGATGACCAGAGCTATTGAATGTGATGTCCGCACACACCGGCTTGATCAGGTCCTGATGCAGGCAGTAGGTGTGGGAGAGCACATGGGACTGGCAGAAGGGCAACCTTCTCCGCAAGAAGAGTGATGGCAGCCCTCCTAAGAGGTATCTGGAAAGGGCAGCCAGCCCGATCCTGCCTATCCTGGCACTGGTGAGGATGGAGGAGTATCTCAGCGGGTAGCAGATGGCCACATAGCGATCAGAGGCCATGGCCAGAAGTACCAAGGACTCCATGAAGGAGAAGGAATGAACAAAATAAAGCTGAGCAAAACAGGCATCAAACCTGATTTCCGTGTAGCTGACCCAGAAAACACTCATCACAGTTGGCATTGTAGACAGAGACAAAGCCAAACTGGTGGTGGCCAGCATGGATAGGAATTGGTACATGGGCTCCTGGAGGCTTGGGTCGGTCCTGATGAGAAAGAGGACTGTGCAGTTCCCTGTGAGGGACGCAATGTAAATGCAAGTGAAAGGGATGGAGAGCCAAATGTGGGAAACCTCCGGCCCCGGGATGCCTGCCAGGATGAACGCGTAACAGGAGAAGCTGGAGCTGTTGACAACCACATGATGGACCAGGGAGCATCTACACTGAAATAAAAAAACCTCAAAAAATAAGTGTACTGCCCACAGACCGGAAAACAGACTTACGCATACTTATATATGCAGATGATACAATTTCATAAATTACCCAAGCTCATAGCAGTGGGTAATGAATGTGCTGCTGATTATTTTTCCCTTTTCATTGATGACTACAGGATAAAATATTCACGATGAGAGAAACATTTAGACAAAAGCATCAAGGAGTTTTGAAATTTATCAGCTACCTCAATATGTGAGAAGTTCCCAATAGCAATGTTTTTTTTTTTTTTAAATACTACTGGTTTAAAGCCATAAATCATGATTAGATCACACATGTCCATCCAGCAGTGAGTTAGACTTTTGCACCCCCCCGTAATCCAGATTTTGTCTTGGGAAGGTGGATTACAGTACTGAGGATGTTTTAATTTATTCATGGTAAATATAACTTGTTATCCAATAACACCTGCAATTGTTCATCCAATAGATAAGAGTTGAATAATGTCTTGAAAAAAATTGAAATTTAATGCAAATTTCACCTGAGGTATCAGCAGAGAGAAAGATCTTTCAGAAAAAGAGAGCTGCAGGAATAAATCTTGTGGCAATGCAGAGTGCCCCATGTACGACACGAGGAATAGCCTGGACGAGGCAGCCGGTGCTGGTGTGTGGGACAGGGAACCAGGGACACAGTGCCTGCTGGTTCATCTCTCCCGAGTGGAAACCCTTGAATCCTTGCATGACAACACTCACTGCTACAAAGGAGAGATCTTTCCAGGGAAATGGAGGTCCAGAAACTTCAGGAAGAGTGCTGCTGCTGACCATTATATAAGATCAAACCTTGCAGAGTTATACAGAATAGAATAGACTAGTCAGATGGAAGGGACCTACAACCATCATCTAGTCCATTTCAAAGGAGAGAGTTTTTTCTTATTCTCTGGGGAAAGAAGTCTCTTACTTATTTAGTTTAGACTACGTGATTGGCAAAAGAAAAGCTGAATTGATCTAAAAATTGTCCACCAGTCGGTGCGTGGTTGACAGTGATGACTCTTCAGTATAACCCACAAGCACAACATGACCCAGTAACTGGAAACTGAAGATACACAGAAATTGGATGAAATGAGACACTGCTACTTTGCAAATCTGAAAATAAAAAAGGACAGATGACAAATTCTTCATCTTTTGGAACCGTAAATCTAAGAACAGAAATTCTTCTGAGATGTGTGCTTTGCCTGAAGTCCATACGATGGTTTTGATGAGTAAATTGGTTATGAAATTCTTCTGGAAGTGTGATGCAGGACGTCAAAAGAAACCATCACAGTGATCCTTTCTAGATCTAATATTTTCTAACTCTCCCGTAACTAGGAAAAAAACCCCACGAGTTAACATATTAATTAGAACAGAGAGAAAGGATTAAACAGTATTTCCTTACTTTGCCCTTGGGTACCATGTAACGAAACCTCTAAGCGTCAAGATCAGGCTCTGCAAGTGCCATCTGAGGTATGAAACCTCATGGCAACGTTCCTGCCCTTTGCATTTTGGAAACCTCCCAAATTCTGCTACAGCTGAGGCTCAGTTTTGACTGTGGGGAGAAAACCCAAGCCAAACTTACTGAGTCCACAAACAGCCACTTATGAGGTCTCTGAAACCCACCACGGAGCGTGAATAAAGGAATTTGGGGGAACAGGCAACCAATAGGGAGTCAGAGTCAAATCTGCTTTCAGCTGACAGGCATTGGGGATCAAGTCCCCCATGCAAGGAGCTGTACATACAGGCGCTAGAGAAACCTCCTTCTCTGCCTTGCACTCATGAAACACAAGGTAGCGTTGGGTCTAAATAAGAAATAAGTCTCTTGAGCCCTGGCTTTGCCTCTGCATGCATGGAAGAATTGCTGCAGTCTGCTGGGTGATGCCAAGCAGCAGGCTCACAGCCTGCTGGGGGTTGGGAGCTGAAGCCTGGGGTGGGCAGAGCTAGTTCCACCTGCTCTTGGATTTGCATGGCATTTCAGGTCCATTCATGTGTTGTGGCCAGATGAAACTGCTGTATTTATCTGCTCTGATCACCTGCAGGTCAGCTGCCTGCCAGCTGCCCGTGTGGTGTTGTTGCACACAAATGTGTTACGTCTCCTCTTTGCTGCCAAGCAGAGATGTGCTGGGGTGTGCGTAGCGGTAATGCAGGCACCCTTCATCCGTTTCCCCCATTCTGTGTCTTACCCACGCTGCAGCATCTCTCCGTTGCTCATTTGAAAGAAGCCCATGCCCACACTGGTTTTACATGGTGGTAGTCGGACCCTCCAAGGACAGCAGTCACCCCATTTGTGTATGTGCAGTGACCCAGCGCTTGGTCCCAGCTCTGCTGGAGGAGATATTCTGGGTGGAGTGTCTGCAAAATGCACTCTGAAATGTCATCCATATCCTGGCTAGTCCTCTCACAGGCTGTCAGAAGCTTGCACATGTATCCTGCTTTTTTTGGTTCTTATTACAAAGGTTCTTCCTCTAATGCGTTCACAAGGGGAGAAAGTGTCAGATTTGTAATGGGATGGATAGCAAATGCAACGTTGTCTTCTGTGGCCCCACAGTCACCACCACCTTCCTTGCCCTTTCTTCGTCCTGCATCAAGGTCTCTTTGCTGAAGCCCTGGTTATGGGGACAGATTTTCTTATAATAGCTTGAATGACCAAAATGGGGTAACCCTTTCTCGGATGAGGTTTGCACGGCATGCTGCATGCTGACCAGAGACCCCTTCCACCCTGCACAACTTGGGGTTCCCAGCATCTGAAAGGATGTAAGATTATCTATGCTGTCCTCTTTTTCTTTATAGTGTTAGCTCTAATAAATAACATTTTAAATGATGCTTTACAGAGTCTGACTGCCTTGCTGGCACTGGGATCACCACAGATGAGCCGCTCCTGGTGCAAAACTCCTCTGCAAGGTGAGAGGATGCAGCGGCAAGGAGGCTGTTTCACCATGGTTGTCCAGGGCGAGATGACAGTGAAGGACTCCCACCTTCCAAACCCCATGGCCTCTCCTAGCCCGATGTCCTGTCTCCTTGCCACACTCTCAGACATGCTCCATGGGGCTGGACAGGCCTCCAGGCTCCAGACAGTTTCTTTCTCACTGTCCTCGGTTTGGGATGGGAGGTGGTGTGGTTGCAGAGCGGTCTGCTGCTCCTTGGGCAGGTGAACAGCCCCTGAGGAAGCTCTGTGCTTCTGGGGAGAGCTTGTAGGTCCGGCCGTGCGATGCTGTGACCTGGGCAGCGTTCAGGAAGGGAATAAGTGCATAGCAAGCACAGGGGGGTCATTTCTCTGCTAACTTCTATTGATCTGAGGCTCCGGAGCTTCCTGAACCAAGAGCAGTGTTTTGTCTTGAATATTCCTTAATGGATTTTTTTTCCTGTGCATTTGTCTTACTGCTCGGTTGAGCCCCTGCAGACTTTTGGCGTTTGCAGTTCACTCTGACAAAATGTTCCAAAGCTTAATCCTGCTGAATGAAAAACACCTCCTGTAATTGGTTTTAAATTTGCCACCTGCTATTTTATTTAATGTGTCTTAGTTATTGTATTAGCAGAGACAGCAAGCAATTACACCTGAATGTCCTCTTCAAGTCACTCAAGATTTTACAGAGCCCTTCCCCACCCCTTCCATCACCCCTCTTCCAGACTGGGGAGTCCTGGTTCACCCAGCTCTTCCTTGCTTGGAAATTATTTTAAGCCTTTGGTGGTTTTTGTTGCCTCTTCCCAAAATCCTGCTAGTACCCGCAAGGGTATGTGGAAGGTGAGAGCATCTGCTTCATTGAGGTTGTCCGGTCAAGACCTTTGCAGCTCAGAGGGAAGAGAAGTAACAGGGGAAGACACAAAACACACAGAGGAGCAAACCTGATAGATAATGGAGACAACAGCAAAGACTAAAACTTTTCAGCCACTAGTTGATGGGCCATTGAGAAACTCCAAGCTCAGCTTTGGAGAGGGTCAGCCTGGCCTTTGTAGCTGATAAGAAGTGGGAAATGATGGACGAAAGGGTTTGGGATACCTGAGCGTCCTGTGGGACTGTGCAAAACTGATAAAGGAACCCTCAGGGGAAGGGTCAAAGGTGGGAAAGGGGTGTTGAGGAGGACAGGGGTGGGGGGAAATCAAAGGGACGGGGTACGAACGGGGCTGACTGCAGCCGCACAGGTCAGACACCAGAGCAGGCTGCAGGATCTCCCTGCCCCGTGTTTCGGCGGTGCAGAGCGGGGGTGGGGTGCAGCAGCAGCCCAACAGCAGCGGTCGCAGCTCGGTGGCACCCGAGACCCATTCAGCAGGCGACTGGCACCCACGGGCGTCAGCGACTCCCTGCTGCAGGCAATAAAGTCTATTGAAGGCTACATAGGACCATGGAAAGTGAGCTATGGGTCAGAGCAAGAGTCTTGCAAGCTCACCGTTTTCTGTCCGAGGATGTTGAGGGGATATGCTGTTTCATGTACACCGTCCCCTCCATGCTGCTGGTCTCCAGTCCTGGTTCGGGCACAACGTTCCTCAGCTTGCTCACGTTTTCCTGGACACCCTGTGCGTGCAGCTTCCACCTGCACTAAACCCCCTCATTTCTGGGATGAAAACCAATCAGATCTGGGAGAAATCACTGAGAATACTTAAAATGCTACTGCTTAACATACTGTTAACATACCCTTAACATAGCACTCCTGAAATATTTCCTTGACCATTTCATTCATTGTTAAAAGCCACACATAAGCCCTGGGCCCCCATCCAAAGACACTTTCAATATTGTTTTTCAGTGGACCTTGGCTTACAGTCACATAGGGAAACAGGCAGAAACTACATTTGGTGTATACCAGAAACCTTTCTAGACTGGTCATTACTCCATATGCTCTCTCTGATCATTAACATACACTGTATTGAACTCAGCAGCTTGTTTTTCTCCAAATCATCTTCCAAAAAGTTATTCAGACAAATTCTAAAAAAACTCAAAAGCTGAAGAATTCAGCATGTTCCTAATGCTTCCACTAACTTCTTCCAGTGGTTAAATATCACCACTGCAGAACGTGCGCCTGCTTACGTGGATTCCGAAGAAAACTGCTTCTTGACCTCCACCCCGGGACTCTTTCATTCTGCTGGAAATGGGGGGAAAGCAAACTCACCCAGCAAGATCCCTCCCCGGTGGGGTCGCTTTTCAACTCTGCAGAGAAGGCAGCGAGCTGTTGTGCCAATCTCCGCAGCATGGTTGTAAATACAGAATTAAATTAATGTGGCTGCTGGGGTTTGGGAGTCGCAGCGATGTGAACGAGAGAAGCGTTTGGGTTTAGTGATGAAAAAACATCTTGTCCCTTGTGCAGAGGAATGGGTGAACCTTATGACTGAAACTAGAAGAAAATATCAGATTCCCATTCCCCTGAGCCCTTTCATCCTTGGTTCATGTGTCTCTCTGCCTGAGAGCAACTTCTGCACAGCACAGATGGAAGAAATCAGACGGCTTGGGTAACATGGCAAGTCTAGCCTTGACAAAACCTAGCTCACTGGAGCTGACTGCCTGAGTGCTCCCAGCTTCTCGGGAGACACTCTCTGCCTGCAGTGAACTCCGTGCTGTCACAAAATGCCAAATGCTAGCTGGAAGGCTGTTCAGCCTTGCCTGTGCTCAGCTGCAGTGACAGCTGCGCCAGTGCTGCAAACACACCTGCAGACCTCCCCCCTCGCAGGGCACGTGTCTCGTGTCGCTGATGTCCCGCGCACATGCTTGCACGACGTCCGTGCCACCGCACAGAGCAGGGAGCTCGCGTCTGCTCACGTTGCGTCCGGAGAGCGGCCACGCAGATCTTCCCTTCGTTTCCCCAGGCTGCTCTCGGCATCAGGTATACAGCAGGAGGCTGAGGACTGTCTGGATGCTGGAGGAGGTGCTGAGCCTCCTCGGGGTCCCTGTCACTGGGTGTAGATACACCCGCAGGTTACAGAAACCCCCCTGTGGTGCCTGAGAAGTGCCCTGTGTGCCTAAGCTGCAGCTGGAGGAGATCTAGTGGAGATCCGCACAGGTGTTAGTGCTTGGACAGCAGCTCAGGTCCCCAGACGCTGGGGATTTTGGCTGAGCTGAGGTGTTTTCCAGGCTGCACGCACAGCCTCGGCTGGACCTCAGTGCATGTGCAGGCATGGACATGCAGACACAGTGACAGACACATCTCCAAGCTGAAGGAGCAGAGGTAGACAGGGTGGCTCTGAGGCTGCCAGTGGCGAGAATGGGGCCTCTGCTGGGCACGCCTTTGAGCATTTGAAGCACATCGAGCAGGTGAGATGCCAGGTAGGTCTGTGCCTGCTGCAGTGATGGGGCAGTTTGGGACCTGGATGTCTTGGTCCAGAGTTGTTCTTTTGGGTAGCTATTATGCTTAGGAACTTTTTCACCTTAAACTGTTACCATCTCACCAAGACAGGAAGGATAGTAGCATCTTATATGCGTTCTTTGCACAGAGGACATCTCTCCATTAAAAACACAGCATCAACAACATCGCTCTTCTGGCATGGGGCTAACTGCCTCCGTCACAGTTATGGGGGAGAAATAAGCATTGCTGAGGGATTGTCTGTCCCATCCTAAGATGCACAGCACAGACCAGGTAAGCTCCTGGCGGTATCTGACTCGCCACTGGATAAGGAAGGTAACGATATGCAACTAGATGGACATCTTTTAGAGGCTTATGGCATTTGGCCCCAAACAAGTGAGTTTTTCCTAAAACCTTTTTTTCCATTTTGTGCTCGATTGATATTTCTATCATAATTTATTGACAGGAAAATGAGAGTACAGCATCTGCCACACTATGATGCAGAAGCCTCACAAGCTGGCCCTTTTGTCCCAAGCACAGTTAGTAGACGTCGGTGGATCTATGCACCACGAATGTGTGTGTTCCTGTTTTCAGCCTGTTTGTTCAAATCGGTGACTTTACGATCTGCCGAAGGTGCATTCAGCTGTGACTGGATAAGTAGTTCCCCAGTGTAACCCAGGAGAAGAGCCACTCTAAAAAGCAGAAGCTGGGAAGCGGAGCACAGCAGAGTTGGACTCTCAAGTGTCCAGGACTAGGGAAACCTCCAGGAAAATCCCAGATGGCACCTGGCACAAGGGAAAAAAAAATCTCAAAACCAGGGCACATTCACATTGTTCCTAGGCTTTTCTTTTTAACCACGTTCCCATTTTGGAAATCAAGACCTTCACTTTTGCTGGGCTGGAATTCATACCCTTCTAGGTTGTTCTGTGACCCAAACTGAACTGGGTAGTCACAGAGTGTATTGCTCCTCCTGGAGCAATGAACACCCATTGTTTTGCATATGGGATACTAAGATTTGGGCCATATTCAATAACCTGAGTGCTCAGTGTAATTTGCTCTGACAGCCAGACTGGGGGCTGCTAGTGCTAGTTGACAGAACCAAGGGAGAAGTTTCCCTGCTATGTGTTAGTTAAATCTGTCAAGAAACAGGCAGTACTGAAGCAAACCCATCTGCTGAGAAAACAGAAGAGATATTGGATAGTAAGAGCATGTTTAAGATAGTGGGGTGAGTTTTCTGAAGCACTTCCTTGGGTACAGAAAACCTGCTTTTGGCCACTTTCAAATTCAATGCTTAACTGCTATTTTTGCCTCTCCTTCCAGGTGCAATGACATATCCAGCTGAAGGATGATCTCTGTCCAAGTGGTCAGCATGATGTGTGATGTTATTATCCAACTTATCTCATAATTACTCCAAGTTCTGGGAAATAAACCCTTGTGGGGCCCCAACGACATTTATTGCTGACCTGTGCAGTGCCCCTGACACTGACAGTCATCAGATCAAGGTGACTCACCCATTAGAAAAGGATAGCTTCCACATCAGTAATTATTTCATCTTCATTCATCAGGAGGACACAGTTTTGCTATTGGGAGCAATGGATTCAGTATTAGAAAATGGTCATGTATAATTTTTTTGAAAAGCTGATTGCTTTAATGCTGGGCCATTTTTACCTCCAGCAAACAACAACCATTAATGACGCAGTTTTCTGAAAAATGTGGTTTTATCAGATGTTAGCCGGCTGACCCTGCCTTTTGTTTCAGAAGAGAGATAATCTCTTTTATTAGCCCCAAGGATGTAGTTGGAAGATGAAGCTTGCAGAAGAGCCTTCTTTCTATAAAATGTGCTGATGTAAATAACAGCCTCTGATCCCACTCAGCTACTACCCCTCTCTACTTTACCATTTGTGCTTTTAGGGGTCCTCATGGCTTCACAGAGAGAGGGGTCAGAAGGGGATACCTTGTCTGCAGGGGGTTTTCCGATGGGAAACTCTGTGTGCATCCAATAACAACACATAATATTACTGTAATAACATTTCTGCTCAAAGTCAGTCGGGTCCTCAGACTGAGCCTGGGTGAGAGACTCATGGGGTGCAAAGTCTGGCTTAAACCCAGGATGTTCAAGATAAACAAACAAATACACCTTTATGTTTAGCAGCTGAGAAATCCAATCTGCCTATGCAATTTGCTGACAAAAATACAGCAAGGCCAAGAGTGATGGTGGGTCTCTACCAAGAACCAAATATTTAATATTACTGAAATAATACCAAAGAATTCAAACCCCTATATCACTGCTTAGTGGAAATCAGCATCTCACTAGGCAGAAGATGCTATCCTATATGTAGATAAGGAATATCAAAATACACACACAACAAATAAGGTGCATAGGACAGTGGTGTAAAATATACATCTAATGTGAAATTTTCAATGGAAACAGGAAAAGTAGGAATAGAAGGAACTTCAAGAGATCTTGTAGTCCATCTGCCACCCTAAAAGGCACCAGCTTACCCAAACCAACCCAGAAGGGTATTTAGTAAATCTGTTCTAACATTCCTGGATGGCACCTCCATACCTCTCCAAAAAATGTCACGCATGAAAGGAGTCATCATGCTTCATATTCTGTGGACTTTGAATGATTTTGTTGCTCTCCTTTTGCTAACGGGTCTTTGTGTTCCTTTACAGAAGGTGCCCCCACCTGTGGGTTTGGTGCTGAGAAGAACGGCAGTGCTACTCTGCGTGCCCTGGGTACAACACTCCTACTCATACTTTCTGACATAGTCTTCACTTTAGGTTTTATTTTCTTGTTTACTTTAGCAAAGCGTGACATTGTTGACTAATGTTTGCCTTGTCATCTCTGGTACTTCCCAAAGCTTTGTTACAGAGGTGCTACTCTATTTCTATTGTGAAAAAGTAATATAAAACCCCCTGTAGGTTAATATTACTGCCAGACTAACCAGTTTGGTACTAGTGTTTACTGACATAAATCCTCCCATTCCTACCAGCCCAACAGCGTGAATTGTATTTCTAGTTTCACATCCAGCGTGTCAGGACAGTTCTGAATTTCAGCCTTCTCCCCATTGTACTTTCAGCCCTCCTGCCTTGTTCTCACTGACAAATTAATAAGCAGTATCCCTATCCGATCGCCAGAAGGATGCTGGAGTTAGACACAAAATTTTAAATAGTCAGGCAGAATAATAAAGAAGACGTCGGCCTGGTACATTCATATGGAATACACTGATTAAAGGCCAGATCTTGTAAGCAAGATCAGATCTATGTACCCAAAGTGACATAACAATGACTACATTCAGACCCAAAGAAATCTCTATTTTCTTAAAAGCTCATTAACGAAAAAAGTGAATAACTGCAGAAATAAGATAGCTCCCTTCAAATCCCTGTTTGCTTCATCTTTGACAATGAATAATTGATAACTTTTCTTTGAAAAAGTCTTTTTTCCAATGAGTTTTGCCTCCACTCTGTGGTGGTTTCATTTAGATCATTCTCCCCTTTCTTGTTTCTGAATATATTATGTGAAATGTGTCAAAAGCATAATTACAGTCAAGGTAGATTTAATTTTCTGTTTCTTCCCTGTCAGCAAGGCGTGTTGCCCCATCTAAGGGAAAAATTAGATTGCTTTGTCACAATTTGTTCCTAAGAAATTCATGGTCACTGCTACTTATTTCCTTGATACGCCATACGTGCTCCATAAATATTTGGTTTGTCTGTTTCAGTATTTTTCAGGAAATAAATGTTACTCTGACTGGTTTCTAATTCCCTATGGCTTCTTCACCCTTTTCCACCTTTCTGAAGTCAGGCCCTAGGGCTACCTTCTTCCAGCCCGGTTTTCTTTCTCATTTATCTTCCGTTCATTCTCATAGATATCTGCCAACAACCTTTGGACTGCTCCTGCCCGCTCTCTACGTGCTCTAAGGGGAACGTCACCCTGCCCTTACACTGCCCTTGTAATTTAAAGCCACCTGTTTTCTTAACTTTCAAACTTTTTTTTTTTCCTGGTTCTCCTGATTTCTTACTTTGCTGCTGATTTTAGACTATTTCAGGGAAAAATAATTTGTAATTTAAAAAATTGATAAATGTCATGCATGTTCATATCATTCATCATTCAATATGCTTCCCTAGCATTTGAATAACAAAGCAATTCTTACATTAATCTATGTGTCTAACTAAATGCAAATTTCTTTTTGCCTTCCCCTTCCTTTCTGTTTTTGCTTTATATGCTCTTGCTATTTCTTTCTGTAAATCATTCCTAGTTTGACCAAGCTCAAAAGCTCATGTTTACTTTCTCATGCTAGGGCTCACTGCAAAGGTGGTGATTTATGCATGATGATTTTTAGAGTCCTTCTTGCTTATTCATTCTACTGACAGGGTTTGAAAAAAAAAAATGCTCTTTTTATTGCATCTTTAATGAACTGCATAGCATCCCAAAAAATATGCTCCTAGACATTTTCCTCATGAGATATCACTATCTCAGTTTTACCAAGTCCACTTTGCTGAAGTCTAGTGCTTTCAACTCCAAAAAACAAACAAGCAAACAAAAAAAAGCAAATAAAACCCCTACAGAATAAAGATCTTTAAAAAGTTGTAGCTCTGTTCAGTGGCACTGCTGCTTTCCTTGAAATAATTACCATGGACCCCAGAGGAAATTTAATATTCCTGTACATGTCTATAGAGCTCTTGGTTGGGCAAAGCCATAAGCCCTAGACAAAAGCCAAAGATCACAGCAGAGTGAAAGGTATTTTGGGGCAGAGCTGAGACCAAGAAGTTGCTCTTCATCTTGCTACCAAATTCTCTCTCCCTACTGGCAGCTGCCCACCTCTGGCTCTCCATCCCCTCCTGCTCCGGCACGCTGCAGCGCTGGCCACCACTGCGGCTCCACTCCTGGCCATCCTTGCGGGGCACAGCCTGGCCAAGACTGTGCTCATCATCCCCTCTGTGCTGCCGGTCTCATCCTCAGCTCTAACAACGTCCCCAAAACATTTCTCATCCAACGACCTGGGTCACAGCAGTCTTTTGCAGACCAGCCGCCTTCTCGTTTTCAACCCATCGGTTTGGGCACAGCATTCCTCAGCCTCTTCACATTTTCCTGGACAACCTGTGTGTGCAGCTTCCACCTGCACTAAACCCCACCATTTCTGGGATGAAAACCAATCAGATTTGGGAGAAATTACTGAAAATACTCAACCCCTAGAATCTGTTGTCCTGCAAGGTCTCCAGCGATCATCCCATCCTTTCGGAAAGCTGCACAAACTGAAGTGCAACCTCTAACACAGCCCGATTCACTGACCTTCCTCTTCTGCACCCCATAAAATCGCCTGTGGAGCCAGGTGTTTCCAGATCTGCCCCAGCCCGGGGCACTTCAGCTCTCCCCGGCGGATGGAGAAGCAGCAGCTCATCTGCAGTCGGAGGCGAGAGGGAGAGCACCCACACTGCTCAGACTGCTGTGGACGTGCTCGCTGCCCTTTCGTCTTCCTCTCGCCCTCGGCAAACCTTTCTTTGACATCTCCGCTGCACTGGCATTTCCCTGAATATCTTGACATTTCCAAAGGAGTCAGTGTGCAAAAGCAGCCCCCATTTTCCCGACCCCCACGCCCACCTCGTCCCGACGCCTGCTTGCTGCCTGGCTGCCCTCCTGAGACATTGTCTGACTGCCTCAAATGGGGCTTTTTTCTTTTTTCCTTTTCATCTGAGCTCACTGTCAAAACACTGCCCACCTCGAGCCTGACTGCTGGCTCAGGGGATTTCCAGGCTGGGATTTTCAGAGCCTGTTTGGTGGCTATGTTCATGGTGCCCCAATGTGGTGGACAGGGGTGGACCCACACCGACAGCATGAATTGCTCAGACCTGTTTCTATGGACAGCAGTGCAGGGACCCCACTACAGACCATCTCTCTGGAAGCTTCTCCCAACCCTTGGTCTCTCCTATACATATCTCCCAGACCCCTGGTCCCTTTAATCCAGACCTCCAGACCCCAAACCCCAGACCCCTCACCCTCCTTGCTCTCTGCTTTGGCCAGAAGTTCACTGGTGGATTGCGCATACCCGCAAACACACACATTCCTTTAATAATCCCTTAATAATTCCCAATAATTCCTGCTGTCAGCCCTTCCGCTAAACATCCCATGATAAATCCTGCACAGTTCCATAATTCTCTTGTTCAATCCTCAAATTCTCCTGCAGGCACCCCACAAAAATCCTATACCCGTTCAGGCAATAATCCAGGAATTTGCATAGTGTCCTGGAGAGAGTTTCTTCTGATGAATTGCTCTAGTTTCCAAACAGGGACAATGGCTGAACCAACGCCTTTGATGGTCTTAGGAGCAGTAGGTGTAGAGGAATGAGCCTGGTTGGTTTTCCCCACCTTGTCACTGCCCGTCTGGTCTCTGTCTGGCCTTTTGGTCACCTGAGCAGACATTGTCAGCTATCCTTGCATGTAGACTCAGTCAGCAGAGCCCCTAATGAATCACAGGGTATATCACTAATGTTGGAAGCATTTTCACCCAGAGGATGCGCAGTGGGAAGACGCATGCATTTAAGATGTTGACTGGGCCCGTGGCACACAGGTACGTCATACCAGGGCTCGTCCCGCAGCTGTGACCTGTCCTTGCCTCATACAGGGATACCCCGGCAAGAGGACCATGAGGATGCTCCTGCAGAACTGTTTCATTTTTATGCCATAGATGATGGGGTTCAGCATGGGAAGGACCGGCAGGTGGACATTGACCGTGAGTGAGAAGGCAAGCATGCTGGCCATACCGGTCAACCATGGACAAGCCAACCACGGGGATGTACAGGTTCAGGACTGCCAGGATACCGGACAGGCAGTTGTTCAAAGCTTGAGATGTTCCCTCTGGGACGCGATGCTCAGAATGGCCCTAGCAATCGGTATATATGACAGAAAGATGAGCATGGGGACTAACGTCAGAAAGAGACTGGCTAAAGCGAAGCCGTGCCAGTTATTGATGTGATGTCTGCACACACCAGCTTGATCAGGTCCTGATGCAGATAGTAGGCGTGGGAGGGGACATGGGACTGACAGAAGGGCAATCCTTTTAATACCACAAATGGGGGGACAGTTGGTAAGGCACGTCTGCACAGGGCAGCCAGCCCGATCCTGCCTATCCTGGCACTGGTGAGGACGGAGGAGTATTTCCACGGGTAGCAGATGGCAACATAACGATCAAAGGCCATGGCCAGAAGCACAGAAGACTCCAAGAATGAGGATGAATGAGTTAAAAAAGACTGAGAAAAGAAAATATCAAGACTAACCTGCCTGGCATCAAACCAGAATACACTCATCACAGTTGGCGTTGTAGACGGAGACAAACCCAAACTGGTGGTGGCCAGCATGGATAGGAATTGGTATGTGGGCTTGTGGAGGCTCGGATCAGTCCTTGCAACAAACAGGATCGTGATGTTCCCCAGAAGTGACACAACACAAATGAAGGTGAAGGGAAGAGATGCTGACAGTTTCCAGCCCTCAGATGCCCGTAAGGATAAATGTGACTGGTGTGGAGGTGGACTTCTTGAGAGACATGAGGTACCAAAGATTACCTGCAGTGAAAAAGAAATATCAAAGAAATCAAAGTAACAAGTCTAAGAGGACATAGCAAACACATGTAAATGTGACAGATGTGAAGCCAAAGCTGAAAGAACACAGATGTCAAATAGGGACATGGACCAGACGCCACAAACTTCAGGTGCTGGAGACCCCAGCAGATGGGTGCTCAGTTATCTTAAGGTAAGGTCATACACAGAAGACATCTATAAAGCAGCTCATTTTGGGGTTCTCCTTCTCTGTATCACATGAGCATTGTAATGTAGTTTTCAGAGAGACTATGCTGCTTATAAAAATAGTTCTGCACATACAAAACATGGGAGATTTGAAAACTGTACCTGTGTCATATCACTATTTTACAAAAACCTTAGTTCAGTGATTGGCACCAAAGAGCTCTTGCAGTTTTCCTGCTCTAAGGATTTGGACAAAGACTATGGTCTTGGCAGTAGGTCTACAGTTGGGTGAGAAAAGTTCCCTCTTACACATTGGTGCAGTGCATGGAGCAGCCCGTGGAGCCCCTGGGGAGCACCGGCAGCACCCGCAGAGCTTCCTACCAGCACAGCTGACCCCTCCTTTGTCACCCCTGCTTTGGCCAGCACTTGCTGCAGAGCCAGACAGAGCAACAGGCATCTCTGTGCCGACTGCCCAGGGTGCTGGATAAGGTCCTCTGGCAGAGGGCTCATAGGAGAGTTATTTTCCCTCTGTGCCTTGCATGTAGGCTGTGAGAAGAGAGCTCCTTTGGTCAGAGGCCAGCCTCTCCAGCAGCCTGTCTGACCAGGAGCCTTACAGACAAACGTCCACAGGTAAAGCTGGTGGCATTCCTGGTCTCCGTGCTGCCCTTGCAGTGGAAAGGGCACTGCCAGCCGCCTGGCATGCAAGTGCTTACCCGTGGGTTGATGCTCAGGACTGGAAGCCTCTGCTGTGCTGGGGCTCCTCCTTTACATCTCTGTGGGGTCTCGCTGTGCACTGGGCTCCTCCCAGCCATGTTCTGCCTCTACTCCCCAGTTTGAGCATCTGGCTTCTCTATGAGACATGCAGAAAGCTTTGTGTGCCCCAAGGCATGGCTTTCTTTTATGAATAGAAGTTGAACTAGATTAGCATTGTAGGTCCCTTCCAACTGAAATATTCTATTGTATTCTATATTAGGAGGACAAAAAGAGATGTTACGAACTTGTAGCAGACCATCATAGCCAGAGCTACAGCAGTATCTTGTCAACTTTACTGGTTACCTTCTCTCTTGGCTGGAGAGCAAAAGGAGTCAAACATCCCCCGCTGGCTGATGTCCCCGCTCTGCTCTTCAGCTCTTGCAGTTAGCTCCTGAGACCCAGGAACCACATCCAACGCAGAGCCTTCCTTCCAGGTGATCTTGGCTTGTATGTAACCACAGCAGGGACCTCTCAGGCTGCAGTAATCAGTTACATACATGCATCCAAAACTCCATAAAAAGGAGAAGAAACAAACCCGCAGACAGCTTGGAAGCACCCTGTGAGAGAGCAAGAGCAGATGGGGAAGTGGGGTGATGCTGCTGTGCACTTGGACTGGGGGGAATCAGTGCTCCTCATGCCCTGGACCAAGGCACTGGAAAGCACAGGCAATTTACCTTACTCAGTATAAGAAATCATGGTCCAGAAAAGCTGTGTGGAAAAGAGGAGATTCCCAGCCTGAAGATGCAGCAGCAGCAGCAGCAGCGCACGGTCTGTAAGCAGAGGCATTTTGGACAGGACTGGAAATCTGCCTCCAAGATCAGGTCCCCCTCCAAGAAAATGAGGGGGGACACTGCAAGCTTGAGTTGCCAACACCCCGCAGCCATGGCTGTCGTCACGCGGAGCAGGCAGGTACCTGAACCCCCCGCAGGTGTACAGTCTCCACCTCTCTGACGATGGGAACACCACTGCCAGCGACAGGAATTAGTACAGGTATCCTAAGTGGGGAGAAGGTCCTCCAGGAACTTGCTCACGCAGCCTGTCTATGGTGAGGAGAGTGCCAGAAGACAGAGCAGCAGGATCCAGCATGAAAATGCGGTAGGAAGAGCTCCTTCTTCTAGCCTGATGCTTTCACCTTGCAGCCCAGACCTTCCTGAAGATCTGCTGGGCGAGCAGGGTTCGGGAAGAGAGTAGGGAGTCACTGCCAGCCTCCCTCACTGGTCTGCCAGTACATGGCTGCTTGTAACTGTTCTGTGAAAGCCCCATGGGCAACCCAGTGATAGCCTGCAGAAAGTGAAAATTTTCCACTGAGCAGAACTATAAACCACCTGTGCTCTGGAAAGGAATTTGGGAGGGAGATAAAAGATATGAGAGTATTTGTTTAATTAACAAATTGTGGAAAAATAACAGCTATACCCTTGAAGAAGAGCTACTGGACTGATGAAAGGGAACATCTTGGCACCAAAGGCTGGATGGTGGCCAGAAAACATGAATTCTGATAAAACTGCAGTAACTGGGTGAAAGGTAAATGTGGCGAGGGGAGATCGTGACCACCGACTCAGGTGAGGACCGAAAAGACTTGCCCCCCCACCTGAACGGAGCATGCATGCTAATTCGCATAGCAAGCGAGGCTAATTTTAATGTACTAAACCGATAGTGTATGAAATGCTAATCACTAACCAATAAGTGTAAAATTAGGCGGGATTATACTAACCATGTAGCAAAATAAATATTCTGTAGTTTTGTACAAAGGTGTGTTAGCTTTGTGGATTCACCACCTAGCACCCATCTCTGTGCAGACATGAACTAAAATACCTCTGCTCTTTGTGTTAATTGGCGTCTGCACACCGGGCGAACGACCCCGCTTTCGGGCCAGCTCCAGCATTCCTGTGCTAGCCCTGGGGAACGGGCCAGCCCGGTCACAAACAGCAGGCAAGCCTGCAGCAGCCCGCCCGGCCCCTCTTGAGACGCTGCTGCCAACAGCCTGCAGATTGCTGGGTCCGCAGAAAGGGGACACAGGCCAGGCAACAGCTGCATGGGACATCGGGAGGGCTCCTGCATGTGCTTTCAGGGTGGCAGAACCAGGTCACCAAGCGATGGCCTGGCTTGGCATGAGCCCAGCCGGGAGCTTGCACTGCCCTCGTACGCGGCTTCGTGCTGAGCAGAGGGACACACTGCTACAGCCTGGGAATGCTGTGGTAAACAGCCACAGGGCCAGTATGCCCCTGCCACCTCCCCACGACCCTGCAACTCATCCCTGAACGGCCCAGACAGACTGGTGAGCTGGCAAAGGAGAGGGCATGAAAATGGACTTCTTTATTTTTTTAAAGGCAATGACTTGTGAAGAGCCTGAATAGGCTCAGAGATGTTGTTAAAAATGTGTTACGTGTCAAATATCTCACTCCAAAGGACTGTGGTTTGAGTGGGGCGTTGGACCACAAGCCCCCAGACCTCCCTTCCCAACCGACATGATTCTTTGACTTTATGATGCTGTGATCCTGGTGCCCTGCTCCTGTGAGGAAGGAGGGTCCCGGCTGGAGGGGCTGGCAGGGAGCTGCCTGTGAAGGATCGGCTGCCTGAGCAGATCCTGGAGGTGTTTACAGGCTCTTCCAAGGAGTCCCTGAAGGGCTGTGGAACAGGAGGGAGATGCAAGTCCCAGTCCTCTCTGCAGTGTGATTAAGGAGACCCATGCCACAGCTGAACCTCTTCCTGACCCAGTGAGCCCCAACCCACACAGCAACATTGCCCGGGATGTTTTCAGAGGGATTTGGAACCGTCAGCCCAGCATGCCCACAGTATCCAGGATGATCCAAATTAATGTGTGGTGGCAAAGAAAACATCACCCAGATCTTGCCCTAATTCATCTTGATCCTTGAGGATACAGAAAGAAAATGGATGTTATTCGTTGCACAAAGGGGCACCTGGTAAGGTGTGTGTCCCACGTGAAGAGCACCCACCAAGCACGCAGCCTGGGACAGAGCCAAGGGAAAGCTGAAAGATGCTGTCAGCCACAGCAAACCCTGATGAGATGGGCACAGGGACAGCAGAAGCCCTTGGCCCCTGCATGCTCCGAGAGCTGCTGGACAAATGCAAGTGCATTGGTCAGAGGGAGAGGAATAATTTCTAGCTCCAGCTAAGTGATAACTCATGTGAGGAGAACATGAAGTGAGGTGATGTGCACAGGCCCCAGAACAGGGCTACAGAGATGAAACCAATTAGCTGGTGATCTGCAGCACAGATTACAGGAGCTCTTTGCTGAAGCAGAGCCTCAGCCCTCCTGCAACACAACTCACAGCTGCTCTAGCAGAGACATTGGGGGAGCTCCTCAGTCTGGTTCACCCCAGTGGGACAGTGAGCAGCAGAAAGGGGTAGACAAAGACAGTGAGGCAATGTTGGGCCAGGCTGATGTTTCAGGATATCATGAGCAGTGCAAGGTCAGCGCTTCCCCATTGCAGACTCAGCAGTCAGCGTTTGCTATGTAGAGGAAAGACTTGCAGATGGAGGCAGTGACTGTTCCAATGGTTAAGGAGCTAAACCTTCATAAGCTGGGTGGTTTTGCTATTTGTAAAAATTCTCTTCAGTTCTCTCAATTTCTGGACTTCAAGAGATTTTCTTTGAAAACAGTATCATTGAAATAATGAGTGAACAGTGATATTTAGCATACTAGGATTAATACACAAAAGATTGCAGAGTCGTATCACAAGAAACAATCAAGTACAGAGAACAGCAAAGGTGAAACATTTGGCCTTTTAGCTCAACTCAGGGCTGAGCAGATGAACTTAGACTGTGATGAGATGGACAGCTGATCTAATCAGCCTCTTCTCTTCAAGGATGCCTTTTTCTAGAATAGCTTCATAAAGCAAAACCTTTCTATAGTACCCAATGAATGATCCCAGCTCACGTAATAACATTGAGTTGCTGACTCTGCTCACCAGGCACAACAAATCACTGCATAGCCCAGCGGATACCACATGATAACTCAAGAAGTCCCCATCCAAAACATCCACAATGCAAGGAAATGCTAAAGCAACAACAGAGCTGAGCTGCCTCTAAACTGCAGTCACTCCATCCCCTCAGCTGCTCCCTCAGGTCAGAAGTTGCTGTGTCTCGGGCAGAGCTGCCTCCGAGAGGCAGATCCTGTGGATCTCTTTAGTTTTTATGCTGTAGATGACAGGGTTTAGTATGGGGGGGGGGGGGAACAGCAGGTAGACGTTGTCCATGATGCGAATGAGAGGGGAAGCATACCAGCAAACCATGGACAAGACAACCAGGATCAGGACTGCCAGGATGTGGGACAGGCAGTTGTTCAAAGCCTTGAGATGCTCCCTCTGGGTTATGATGCTCAGAATGGCCCTAGCAATATATGGCATGAAAATGAGGATGAGATCAAAAGTCAGAAAGAGAACGGCTACAGCAAAGCCATACCAGTTACTGAATGCAGTGTCTATACATGCCAGCTTGATCAGGTCCTGATGCAGACAGTAATGGTAACCTTAATTGCAGAAGTGGAGGAATGCTTGATGAGACACCTGGACCAGCCCAGGACACCACCCTGAGTCTGCCTACCCTGGCACTGGTGAGCATGGAGGAGTATCTCAGCAGGTAGTAGATGGCCACATAGCGATCAAAGATCATGGCTGGAGGCATAAAGGACTCCATAAAGGAGAAAGAATGAATTAAAAAAAGGTTGAGCAACCCAAGCGTCAAGACTAACCTGCCTGGCATTAAACCACAAAACACTCATTACTGTTGGTATTCTAGAGACAAACCCAAACTGGTGATAACAGCACGGATAGGACTTGATACAAGGGCTCACAGAGGCTTAAGTCAGTCCTGGTGACAAACAGGGTTGTGCAGTTCCCACAAGTGACAGAAGATAAGCAGAAGAAAATAGGATGGAGGGCAAGCTGCAACTGTCTTCCATCCCATCAATGCCAATCAGGATTAACACTGATGATCTGCAAGCCCCTGCTGTTCCATAATGTCATGCTGTAACATAAATGCTCTGCAGTACCATCGCTACAGGGCATTTTAAATGAAGATCCCCTCTCTCTACCTCACAGAAAGAATTCAAGGGTGCAGCCTAGCCTGGGAAGCAAGAACAATTATGCTGCTGTTGGCAGTCTTAGCAACACGATTCTCTTCCAGCAAGAATCAAGGGACAGAGGGAAAGAGGAACTAATTGTTCTGCAGACCAGCTTGCCCAGATCTCAGAGTAGCTTGCAATAGGCAAAATTATCCTACCATTGCCAAGCATGGGAACAGTACCAACAGGACTGGTGAAGTGTCCATGGAACAAGTGTCTGCAACTGGAAGTTTTTCATAAAGAAGAGATGCTGGCTGCAGTATCACTTGCAACTAATCCCCCAAAGCAACCTTCAAAGCATAAAACTGAGTGGCTGGAAACAGCAAGGTCAGCTCTCCCTCCAGGGACGGGCCTGCAGGCAGGGTTTTCACATTGGTGCGGTGCAGGAGGACTTCACACCAGCCCTGAAGGGGATCCCCATATGCTTCTGAGAGACAAGGACCTGAGCATTATGTGAGGCACAGTGGCAGAGCTGACCAGAACCTGCATAGACAACGAGCCTGTGGACAGTGGGAGCTGCCTGAACAGGCTTTTCCTTAAACTCAAGCAGCCTCACCTTTACAGTTGTTTTATTTTTGTCCTTTATGGAGATCGATGTCACAGGAATCGGCTCCAGGTGCTTCCTCTTCCCCATCCCTAGCCAGGTCAGGCAGGGCAAACCCATACCCCACACGTGGGCGAGAAGACATTTTTGACTTTAAGCCGGGGTCAGTCCTAGGACAGCTTCAGCTTTTGCAGACATGTTGAAGTTTGAGGGAAAGAAAAAAGTACTTCTGTGTTTCATCTCAAGGAATAAGTAACCAGCTACAACAGAGGCTGTATTATTAGGAGCATTTTAAAAATCCAATAAACCAGAAAAACTTCTGGGAATAGCTGCTTTGATCTAAAGGCTCCTTAAAGTATTTGAAATACTATAAAAGCTCTGCAGACTGGACAGCTGTGGCCTTTGCCTAACCTCAGCAGCCCTGTGCATTTCCCCATTGCTCTCCCCTTTAGCAACTTTTGAAAGGAATGGCAAAGTTTCACCAGAGGCTTGTTTTCGCTTCTGAGGAAGAAAAAAAAAAAAATAAGTACAGCAGTGAGCCTTTACACAGCTACTTGTGACATCTGCAAGTCCCATGTGGGAGGCTGTGAACCATTGCCCCCAGGGGAAGAGAAAGTTTTGAAGCAACACAGCTATACAGCCAAAACCAGGTCATCGGCAGGAGGAGGAAAGCTGTACCAGTCAACCTGCACTGCACAGCTGTAGCAAAGGAGAGGGAACTGTCCACATACAGTCTCTGGACAGCTGCAGGACAAGGGCAGTTCTGCTAAGATGCTCCTCAGAGGCACTTGCTGGGCTGGAAAAGCAGTTGCCACTTGCACCGGGCTGCAGCAGCAATTTGCTATTAGCTCCAGCAATCCATGCACAGGAGGTCAGGCTGCTCCTGCACCCAGCTTTGAGAGGCCTGGCTCAGAGGGAAGAGGAAGAAGCACGGAAGAGTGACTGTGGCTAGGGAGGAGATATTACAGATGCCTCTCATGGCTAGCTGTGTTCTGCAGCAGGAGTCCCAGTGTGGACACACAGGCAACTCCGCGCTCCTCCAGCAGGATGGGGCAGAGCACAGCGGCTGAGTCATCAGGACCCAGGAGATCTACATCTACCCAGGAGGCTACATCTTCGCTACCCCCAGGCAGACTCCTACATGTACAGATCCCCACACCCACCACCACCCAGTCCAGCAGCCTTGTTCCACCCCCAGAGCACTTCTACCTCCTCAATCATACTTAACTTCAGTACAGCAAGGCTGATTCAGAAGAGTATTTTATTATCATCCCCACCCTTCAGGGATTCAGAGCAGTCTGAAAGACCAGAGCCCAGCTGAGGGCCTTGAACAAGCACTGCCAACTCAGCACACAGCCATGAGGTGGGAACAGATGTGAAGGAGCTCCTACATCAGAGCAAAGACACACAGTATTGCCCTTCCTAGGATGGCAAGGAAGTAACTGCCTCTGCCAGCAGCTGAAAGTAGAGGCAGGTGTCAAGGTACAACAACATAACTCATGCAGAGCGCCTACTGGGGTGTGTGACCAGTTGGGACAGACAGACTTAAGTTACCTATGCCAGCTCCTCTTGTAGGGCAGCTGGAGCAGTCCAAGCCATGTCCCTGCAGGGAGCAGTCACAGGGACCCCCACCCATGGGATCCACAGCCCCCAGCTCCCTCAGGGACCACCAGGAGGGCCAGAAGCAGCAGGACCAGGACAGGCCATGGCAGAACACACACAGCTTTGTCAGTCTCAGGAGTCACATTCTCCATCCAAGCAGGGGAGGATCTCTTTTTCCAAGCATAGTACTTTGCCACAGCCACATTGGGATTTCCCTGGGCAGGGTCAAACCACATCTGGATGCAGCGCCCGCTGCCCCGGTGCTCTGTGGTGTACTTGTAGGAGTTGGACCAGATTTTCTCACACAGGTCTTTTGGTCGGGGGAAGACTTGGCTGAAGGGTCTGCACATGGAGCCCCAAGGACAGCGGTTTGTTCCTGAAGACAGACAGCACCAGAAAGCAACGTGAGCTAGCACACTTCACTTGTGTCCTTTCAGCTGGGAGGAGCAGGCCACCTGCCCACAGCCCATCACTGCATCTTAGCTGATGGAAGGTGGCTTGGCCACCTTCTAGTCAGCAACCCCACAGACAGGCAAGAGCAATCAGGGGTCTTGGCTCCAGCCGCCAGGCAGGCAGCAGCGACACTGCCCGGGGCTTGCCTGCAGGGGTGAGAAGCTTGCTCCACACAGCCCACCAACCTGTTGCCCAGTTCCAGCCCTTGTGCCAGTTCTCTTTGCACGTGACATAGTCCTTGCAATCCTCCCACCACTCCTCGCAGTCCTCTTTGCAGAGTGGCACATGAAGAATCCTCTCCCGACGCCAGCTGCTGTCAGCCTGCAAGAAAACAGGACCATGCACACCGATGCTGGCCCCTGAAAGTTAAGGGGCAGGATCTGCCACATCCCAGATTCCCCCTCGGCCCCCTCCATTGGGCTTCAGAGCTGATCTCAGAAGAGTTGCAGCCCCAGCAGAGGCATGCCTTGACAGCAAGCAATTCTTCCATCAGCCTGTCTGATTACCTAAGCAGAGGCTGGCAAAGTCCTTTGAATCTTTCCACCCAGTAGGAAAGTTTGCAGCGTCCCTAGAAAGCTCACTCCTATACATGCCAGGAGTATACTACATGGGGGACCAGCGTATAACATATCGTGTGGCCAGCACAAGCCCTGTTGTCTTAATCACAGCAGATCTGATCCTACCTGATCAATCCAGGGCCCCAAGTTGGGTGAGCACTCATACAAGCACGTGTCCTGGATGAAGTGGCGCTTGCACTTGGGTGGCATCAGCCCACAATGGTTCCAGTTGAAGTTGTACAGGTTGGATTGGTCCTTGTGGGCTTCTGAACTGGTGTTGGCTGTGCAGCAGGCATTGTCCTTCCAGGGAGCACACTACAACAGAGCAAGACACAGGCTGGTCAGGGAGGGCAGGCAGCAGCTCAAGGGAGTCAGAGGATGCTGCAGGTGCCAGCTCCCTGCATAGCCTACAGCAAGAAGCCTTCAGCAGCAAGATGATTTTCTCTCCTCCAGCAAACCCTTGGCCACCGTAGACTGAAGAGTTCAGGGCTGCAGCAAGGTAAAGTTGGAGGAAGAGCAGGAGGAGGACTCCTAAGGTCAGATCCTCACCAGGAATTAGTGCCAGCCTGAGGAATAGAAACAAACTCCCTTCTCTTGCACCCTGGCTTGCTCTTAGCCCCATCCCCACCAAGGACCTGGGGGCAGAGCTCTTCAATTAGCAAGAAGAATCTCTAACACTGAGAGGGAGCAGATGAAAGTGTCTTTCCTTGCCATCCTTTACCTTGTTCTGATCTGGGGTACCTAAGCTTTGGGAAGGGGAAGCCTCCTGGTTAAAGAGGGGTGACAGAGAGCTGACAGAAAGCTCCATACCACTGCATCTGCCCTAGCCATTTGCTAGAAGAAGACAGCAAACTAACAGGCCTCATACCCAGCACAGGCTTTCTTCCTCAGGCAAGTGGTTGCTAAGCCCAAAGTACAAACCAGCCCCTGTCACCTAGGGAGGTAGGCACAGGGGACCCAGACAATCCCACCTAACACATCAGCAGTCATACCTGGTCATGCAGCATCCCCTCTGGGCCAGGCTTGGTTTTGTGGTGTTTGGCATCCATACAGATGTTCAGCAATGGGTCCTTCACAGGCATCACCGCGGAGGCAGCCAACAGCACAAGCAGCACCTGCCCCACTCCCATCCCCACAGCCAGCCCAGTTGGATCAGGGGAGCGAGGAAGTTACAGAGCTGCACAGAAAGAGGACAGCACGGGAGAGGTTTTGCCACGAGCAGCAGTAACCAAGGCGCTGTGAGGGCCAGGCACTCCAGGCACACACAACAGCAGCAAGGACGCAAGCGCAGCCCCCCCTCCAGGCAAGGCTGGGAGGTCAGCTACCTGTTGTCCTCAACAGCGCAGAAACAAACAGCCCTCTTAGTGCTTGGCCTGTTCAACAGTTAACCTCAAACATCCCTGATCAAGAAGAGAATGCTGTGTGAGACCCATTCAAACTGGGGAGGGGGGGCTTTTATATTAAGCCACCCCACTGCTTCAGTGCAGAACTTTCAGCTCCCAAACCTTCTGCAACTAGACATTACTAGTTAAGGGATCTCTCTAGCTAGTGGTCCAGAGGAGGTAGTTAAGCGCACTAGCACACTGACACCTTGTGTGGACCATGAACTGCAGGAGGCCCACCTTGTTTTTAAGAGCATATTAGGAGAGGAAGGCATTTTCTTTGGTTTATCTGCATCTGTGCCTTTGGAGACCCACACCTGAGGTCTCCAAAGGAGACCTGACTTGAGCAATAAAAGACACTTCAAATAATCACACCTTAGCCTTCTCTGCCCACCTAGAGGCTGATAGGACTTTTATAGTAGTTTACTAAAAACAAACAAAACCCAAGAAAACACCCCTCCCCAACCCCCCAAAAACCCAATCACCTTTTAAGAAGCACTTTGCAAAACACAGGCGCAAGACAAACTATTTACAGCATTAAAATAGCATAAAACAACACAGAAGACAGCAATTACAGAACTAAGGAAGCAGACACATAAATCTGAGGACTAGGAAGTCACTAACTTGCATCATAACTATGTATATGTAACCAACAAAAAAACACTAAAAAACCCCAAAACCCCAACACAAAATCAACCTTACCAGCCCAGATAGCCTCTAAATCCTTTATAACACCTTAAAAACACTCAGCACAGCAGCTTCCTGGGGTCAGCTTTAATAGGAAACCCTTCTAACACAGGTGCTGGCACTTGAAAGTGCCCTCCTAATACGTTTAATGAGGTTTAACTTCTGCCAGCATTTGTTACCTTAGAAGCAGTTGTTTTGGTGATAACCAGCTTGTCCAGCCTCCTTTACAAGCAGCACCCTCTTGCCTGGGAAACAATCTGGTGTTTTTGTCAAAGCAGGTCTCTTATCAGCCTTGACCATTCGTAACAAGGCCTTTTTCCTCTACTCACTCCAGTTTCAATTTAGAATCGTTTAGGTTGGAGAAGACGTAAATGATTCTAAATCAAATTTGCACCATTGCATGAGACAAAAAAGCCAAGGAGGGACAGATCCAGGATTCTGCCGTACGCCAAGAATAAATACAACAGGGCTAATGCTCATCACAAAAAAATGACAGGCAGGAATAAGTGCTATTGTCTCAGAAGGAAGAAGAATAACTCCCAACACAAAAAATGAATGCTGGCTGATGAGGGGAAACAGTGCACCTTGTTGCAAAAGCTAAAAGCTAGGGTTTGCTCACAAGGCCCCGTGGAAAGCCCTCACCCTCAGCAAAGGGGCAGAGTCTTCCTCCTGGAACAGCACAGGTTTGGGGGCTGTTTTGCTCTTTTCTTCAATCACATCACTGATGTTTTGGTGATGAACTCACTTGCCTAAGGAGCTCATCTTCCTAAATTTAATGCATGGACACTTCAGGCTCTAGGAGACCCTGCTTTAGTGATTTCCACAGCCTAATGACATGCTGCATGAATAATGACCTCTGTGTGTTCATTCTGAACCAGCTGCGTGCTGTTTTAATTTCTCGGGCTTCTAGCGCTCGTATTGGAAGTGACAGTGAGCAGATCTTCCCCCACTCATCTTTGGGCCTTTGCCACCTCTGTCATATCTCCCCTCCGTTGCCTCTTTCCAGCGAAGCCACGGTCTTGCTCACTCATTTCCCATGACAAGTATTTTGCTCCCTGAGGCATCAGGACTGCGGCGGTATTTCGGATGCACAGCGCTGTCCTGGCCTTGTTTTCTGGTCCTTGCCTAGGAATTTCTAATATCTAGTTTGTTTTTGGAACTGCCGATCGCTGAACTGTGTTGTTGTAACACTATCATAACTGTGACAGCTTGTTCCTGAGAGATAATTGCTAGCCACCAGCCTGTCATTTTGTATCTGAAGTGTTCCATTTTTTCCCCAAGTGCATCACTGTATGTTTTATCTCAACTGCTTTTTTTTTTTATCTGTTGTTTAATTGTTCAGTGACTCAGTCTTATCAGGGTCTTCTGCAGATTTTCGCAGATGGTCCTCCTGTTCCTGGAGGAATTTAGAATCATCAGAAACTTGGTTGCCGTGCTGTTTTCCCCTGCGTTTCCCAGAAAAAGTTCATTGAAAAGCAGAAATCCCAGTACAGATTCCTGTAGGGGTTCACTGTAAAGGATAGCCATGCACCTTTATTGTATGATTCAATTGTTCAGTGATGTCTGGAACTTTACTCTCATTTCATGGCTGCTTATCTGATGACCTTTGGTGGGGACCTCGCTCAGAGCCCTTGGGAATCCAGGTAGACTCTATCACCTGGATCTGCCCCAGCCAGAATCCTTTCCAGCCCTTGGAGGACTTGCAATATGTTAGGGAGTCTTGTTTGCACGTCAGAAGAGCCATACTGACCCTTTTCCCACGTGGCGTGCTTCTCCGTGTGCCTATGGATTCAGCCTATTCCATTTTCTGCGACCTTTTCCCACACAGATACTATGTTCATGGCTGTGTGGATCGCCCAGTCCCTCTAGAAAGCGTTTTAAGGTGTCCCATGTGAACATGGAGATGTCCTTGCAGGGGGTATTTGTACAGGTGACAGTGCAGAAAACTGGGAAACTCTCTCCCTCTCACTGTAGTCCTGCCCATATCCTCATACTTAATCAGATGGGTGGGTGGCTGGGTGCATCTGCATTTGCTCTATCCAGCTGATTTGCCTCGTGCAACCTATCTCCAGGGTCTGGGATCGAATTGCTTTGGATGCTTCTTCCCTGGGGTCAGATTTGGGTGAGCAACTGCTGGGTAACTGCTTTAGGGTGTGCTGCGTGCCTCTGGGCACCCCAGGGTCTGCATTAGCCGGGAGCTCAGTGCACTTGCCTACGCATCGTTGCTTAGTGCCACCGGAGATCACAGATCTCACCGGAGATGCCTGACGGTGTCCCATGTGGCTTCCCACTGCCACTGCTACAGACGGCTGTGTGTGTTGTTACGATCCGAGTCTCATTTACAGGCAAAAAGCAAATGCACTTTATGTATAAAGGCAAGAATGAGTTGTTAGTGTAATTGAAAACAGGCTAATACAAGAATCATTGTTAGTCCAGATCCAGTTATTACAGAAAAAGAGAAAGAAATTAATATTTCTCTATGGAAAAAGAAGTAGTAGTAGTAGTAATAATAATAATAATGATAATAATGATGATGATGATGATAATAATAATAATCAATTAAGATTGTCATACACACACTTCCCCATTTCTACCTCGTCCCTGGGGTCATGCTCACCCTTTCACTGCTCCTCTGGGTCCTAAGGTTGGTGACTTCAGTTTGGTGGTGGTGGTGGATGTTACATCAAGTCATCAAAATCTGGAATCCTTCACAGGGAGTATGATATTGATGTTCATGGCTTCTTCTTCCTCACTCTAGGGTCCATTTTGTGTCTTTGTTATGTTTGATAACATGCTTTTACACCTTGCTTTCTCTTCATTGGTCTGCAAGTCCACGATACGTACAGATTTCCTAAATACGTTGCATTTTATGCATGTTAGATACTCGTTCTTTGCTCTCTTTGTCACCCAAAACCATTTTTGTCCAGCTCCGAGCTTGCATTTCTTTAACTGACCATTCCTGAGTTGCTTATAGCCATGAGGTCTCCAGTACCAGCCTGTGCCCCATGTCTTATCACCTCGTGCCTGCAGTCCTCTACGCCTCATCCTGTGTCCCCACTTCTCAAGGCCCCTGCCATCCTGCCAGATGCGTATTTCTCAGCACTACGCCATTACATTAAAGTCATAAATCTCTCATTCGGCACAGAGTAGCTACTTTTTGCTACTGTCTGCATAAAACTGAAACTATGGTTGCACCATACAATGGTAAGTAAAAAAGCCATAGCTGTAGTCAGAATAAAAATTGCCATTACTGCTAAATCTGGTAAAAAGAAAGCTCCAGGCAGGTCAGGACAAGTTCAAAGAGAGCAAATCTGGCACGCCTCAGTCCTGAGACCTTGCAAACTCAGTACAAAGCCCGCGGCCAGCAGTGGCCATGCCATGGTACTGGGCAAGGGGGTCAGTGTGCAGGACCTGTGTCACAGCTGCCCAGTCAGGCGGATGCTGAGGACATCTTGAATGGGACTCAGCAGCAAGGGGAGGCAACCAAGCTGAGCCCTGGGTAGCCACCAGCCGCTGGGGTCTGGAATGCCCTGTGCAGATGGGGACCCTTGCAGAGAGACACCCACCACCAGTACAAGGAGATGCCTCCGCAGAGGCACCCATGTTTAACCATCTCATGCTGGAGCTGCATCTCGGTCCTGGAGTCCTTCAGCAGTGAACCAGCATTTGGCTACAAGAAGAGCAGAGATAACTCCAGGGTCCCTGAGAAAACATGTAATGTTTTCTTCCTTTCCCTGAAAAAAATTGCTAAAATGCATTTTAAAAGTGAGTTTAAGCAGGGGATTTCTTGATGCACATAGAAGGAAAGGGGAAAAAGGTGATATATTTTACATTGGACAGATATTGTTGCTTCAGACTTTTCATTTCACATACTTAATTGTTCCATCCATCAAAATTTTTGTTGTCTAAAACTTTAGGATTTTGAAGGTGGTCGTTAAAACTGAAATTGGAGATTAAATGAGACAACTCTCAGATCTCTTGGTCTTCTAACAGGGAATAAGAAGTTTTCTGGGCCCCTGCACACCAGGGCAGCTTGGTGAACTTTCAGGTCACTGGACGTTGCTAACATTGCTCGTGGAGAATAAGCAATATAAGTCTGTCTAGGTGGATAGCTCAGATGAGAAAAGGAGTTACGTTTGCTGTTTGAAAGGATGCTGGGCACTCAGGTACCTCGAGGTGAGGAGGTGATGGTGGAGAGACGGCAGATACAGGTAGAGAGACTGCAAAGGCTAATTTGTTCTGCTGCTGCTCTGCAACA
Source organism: Nipponia nippon (assembly GCF_047370975.1). NCBI lineage: Eukaryota > Metazoa > Chordata > Aves > Pelecaniformes > Threskiornithidae > Nipponia > Nipponia nippon. The sequence goes on along the minus strand of NW_028262336.1, from coordinate 131,136,842 downwards.
AAAAATCCAATTATTTATTTTACTGGGTAACACACTCACACGTTCTGCTTGCTGGAAGGTTAGGAAGAGAAACTGCCTCTTTTTGATAAAGTACTTTAATATCCCTGAATGAAGAGGCTACAAATATGGAATTAAGTTATATGTGAGCCAAGAAAGAAGAAAAACCTGAGAATAGAAAGCAAGGAAGGAGTAAAAAAAGAAAGGGAAATGATAGTGAGAGACATGTGAATGAAGACAGAGCGACAGAGTGATCTTTCTTAAAAATTAAAGTTCCTACCTGACAATGAAATGTCTCAAAAGCCTCAGGGACTTCCCACCGGAGGCTACAGACACGTTGTCTCGGACCCGCGGTAGGGGCAGAATCTCCTTGGGAGCGACAAAACAAGATGGAAATTGGCCTCTGAACACACAGGCTGGGAAAATAAACCCACGCGCGCACGGGAGTGCCGGGGAAACGCAGGGGGAAGGCAGCTCAGGAGAAAAGCTGAAGAAAACTGCTAAGTTCATCCAACTGCCAAATTCTGTATTTTGACTCTTCTGCAGTAGATTTGTGTTAGCACGGTGACGTTATCTGGATGTGCAGGGGGTTTGTTCCTGTATCTTGGCCCAGTGCTTGCTCAGCTTATCATACAAACCAACCCCGGAGCAAGCTTCCTCGCCGCGCAGGAATATGTTGTAACACTGAAGTGAGATTAAATTGGACAAGTGAGATTTTAGTCCCCCAAGATCATCCCTGAACACCAGCAATGAAGTATATAACTCCTTATTTTGTCTCTGTGCGTGCCTCGGTTCTTACGCTGCTCTCAGCTCTGCTGCATTTCCTGCGCTCAGAGGCAGCTTTCACCCCCACAGCCCCGTGTGCCACTGGTATTTGACCCGTGGCAGGTCCCCAGTGGGCACACATGGGTGGCAGACCAAGGCCACCGCTCTTTGCTTCGTGTCCTCCCTGAGAGGGTTGTCTGCCATCGCCCTTTGCAATGGTTCTGCTTACTCCTTGCAGAGCAGCTATCGAATTGCAAATCTCCCCAGGGAAGGTCGTTGGGATCTGAATAGGGAGGGTACACGACTTTGGCCAATTTCTGCAGGCCGTTCCCCTCATAGCATCCCAACTTCCACTGTTGTTTTCCTAGTGACAATAGAGGTCACGTCCCCGACTGCTCACTAGAATATATGTTTATGGACCCATTACTCATTAATTTGTATAATCACCTTTTAAACTCCCTGGTGCTGTCCTCCTTCATAACTGATTGTGAAAACAAGTTCCAGAAACTGCTCTGTAAAAGAAGTATTTTTGTCTGTGTCAAACCCTTTTCCTACTAGTTTCAAGTAGTTTTGGTATTGGTGAGTGCCTGCTGTGCATTCAGCCCAGTATTTCATAGTCTCATGCATCTTCTACCAAGGCCAGACTGGCAGCAGCCTTTCACTGCCACGTCTGCAGAAAAAGTGACCTTTTGCCAGACAAACTGCCAAGGTACTATCAGTGCAAAGCTACTTTATGCATGATTACACAATACTGCAATTATTAGACTATGCGAGCATGGAGATACATGAGAACTTCTTGGACACCCTTCCACAGGAGCAGCAACATGTGTTTATCTCATCTCCACCAACACCAGCGCTGTCCTGTGCGTGAGCATCCAGGGTGAGGGGGGCATCCTTGCTGCCGATGGTCCCTTGGGTCTCGGCTGAGGAAGTCATTATTGCTTTAAACAGCTAGTGGAAAAATGGGTGATTTTGATCAAGCAAGGGAAGCATATGGTCAGAAAGAAGCTGGAGCTAGCGTCCAACCACAGGAGAAACACATCTGCAGTCAGCCAAAGTGTCTGAAGGGTTCTCCTGGTATCCACTCTGCTCTGACTCGGTGCGTTAGCTAGCATGCTATTTTCACTTGCCGTTATGGTCTGTTTCTATTTGGAAGTAAATAACTGAGGGAATGGGGAAGAAACCAACCAGCTGAAGTCAGAAGTGCCTGCCCCTGCCACGCTGCATGCCCAGGATCACTGGTAAGAGAGCCAAAGCGTGGGACATCCCAGTTACCTTTTGAGATGGAGGAACCAGAAGCGCACGAGATCTGAGTGAACATCGGGTTAGTGCAGCAGAAGAAGGACTGTTCCCTGTTGTTGATTCCTGTCCTAACCACTATTAGCATTCAGTTTGGGTTTTTTCTTTTAAATCCTTCTGAGCGGTAACCGTGGAGCTGCTGAGCAGGGAGTGAAACAAAAGGTTCAGCTGGCAAACCCCGGCCCTGCTTTGCAGCCTCCTGTTGTGCGCTGCAGCATTTCATGGGCACGGAGAGGCAGAGCTCAGACTTTGACTCAGGTAAGAGACCCAGGGCTGGAGCCTCGTGTTAGTACATTGGTAACAGGCACCCGATAATGCAAAATCACAACTAAAAATGTGCTCCTGGTTTTAATTGAGCCACCAAACCTTTCTGCCTTCAGCCACTAAAACTTCTCATATCTCCCCTGCTACCTCAAAGCGTGCTCTGTTTTCAGAAACCTGCTTCCCAACCGCAATGGCAAATCCTCTCTTAAGTCAGTTTTACCTGCTCAGCCTAAAATCAGAACCTGGTGTCTAGTATGAATTATTCAGATTTACATTGCTATGTCTCATTATGCTTTACTGCTCTTTAAAAGATATTCAGGCTAGAAGTCCTGTGCACCTCCCAGGTCCTTAGGAAATTCTCCATGGATAAAATGAACATACAGCATTTCTGTGGTGTCTCAGTGTGGATGCACTATATACTTATAAAGGCAATACGGCTCTCCTGTCAGCTGTTTCTCCAAGAGTCTGTTGTAAAGCATGGGCAATCGGTGCGAAGACTTGGAGGATATTCCCTGGCTGTGTTTAGGCAAGTGAGGGGTGTGTGATATAGTGGCACCTGGAGATGTGGTTCCTCAGCAGAGTTGGGCTCCTTGAAACCAAGGCATCAGAGCGTGTGTTGTGTGGGAAGAGGGACGAGAGGAGAGCAGAGCCACAGCTGGCGTGAAACCGCATCTCCTCTGGCAGCGGGACTGGAAGCAGCCAGGGCAGAGTCTAGACAACTCGGCAGCACTGCCAAATTCATCACATAAAGAGAGGCTCCTACTTATTTCTGGAGTAAAAAAACATATCAATGACGCAAGGTCTCTCAACTCCATAACGCAGAAGCCCTGAAATGCCATGAGGGCATGTGAAATTGGCACAAATGTCTTTGCTTCACCCAGTACATTTGATTAGTCATTATTTATCTGGGGAACAACTGCAAATTTTCCTCCCTTTTCCTTAGATTAATGATGTTTATGATAACAGTAACACTGCATGTTGATATTTATCACAGTAGCAGGTAAATGAAGAAGTTATTGGGCTCATAGGTGTGCGGTATTTATTCTTGCCGTAGCAAAGTGCACTGTTTACATCTTTAATGGTATGTTTCTGTATCATCAAACTCTCATTTAAAGAAGGGCTTGTACTGCAACACTCTGAGAGAGACAGAGTGCATAACATAAATCTGTTTGCTTAGATTTGGCAGATTTATGATATCGGATCATTTCTAGTTCATGCTTTTTTTTTCTTTGGTTCACTGATTACAGGCTTTAGTTCATCATGTCCTGTTGCAGCAGAACCAGTTTATCTCGTTCCTCTCGTGCCGTTCACCCCAACAGGCATCGGGGCGGTAGAGCTTTCCCACATCTGGCTCTCCATCCCTTTCACTTGCATTGACATTGCACAATCCTCTGTCATCGGGGCTGATCTGAGCCCCCACGAGCTTGTATACTGTTACCTGCCCGTGCTGGCCACCACCAGTTTGGCTTTGTCTCTGTCTACAATGCCAACTGTGATGAGTGTTTTCTGGGTCAGCTACAGGGAAATCAGTTTTGATGCCTGTTTTGCTCAGCTTTATTTTGTTTGTTCCTTCTCCTTCATGGAGTCCTCAGTGCTTCTGGCCATGGCCTCTGATCGCTATGTGGCCATCTGCTACCCGCTGAGATACTCCTCCATCCTCACCAGTGCCAGGATAGGCAGGATCGGGCTGGCTGCCCTTTCCAGATACCTCTTAGGAGGGCTGCCATTACCTGCTGTCTGATCAACCAGATGTGCAGACATCGCGTTCAATAACTGCTATGTCTTTGCTGTAGCCGTTCTCTTTCTGACATTCGACCTCATCCTCATCTTCATGTCATATATACCGATTGCTAGGCCCATTCTGAGCATCACATCCCAGAGGAAACACCTCAAGCTTTGAACACCTTGTCCCGTATCCTGGCAGTCCTGATCCTGTACATCCCCATGGTTGGCTTGTCCGTGGTTGACCGGTATGGCCAGCATGCTTGCCTTCTCACTCACGTCTTCATGGCCAACATCCGACTCCTTCATATTTTTTTCACTCTGAGTACCTGAATAATGCTCTGTTCCATCTAAAGGCCGCACAATCAGTCACAAGCCAATTTCAATGACAGCACGGTAGTCATGGGTGATTATTTGATATTTGTCTTGCTGTTTTACTACAGATGAAGTTTCACCTGTTCCAGATGATTTTGATAAGAGAAGCAATGCGAAAATGGAAATATAAATAATCTCAACCCCCTCTGTTTTCCAGCTGATTCTGTTAATGAAATCCATAATTTGCAATATAGCCTCTTGTTTGCCTGGCATCGTACAGTGATACATACAGCTTCTGCAGCCTCTCACCATGACCCATGCTGTTTATTGTTCTTTTTCTCCCCTCATTTCTTTCTCTTCTCCTGTCCTTAGATTTGAAGATCTTGGTAGCAGGAATTGTCTTTTCATTCTACACCTCTAATACTATATTAAAGTATCTGATCTGTGCTTCAATGTATAGCAAAGGTACAGACACTAAATGCTACGGCTACCAATTGCTTCTCTTCCTGGGCTACATGACTGAGATGCTAAATAACAACAAAAATGTTAAATAACAACAAAGCATATTACACTTTCAATTGCAAAATTTCAGATAAATAAATATCAGTGCTAGACTTGTATGCCACTTCGATGGCATGTCTATATCTTGATTTGTATGGATCAGCCATGTGTTATCCAATGAATGAAATAATTATTCAATGTCTGTGGTTCAAAGACAGCTCTGTCACTTGGGGAAGCCCAGTTCTTAATTCTTTAGCCTGCTGAGAGGTCTGGAAAGAGAAACAAGTGTTAGCAACTCCCGAGAGCACTGGCAAGCAAAGGAACTGGACACACCAAAAGGAAAGGTTTCTGCTCATAGTAAGTGACATGTCCCGAATTAACAGCATATACTTAGCGTAAGAAAGAGCTCTTCTTGGGCTTGGGCTGTAAGTAGGAATCTCCTTGGAGAGATTAGTGATGGGAAAAACAGGAAGCAAAAAGCTGACATGGTTGAGAAAGGAGGTGAAGACAACATTGAGATATTGTGGAGAACATTGAGAATGGTCATTGAGGCACCTCAGTGGAAGACTGTGGTGGTCCGGGAGGGAGAGACAGACGAAGAATGGGGCAGGAGAAGGGTGGTTGTTCAAAGGACAACAAAGTGATATGACATTTTGTGTTACTGCTCGTTTTACAGCAGGGACCCAAACACTTATCCCATTGGTAACGGTGTTTCTGGCAAAACACTGCGTGCCAAAACAACGTCTACCTGCGGAATTTTGTTTACATAAATAGAAATAAGAAGGAAAGGTGTAGTGGTTTTGGCTGAGATAGAATTAATTTTCTTCATAGTAGCTTGTATGGGGCTATGTTTTGGACTTGTGATGAAAACAGTGTTTATAACACGGGGACGTTTTAGCTATTGCGGAGCAGTGCTTGCACAGCCTCAAGGCCTTTTTTGCTCCTCACGCTGCCCCACTAGTGAGTAGCCTTGGGGTGCACAAGGAGCTGGGAGGGGGCACAGCTGGGACAGCTGACCCCAACTGACCAAAAGGATATTCCAGAACCTATAGAATCATAGAATCGTCTAGGTTGGAAAAGACCTTCAGGATCATCAAGTCCAACCGTTAACCCAGTGCTGCCAAGGCCACCACTAAACCATGTCCCTATCACTGCCAAGTCCATCTATACCATGTCCTCGAGCACCACATCTCCCCATCTTAAATACCTCCAGGGATGGGGACTCAACCACCTCCCTGGGCAGCCTGTTCTAGTGCTCCGCAATAAAAGATGAGGGAAGAAGGAGGATAGGTTTAATTTACCTATTAAATTGTCTTTACCTCAACTCATGAGTTTTTGCACTTTTACCCTTCCAATTCTCCCCCCATCCCACCGGGGGGCAGGGGGAGTGAACGAGCGACGGTGTGGGGCTGAGCTGTCCACCGGGGTTAAACCACGACAAAGGGCTTGTAGAAATACTGAATTACTGAGTAAACGAGACAACTATATTTATCATCATACATGTTGCATAGCTGCGGCAGACACACTCTGTGGCTTGTGTGGAGCCAGCTACAAAACACTATCAATATCTCTAAAATTCAGCCACGGCAGTCAGGAAACTTTTCCTATCAATAATGCATCCACCTGGAGCTTCAAAAGGGTCATTTCTCCAAGTTCAGGAAAACTGTGTGAGTGGAGGGGCTGGGAGGGTTCCCAGGGCAGGAGTTTTTCAGCAACTTCTCCTCTTTCTGTTCCTTTTCCTCCATATTAGATATGCTTTTTCTTTCTGACTTGCAGGACACAGCTTTTAAAGACAGCTGAGATGATGGGTCTGATGTCGTCTGCTACCTCAGCTCTAATGTTTCCCCCAAAGACTCTGCAGGCCACACAAACTATTTTGTGGCACGGAGATCTTTTAGGAAGACTCTGGATGAAACATCTTCAGGGACAGTGCTCACCACCATCTGTGGGCACTTGTTCCAGCAGTGAGTTATAGTCACGGTTAAAAACCACACCTTGTTTTACCTTGAAAGGTAAATCCTAAAGCCGTTTTGGATTTGCCAAGAGGCAACATTAAAATGTCATCTTACATGCAAATGGGCACCAGCCCTTAGGTGTAAAAAATAAGCAGACCTGCTCTGTTTAACACACAAAGGCTCGGAGCACAAGGGAAACCTGCGTTTTGGACAACGCTCCTGGGAGTGGCTTGCTCTAATTCTCCATTCTGCCTGCTCCCAGTGATGGTGGTTCAGGGCTGTGTAAGGCACTTTCTGTATCACCCCTGCATCTGGCATCTCACCCTGGAGAGAATTTCAGATTTAAGATTGCCTTGATTCTCTTGCGCAATCCCTGCATCAGTGATCACGCTTCATTGCTCCTTTGCCCGGCTGGTGGGAACTCGACACGGAGTTCACTCATACCCACAGATACAGATTTGTATTTCTTCTTTCCTTCAAATAGCTGTAGCCCCACCAGGACAAGGAACCTCCTGGCTGGCTTTGGTACCCTGCCAGGACTCAGAGGGTCCCCGTCTTCCCAGCCTGTGTTCTTTGGTACAGACCAGAGGCAGAAGCCGTCGTCCCTGTGGAGGCCAAGAGCGTGGAGGAGAAGGTCAGTGCATTGCTGCTGCGTGGTGCCGTGCGCCCTAGCTCACATTCGAGAAGGAGAAATACCTGATTGCTATACTTGGTCCACTTATTAAAACCACACTGAAATGGCAGTACAATGTTTTGAATAACACATGGATTTTTCAGCACCCTTTATTGAAAAATTATTCACTCAGGTAAAATCTCTGCCTGCTGGAAATGCTTTCACAATTACGTATGCCCTGATTACAAACCCTGGGTGTTATCCTTCAGCCATACTGTCTTTTTCCACCAATACTTATTTTTTTGAACAGTTCTAACTCATCATGTTAGACATTTTTAGCCATTTTAGAAAACTTACGCACCAAGGAAAGCCTGTATACTGATTAATAGTCTTTTTCAGCACAGCATTTTAAAGCAAAATGAAATCTCTGCATCTCAGGGCAGAACTGAAAACAAGATTTTAAACCTCATCTCCTCCAGGTCTGTTTACACTTTTGCTCAGGTCTCCAATCCTGTTTTGCAAGAAGGCCACGCATCCCAAACTAGGGTGAATCCGGGAAATAAAAGATGCACATCCCTTCCTTCCCTAGCAGTCCTTAATCAAATGAATGTGAAACACGTCTGACACCTTCCTCAGCATCTGTTGACATGCTTTACCCTCGATACCAACCAAAGCATCCTGCACCAGCAAGTGCAAAGCAAACTGCTGGCCACAAGTCCCCAAGAAGGACTCTGGGGCCTTTGGGGAACTACGGGCAGGACGGCTGGCAGTTGTGCCCGTCAGACTGCAGAAACTCTGAGGGTAGAGCTAGCAGAGGTAGTGGTTGTTGTAGCTATAAAAATATCATTATAAATACATAGCTACTGTAAGTATGTAGCTGCAAATATGTCAGACAAGTATAGTTTGTGGTGAGAGGTGCTGCCTTTTAATAGATGAACTTACAGTCAGAAAAACTATAAAAATCTTTCAAACTTGCAAGCTGTTCTTCCAGTCTGAAAGGTAGCAATCTTCACAGCTAAATATAGCTTAAGAAGAACAACTCTGAGATTTATGGAATGTATTTCACATTTCTGTTTCATGCCCATTTTTAGCACCCAGTGGAATCAGGAGTTTGCATTTTTATGGTGATTTGCTGGTTGCCTTGAAATCCAGCTCTGAGCTAAGGTGAGGTTTCCTATGTTCTCCCACGCTGGGGCCTCGGGGCAGACGTGTGCCCACCACCGCTCCCGGGGACCTCCGGGCAGCAGCTGGGCTCCCCATCCTCCAGAGCCTGGGGCACACATGTGAGAGGCTCCAGAGGACTCAGCTGCCCTGTGGTCCCTGGCCATGTCCCAGGAGCCGGCCGAGGAGCCCTCCCAGGGTGCCACAGCATGTCCTTCCCAGTGGTCCCAGCTCCAACCCAGTAAAGCTTTTTCTGTTCGTCCCTGGCGGTACAAGCCCTGAGGGGCTGTTGATGGAGACGAGCACTAGAATCATAGCCTTGGGGATGGACATGCATTGCCACTGCAGGAGGGACGCTGTGTCTTTAATAACCATTCCCAAGGCAGGAGCTGTAGGAGAAATCTTCAGTGCAGCAGCTACCTAAATCAGCAGCCACCCACCCCGAGAGCCTGGCTCAGCACGGCGCCCCAGTGAGCTGTGCATGCACTGGGACATGACCGTGCAGCCCCTCTGGTGTCTGTAACTCAGGGGCTGTAACCGGGCTCCTTCTCCACCCTGAACACGCTGGGTTTGCAGGCACAGGCATGGCTGTGGTGCCACGCACAGAAGCACCGCAGTGGATGTCCCTGCCTGTCAACCACTGGAGCTGGACGTTTTCCGTTTGCTTTGAACACAAGGTGATTACCTGCTGAAATGCAATGGCAGACACATTCCTCCATCCCTGGACAGGTTCTGCCTCATCTTCTCTCCACACCCCAACATCCCGGCCATAGCCTGCAGCTCTGTGTCTGTCCCTCTCCCATTTAGGCTACTTGAGTTGTCCTCTGCCCATCTCGGTCACTGTGGGTCACTTTGGCTGTTAATGCTGTATGCCGTGATGGGGTCCAGCTGCCTGCTGCACCTTGGGAGGGTGGGACAGTTGTGGGACCAGCTCGGGAACCTCTCTGGGGCAAGCTGTAGAGCCCGTGGAGTGCTGACATCCCACCATGGGGCAGGAAGGGAGCAACAGACCCAGCCACTCATCTCAGCATTGTTCTGCTCAACCTGTATTTAGATTAAAGATTGCTTTGATCTTAACTTGGGCAGCCAACGTGCAGGGATCCCAGCATTTGGCCACCTGCTGCACATTGCTGGTTTCCCCAAAAGACAGGAGGAGGGAGGCTGGCAGACATCCATCCCAGGGGATGGAGGGGCACGGTAGGGGAGAGCTCGTGCATGCAGCAAAGCGTCCTCCTGACGTGCAGGCAGGAGCAGTTTGCTTGCTCTGATCTGGAGCCATAGCTGCCAGTTTACATCTGTGGCTCTCAAAGTGGAACCTGGCCCCTGTGGTGGTGATTCAAGGTCCAGCAGAAGGGCTGTATCTGCAAATACCATAAAGAATAGAATTTTAGCTGGTGATCTGAGTACTGCATTTCCATATATGTATATAACAGGTTTGGAAGATCTGAAGTCTGCACGCCTTGGATTTATTAGCGTTATTGACACTGTTAACATGGGAGGTTTGTATCAGGAAGATGTGTAAGTGTATAACGATGTTTGCTTTTCTGTTTAAACAGGGCCAGGGCCTGGCTTGCCTTGCCACAGCCCCCCTTCAGCTGGAGCGTACTTGTGAACCACTGGCAGTCTGTTGTTGTGGTTGGACTCAATGATCTTAAGGGTCTTTTCCAACCTTAACGATTCTATGATTCTATGATTCATAAAGTGGATTCATCCATTTCTGTCTTTTGCAATCAATGAGATTGAAAAGAAATTAAGCACAGAAGTTGGAAGAGGCAAAGACCATTCTAGACTGAATAAACACGCAGGACCGTTTCACTGCTTGTGCAATGTTAAAGGTCATCTGTGATTTAAAGCGATAAATATCAGCTGAGGCTCCCAGCTGAGTTAACCACTACAGGGGTCGCTGGGCTCCATGATAAATCCTCCCTCAGGAGTCCATACACCTCTCATATAAAATGCATTTAAGGGATTTTTAGTGCTATGCAAAGATCATGAACAGCAGAAGGCTTTGATTCTGCTGCACTGGCCACAGCAGACGCTCCATTATTCGTGTAAGAAAACATCTGTTTAGGCATCCATCTATCCAGATGTTTGCTTAAAAATGACTCTATTGATAGGTCTTATCTTTCAGATTCTTCACTTCGCTCTTAGTCATCAACAGAAAACTAACTAATATCTTGCTCTTGAAACTTTTTCCAATTACTCTTAAGAGTTTGTAGCGCACTCTGTCATTTGCGCATGGTAGGACCTGAAGTGACATACTCCCTTATTCGGATTTAGACCCTGATATTCTTCAGTGAAGCTAGCGTGAATCTGGGGAAACTCTGTGAAAGGCAACGGTCCCATTTCTGTTTCACAGAAATACACTGAGGTTGATGACTGATCTCATCGCAGCCTCAAGTATTACTAAAGCAATTTTACCTCATCGCTGCTGTTCAGATACCGTGGGCAGGGAGGAAAGAGCAGAAGCCTGGGAAAAGGCAGAGGAAAAAAAAGCCTTTAAAATCGGAAAAAAAAGGAGGTCTGAACACTCCAGTAGTGGCCAGTAGGAAAGTATAGGAAGGGGGCCGGCACAGGCAAAGTCTCTACGAGCAAACTGTGGGGACCGTCCCGGCGCAGCTTTGGCCAGAAGGGCCGGTTGTGGCCACTGTGCGTGGAGTTCTGTGCAGTTTAACAGCCCGGAGGTGTCGGGGCTGCACTGCTCGCCCTGGGGCAGGGCACAGGTCCCTGTACCGCTCAGCTTCGTGGTGCACCCTGCAAAACCTCCCAGCTGCCAGCAATTCACTGGTTAGGGATTCCCTGGGATGTTCATGCTCCTGTGTTTAGACTCTAGGGTAAAATTTAGTCACAATCCCTAGAAAATTTATACATAAATGAATGATCAAGTAATGGTTTTTGGCAAGTAATGAGACAAGCAGAAACTTTTACGAATTTGTCAAATATAAATCACATCAATCAGATAATTTCTTTTGTGTGGAAAGGTGGCAAAGTTTATACATAGGGGAAAAGAATATATCTCTTAATTTTTGAGGTGAATTAGCATGGATATTACATAATATTTTCATAAATGAGCCAGAGAATATTGCTGAGCTTGAACCATTATGGGGAAGTTTCAAATCCCATTTCTTTTGCTACTACAGAGAAAGAAGAAGTGAGAATCTGAATGAGCATCCTGGACCTTATATTAGCCTGGGTAGCAGAGAAAAGAAAATACTTATTTTATTACCACAGCTTCTCCAGGAGCACAGAAAAAAGAAAGATTAGTGCCCAGCGTAATCTTGAAAAATTGAAGGAATGGTCTAAAAAAAACCACAAATAGAATAAAATTCACATTCAGTATGGGAAAAACATGGGCACATATAGATAGCAGAAGAGACTGGAGAGGTTATAGTGGTGTTTATAAACGGAAGAGCAGCCACCGGTGATGTGATACTGAGAGGAGGGACATCGCGCCGGGATGCATCCAGAGCAACATCGCCTGTGAGGCCGGTGCGATTGCCCTACGAGAGACGTGATCTGATCGCTGACTGACTTGGCCTCCTGAGCCTTCCCATTTTTACTGTCTCATGGATAATAAGATAAACTCAACTCTGAGTATTTGGATTTCAACTCCGCTTCAGGTGTAAACTGTATGATTTGGTGAAAAATACAGCAGCCGGCTGTATTGATTTTGTGAGTGCTGCTAGAAATGCTAGGTGCTTTATGAATGGTTATCTATGTGCCTGTCTCTCTGGGAAGGATGGATATCACACTTCTGACAAAAAGGCTTTCAAAATTGATTGACAATCAAGCCTGGTAGGAGGCTTTTTTTTTTTTTTGTTCCATGGGAAATTCCAGAAAAGAAAAAAAACTTACTTTACTATATGTAACAGAGGGACTCCCAAATGAAGTGGGGGAGGTATTTCCATGAGAGGGTTGCTAGCTGTGACTTACGCTGATCACAGCTCCTGAAGAGGAGGCTGTAAGTGGGCATCAAAGCTATTTGGGATGGCTAAGAAAGTAGGATTGTAAATAGAAGTGGTTGTGAGTTGATAATCTTATTGAAATCAGAATGGTTCAAGGATTACGAAATGTGAGGTTGCTTAGAAAGTAGATCCCACAGAGTTCAAATATACAGCTGAGCCATAACAGCCAGTTGTTATTATTAATGATAATTAGCACAAATAAAAACAGTGCTTGAGGACGTAGTGTGCTGTTGCCACAGACAGCCTTGGGTCTGAATAGATTTGTCCCACAGATTTTGTTTTAAATTTCATTTTAATTGGTGCTTTCATTCGAGATGAGGACTGTCTGGCTAGAAAGGAGATCTGTGGAAAAGGGCCTGGGGTGCTGGTGGGTACAAGTGACCCCGACATCACCAGGACACCTTGCAGTGAAGGTGGACAGTGCTGGGTCTTTGGGGGTGCTGGGGCACGCAGGCTGTGCAGAGCAGTGGTTCCCCCCAGTTCAGCAGTGGTGAGACCATGTCTGGGCACTGGGTCCAGTCTGGGTCTTCCAGTAGAGCAGACAGTGACAGGCTGAAGATGCTGGAGCCTGAGCTGTGTGGGTTTTACTACCAAGCCATCTACTTTGACTCATACCTCAGCTAGTTGTATTTCATCCACACCTTCTCCACCATCAAATCTGCTGTGCTGATGGTCATAGCTTTTGACCTCTTTGTCATGACCTGCGGCCCCCGAGGCACACACCCCTCCTGACAAACTCCCTGGTCACCAAGACTGGTGTGGGGTTGACCATCCAGGCAGTGCTTCTGATGTTCCTGTCCTCCTTTCTCTTGAAGATGCTGCAATATCACTGGGTAACTGGTCTCTCGCACTCTTTCTTGTCTACACCAGGATATCGTCAGTGTGGCCCAGTCACATTTATGTAACATTTGTGAGACAGCAGCATTTATGGCTTAAGTGTTTGCTCTTTCCTTGATGGCTTCAGACTTACTGTTACCTGTTCTGTTGTACATCATGATCCTTAAGACTATCTTGAGTATTGTATCCAAGGAGGAGCAGTCCAGGGCCTTGAACACTGCATCTCCCACATCTGTGCCGTCCTAATCTTCGACATCCCAGTGATCGGTCTGTCTGTCATTCACAAGTTTGGGAAAAAATGCTTCTCCTATTGTTCACATCCTCATGGCCAACATCTGCTTGCTGGTCCCACCATGATGAACCAGATCGTGTACAGTGTGAAAACCAAACAGATCTGTACCACCAGAAAGCTGCAAGAAACCAGATGTGACTCCATGGTCATGGTGTGAGCTGCATCGGAGCTGAGGGGTCTGACCGTGACTGCAGAGGTGGGTGGGTAAAGCCTTGCAGGTGGCAGTGGAGTCACGCAGCTCAGAAAGGCAATGAGAATTAGGTTAAAAGTTTAAGGGCAAACTGACCACCCGGTGCCAACTGGAATAACTGCTAAGACTTGGGCAGCAAAATTCCAGCTGCAAGGTGTGCCATTGTTATAGTCAGATGCGGCTTCTTACATTGCACACATAAGATGTTATTAATTAGAAGAAATGCATATAACTCTGAGTGATGCAACTGCATAAATATTTTAACCAAACATGATTTCCTCCATTGATTTTCCTCTTAAAATAATGTCTAATGGAGAATCATGTTCTGCCTGCTTTCTTTGGTAAAAAAAAAAGGAAGAAATAAATACTGCAATGAAGTTTAAAATGTTGCAGCAGAATACTGGATATATCCACCAATATTATGCTAGGAATATCAGCAATTTGCATCAGTTAGTTAGGGAACACAGCCATCACAAGGATCGGAAAGGGGTTATCAGTAAGAACAGTTATTCTCAGTGGGTACAAAGGAGAGTTAAAGATTAACCAGAAAAAGCAAATGCAGGCTCTCACAAGATAGAATTCCTGCTGGATGAATCATCTCGGGCAGTCGGGATAAGCTGTGAGACACACCACGAGGATGGGTTTGCCACAGGTCTACCCAGGGTTTCATGTACAAAAGGTGTGTGCCTGCGCCATGAGCCCGGTGCTCCCAGGGCATGCCAAACCCTGCTGCCTGTACACAGGACGGGCTGTCAGCCCACGAACAGAGAGACCTGGGCATCTGCCTTCCTCGGTAATGCACACACTACTAATCCATGAATTTATTGTGTATTCTATTTCCATGTAAACAAACACACAGGGTTTGGAGCAGGGAGGAGTTAATTTTGCTGCCTGGTCCTCAGATGTCCCATTTCACCAGCATTTTATACCCATTATGCTATGGTGTGGAATCACCAAGTTTTGCCTCCAGACACCTTTCTGAGCAAAGGCTCTGCGTTTGCCATCTCCTGGCCTGTGCCATGGGAAGGCTGAACCATACTTCACACTGGTTTTTCCTCAAGACCCTGGAAGGATGAGCTGATGCGCAGCTTTGTGGGACAGGGGTAGTAACAAGGACAAGACATACGTGGTCAAGATCCATCCCTAAAGAGCATTAGTGGTCTACTAATTGCACGCCTTCAAGGGAAGGAGGAATTCCTCGGGCTCTGGTTGCTCAGGCGCACTTTCGTTTTGTCCATGCTGGACACTGAATCAGAGGTGGATTAACACACAGGGGTCTATGGATGATCCTCATGGATCTATGAATTTCATGGAGTTGTTTTCCCACCCTGAGTTCCCTGCTGTGATCTAGCCCTACTCATCAGACAGCCCTGCCTTATGTGACCAATCCTGCTTGTCCTAGGACTGTGAGGTTTCTCATTACCATGCTGATGGCGACTGGGGAGTTTCTTGTGTCTCCTTCTGTTGGGGATGGTGAAATGAAGGATTTTCTGGTCCACCAGTGGGAGACACTTCCAGACTGAGGTGAGGTCTGGTCCCAGCCCTTCCCCATCCCAGCAGAGCTTCAAAAATGTCTCTGGAAAATCTGGGATCATAGAATCCTAGAATGCTTTGGGATGGAAAGGACCTTTAAAGGTCATCTGGTCCAACCCCCCTGCAATTGGCAGGGACATCTTCAACTCGATAAATCCCTGGGATGCCCAGGGATACTTGATGGTCCCAAGTGTGGGCTTCCCACCTTCCCCTCTCAACACACTGCTCCAGCTGCTTCTCCTGGCCCTGTGACCTGCTGCTCCACCTTCTCCTTTCCATCTACCCAGCCCTAGGCTGCAACACCTCCAGAAAACTGCCAGAGCTGCCCTCTTTCCTCAGAAGCCCTCCGTCACCTGCAGGCACGGAGTGAGGCCAGATGATGCTTAGTAACACTCCCAGCTCCTCTCAAACCCTTCCTGGCACAGGACCTCCCACAGCTTTTCTGGCTCCAGCAGTGGAAAGAGAATGAGCTGGAAGTGAGGAGGTGACAGGACCATCAGGGGAAGAGGAGGGAATGGGTCTTAAACACCACCCCCTCCTGTCAGGCACTAATACTGTGACCCTGTGTCCCAGGGGATAAGGGCTGAGTTGTGAGATCTCAGCCTCTCATGATGGCAGGTAGCCCAGCTCCTTCTCCTGGCCCTGATGCTCCCCTTCCCTTATCTCCTCCATATTGGGGGACTGACAAATTTTCTCGGAGTGCTACAACAGAGGGTTCAGCCTGGCTGCTGGTGCGATAGCTCTTTCTTACAAGGGTGCTGGAGAGGAAAGCACAGCAAATGTCTGGTCTGTTCCTACCTTTTTCGTGGAGACATTTCCGATGACTTGGCAGCAACCACTGTAATTCTCTGCCTCAACTCCCACCCTGCCAATGGAGGAATATATACTGTTTTTTTGTTCCTTTTCTGCCTGTTGGACAATGTCTCTGCTCGGCGATATTGCAATCAGATCAGACACCAACAGGGACCGATGGGACCTGCTGAGCAGGAAAGCAAGTGTTCTCTCTGGCACAAGCCTGCAGTCAGTCGTGCGTGAGCAATCCCTGTCCCTGGGCAGCACTGGGGTCCTGGGGCTGGGGACAAGTAAGGAGCATGACCCAGCTGCAAAGCCCCTGACTGGCTCCGGCTGCTCCTGCAGTAACGGAGCGGTGGGCTGACCGCGTGGGGCATCCTGCAAGTAGGAATGTGTATGCATTGCATGGCAGCAAAAGCCCCAAGATCTTTTAAAACTCTTAAACACCAATCATCTGCAGCTGCAGATCTGAGAAAGTTCCTGTATTTATTGTTCTAATGTCTTCTTTTGAGGCTCCTGGAGGGAAAATATTTCATCATTTGCATATGGTAAAGCTTTAGCATCTGGCTTTTTCCTCAAGGCAAACATTTCCTGAGCATTTCCACCCTGACCGACAGTTTCACTGTCCATACAGTGACAGTAATTTCTTGATTCTCTTTTTTCAGTTATTGCTTAGAAAACCTCTCTCTTAAAGTCCTTCTTTCTCCTGGTCATGGATTTTTCTGTTTTGGGACCTGTATAATTTTCCTACACTTCCTACATTAGTAGCCATACTAACCCCTATCAAATTCCCCTTTCTTCCAATTTTCGTATTTTTTACAGCTGATTTACCTACCTGTGTAAATCAAAGAGAGCAACGTGTATGTGTCTGTCTGTCTGACAGCTCCCACATAAGGTCTTAATTTTCTGGTTATTTTCTACGAAGTCTGACAGAGCTGGAACAATCATGAGTACATCGAGTCTCTGGGTTTAATGAGAACAGTCAGGTGTCTGGAGAAGGGAGATCCTGCCCATGACAGGCAGGAGGGAAGGGTCTGGAGGGGCAGCTCAACCCACTGCTCAGCATCGGGAGCTTCGCGGGATGCAGAGCAGGGGACAACAGACATCGATGCTCCCATCACGCAGGGAGTTACGTGCTCACCTGCAGACTTGAATGTAGCTCTTGGAAAGATGCAGAGCCTTGAGCCATAAACCATTTTATAATAATTCACCCCATTTATTAAAACTTCTGGTTTTGGTTTCCTGAAAAAAGACCTCATTTGGGGGTAGATCTTCAACTATTACAAATTAGCAAACATTCAGTGGTGCAAAGGAAGCATGCTGACTTTTGGCATAGGACAGGCCAGTAAAATCTGAAGGATTGATTATATTTATCTGGCTAGCACTGAAGAGGTCAGAGAAACTTGAACAGTAATTCCTGCATTTAGTCCAACACAACATGTTTTTCTCAGCTTATACCTACATTTATGATATTTTCTGAGAACTTTGAGATACAAGATATAGAAACATGCACCCAATGGGTGCAACCAAACCCATCAATAAAGCTCTGATGGTAATGGCATAACACCAGATTGCATCAGCCCAAATTCTGGTCTATGGTTCCCACTAATTTCTCCTTTTTCATTAGTGATGCAATTTAGTCTAAGGAAGCATCTAGCAGGAAATCTGATCAGCAGTGATGTTGGGCTGAGTCTAAAACCATAGGAAATCAGATTATTTCACATGCATACACTCTGCTTCTTTGGTCCAGACCATTTCTCCATGCTCTCCTTTCAAAGGAATGACATCCCTGTCAGCGCACTTGCCCAGTCCTGAAGAGTACTTGGGACACCTTTTCTCGAATGAGTTTGTTTTTCATAGTGTAGACGATGGGGTTCAGCATGGGTGGCAGGAGCACATAGAGATTGGCCAATAGGTTGTGAACATGGTGGGGGACGTTGCGGCCAAACCGATGAGTGAAAAATGAGAAAAATGCTGGTGTGTAGAAAATCAATATAACACAGGCATGAGAGCTGCAGGTGCCAACTGTCTTGAGCTGGGCATCCTTAGATGAGAGCCTGAAGACAGCCTGGAGAATGAGGACATAGGATACCCCGATGAGCACAATGTCCACACCTGGGGACAGAAGGGTGGTGGCAAAGCCATACCAGATGTTAACGGAGATGTCGGCACAGGCCAGCCGGGCGATGCCCATGTGCTCGCAGTAGGTGTGCGGCATGACGCTGTGTCTGCAGTACGGCAGCCTCTGAAGGAGGAATATTGTTGGGAACATCACACAAAAGCTCCTGGCTATTGCAGCCAGCCCTATCTTGGCTATCACCGAGTGTGTGAACACTGTGGCATATCGCAGGGGGTTGCAGATGGCCACGTACCGGTCAAATGCCATGGCCAGCAGAATGGTTGACTCTGCAATGAAGCTCAGGTGTGTGAAGAACATCTGGGTAAGGCAGGCGTGGAAAGACATCTCCTTGGAAAGGGACCAGAATATGCTCAGGGCTTTGGGCACTGTGGAGGAGGATAATACGAGATCTGCCACCGCTAACATGGCCAGGAAGAGGTACATTGGCTCGTGGAGGCTTCGCTCCGTCACAATGACAAATAAGAGGATGAAGTTGCCAAGGAGTGCCGAGATGTATATCAGGCAGAATGGGATGGAGAGCCATGTATGCAGGTCCTCCAGGCCCGCCATGCCCAGCAGAAGGAAGGAGGCAGGCTGCAAGCTGGTTTGATTGAGAGCTGCCATGGTGGGATGATATCTGAACTGGTTTGGGCTCCCTTCCCTGTAAGTGAAGATAGGGGAAGAGGTGGGGAGCACAGTTCATAATACAGAAAAACCCACCTGAGTCCCTAGAACACTTTATTTCTCTGGATCCCAAAGTGTTTTAAAAAAATCACTCCCCCCCACACTGGAGAAGTGTGCTTGAGATACTGACTCCAAATCAAGTAATAAATGAAATTAAAAAGTGTATTTTGTAGACTCAGATATTGAAATCCATCAAAGGGATTTGCCGAAGTTCACAAGCTTGGCAAAGGAGCCAGGAATCTAGCCCCTCCAGCTCCGATTGCTGTTATTTATTGTGCTTTTATTCTGTAGCACCCAAAAGCATAGGAGGCAGGAGACAAGCTGGGACTGACTGACACTGATTTTATACAACATGCTGTTCCTTTCAGTACCCTCCTCACCTCTCTCCTCATTCGTTCACACCGCATTTCGCATGACAGCAGATGAGGATCCCTGCAAGGCAGGGAAGGCTTCCACAGCAACCAGGGCAACAAGGCTGTTTACTGATGGCTGCATGGCATCAATATGAAAGGACGATCCAGGAACCTCCTGTGCAGAACAAAGCAGAGTGGAAGATCAGCACCCTGCAGAGTACGTGCTGGGGAGGCAGAACAGCTGCTGAATTTTAAAGCAAATTCAGAAGCAAAGGTCTAAGGCAGAGCATGGCTGTTGATACGAAAGCAGTGCAATCATGGCATAGTGTTTGCACAGAGGAGCTCAGGATCCTCAGTGTTGCTCATGTCAGAGCCCAAGGATTGCCCCACTGCATAATGGGGTGCGGGGGGCATTTGCACTGCAGCTGGGTGAAACACAACCCAGCAGTGCTGCCCTAGTGTAATCTGCCCCCATACTGTGTCACGTCTTCCTATTTTGGTCTCAGCTGGCCACATCTGCCACCAGATGTGCACCGAGCAAGCCCAAATCCTCCAGTGACCCAACGTGCACAGGGTTTGTGCCTGCACAGTCCTCTCTGTGCACGCCAGGGACTGCTGCAGCTTTTCTCCTTGGGACTTTTCTCTGTGCTTTCCCCTTCCTCTGCAAATTACTCAGCGCTACCCAGAAGGTGATTTGCAGTATTTCCAGAGAAATAACAAAGCCACCTGTGAGGGCAGCATCAGCCAAACTAGTCAAAATGTGAAGAAGATCCATGAACCCTTCGCAGAGAATGAGTGGTCAGGGCTAGGTCTCCAGCTGCTTTGACTGGCAATAACTTGTCTGGTGATGATAGCGGAAACCTTTGCTGATGGCCATCTGCTTCCCTGAAGGCACATCCCATTCCCCTTGTTGGGATTTATACATGAAAGGCAGCATGAGGTCAGCAGGTAGATAACAGATTTTTAGAGCCAAGCTGTGATCTCCTGCATGAAATGTTGGTTCAGGTGGAGCCTGGGAAGCTCTCCTGCAGGTAGCTGCTGCAGGTAGCACACCCTTCAGGTCACAGAAGGACCCTGGAGCCAAAGTAGTAGCATTTACATGACAAACCCTGCCTGGAAAATGGTGTTTCTTATCTCAGAGCCTAAAGCTACAGATTGGTGTGGTCCAGGGGAGTTTCTCCCAACTGCAGAATTTTACCCTCTAGTTCGAATCAGGCACCTCAGCCACAGAAACCTGCCACATCACAGCTACTGCAAATAACTCACCAGCTCCCGTGACAGCCAGGAATGAGGATATCTGCCTCTGAACCTGAGGGGACACCTGCGGAGAGGGGCAGGGAGGTGGCAATACTTATACCCTCCCCCTGAGTCCCCATAGGGCTCATATGCAGCTGGGAGTGGCAGAGCTCTGCTCTGTGCTGCTTGGACAAATGTGATGGAAAGTACACAAAATTAATGGGGTTTTGAGTGGAGCTCCTTTAATGTGAGCTGCCTGGTGAGACATTACCTTCCATTGCCTGCGCAGATTATGGCATAGGACGGAGCGCACAAAGCCTTCAGAGTGCTGTACCATCTCCTTCACAGTGGGGCTGGGATGAGGTGGGATGGCTGAAGACACATGGATGAGTGATGGTGACCTCCTCCAGCCAGCCCTACCGAGATGGCACAGGATCTGCTGTGATCACTGCCTCTAGCCTTGCTCTGCCTGCCTCTGTGGGTGTTCGGACGCTGCTGCTTCAAGCACCAGGGTGATTAATACAGTAAATGTGTCTGCTCTCTTTTCATTGCCGTTCCTGCTCTGAATGCTCAGCATTGGCTTGTACACTGTGAGGACTCTCTTTGGGGGCATAAAAAGAAAATCCAGTATTAACAAAGAGTGGAATGGTCAACAAGTGGGTGAGCAGAAGGGGGTTGTGGGAGAATGGAAACTAATAAGAGTATGAAGAAAGTCAAAACTGGGTACCTTTAAATGAAGCACTAAATCTAGATTTAGTTGCTGAAATAAAACCAGACAGACTGACTTTAGCCAGATACTTTCTTTTTCAGCCAGATATTTTCTTTTCCCTTTCTTCTTCCTTCCTTTCTTCCTTTCTTCCTCTTCCTTCTTCCTCTTCCTTCTTCCTTCTTCCTCTTCCTTCCTTCCTTTCTTCCTTTCTCTCTTTCTTTCTCTTTCTTTCTTTCTTTCTTTCTCTTTCTTTCTTTCTTTCTTTCTTTCTTTCTTTCTTTCTTTCTGTCTTTCTGTCTTTCTTTCTTTCTTTCTCTCTTTCTTTCTTTCTGTCTTTCTGTCTTTCTTTCTTTCTCTCTTTCTCTCTTTCTTTCCTTCTTTCCTTCCTTCTTTCTTTCTTTCTTTCTTTCTTTCTTTCTTTCTCTCTTTCTTTCTTTCTGTCTTTCTTTCTTTCTTTCTCTCTTTCTTTCTTTCTTTCTTTCTTTTTTTTTTCCTTTCTTTCTTTTTTTCTTTCTTTCTTTCTCTCTTTCTTTCTTTTTTTCTTTCTTTCTCTCTTTCTTTCTTTCTGTCTTTCTCTCTTTCTTTCTTTCTTTCTTTCTCTCTTTCTCTCTTTCTCTCTTTCTTTCTTTCTCTCTTTCTTTCTCTCTTTCTTTCTTCGTTCCTTCCTTCCTTCCTTCCTTCCTTCCTTTCTTTCTTTCTTTCCTTTCTTTCTTTCTTTCTTTCTTTCTCAGGAAAATTGTGACCTGACATCTTGGGAATCAACATTTCAAGATTAGATTTTCAAGCCCCCAAAATTGGGATATTGTTGTCACCAGCTGTTGGCATGTGCATGCCTCATGGCTGTCCAGCCCCAGCACAGGTATCGTAGCACTTAGCCCCTGGCTCAGATTGACTCTAGTGTAAGTATTCATGGGTTTAATTAAATAAGGTCCTCAAGCCTCAGGGACCCACTCAAAATATTTGTGGCATAGGCAGAATAACACTTGCTTTCTAATGCTTGAAAATCAATTTTATACTGGTAAAGTTGGAATGATCCATGTCCCACACCTAACTTGGGTATCCCCGCCGTGGGTGGGTCAGCGGGGGGCTGGTCTCGCCTCATTTCTCTCTCTCACCCGGCACGCAGGGACCAGGACCTAGAGCAGTCCCAAGGATGTCAGGTTTTGTCATTGCCCAGCAGCTTTCAGGGGCTCCTCTCTCCTGTGCCACGCTGGTGGCAGGCTATGGCTCAGGTCTTAAAAGCAGGCATGGGTATTAAGCTCCTCAGCTTTTGGGTTTTCAACCTAAAAGCCTCAAAATCAAAGCACAGCCACCTTTTGAATGCAGCAGCCATACTCAGGGGTGTGTGTGGTGTGCAGGTCTCTGTGCACATGCATCCTTTCTCTGACAGAGGCTTAATTGGGTTTCCTCTGCAAAATGCCTTCAGTAAGCCACTCAGGTGGGGACCCTCTCATGGAGACTTTACTTCTGGACTGTCTCCCTGCTTCAGAAAAAGAAGGAAAATGAGAAAAGGAAGAAGAAAAGGAGAAAAAAACCTTTCTGTGAAGGTCCTGACATGGGACAAAGAAGCTATGGGGTGCATCTGCATGGGGCAACCTGTGTGACCCCATGGATTTGCTTTCTCATTTGTGGTCTCCAAAGTGGAGATATGCCCCGCTCCTTGTTTACACGAGGAGCTCACCACCATGGGCTGAGGCCACCGGGGCCTGAGGGTGGCAGGGACCTGGAGCATGCTGCACCCCGCATGCTGCACCCCGCATCCTGCACCCCGCATCCTGCATCCCGCATCCCGCACCCCGCATCCCGCACCCCGCACCCCACATCCCGCACCCCGCACCCCGCACCCCACATCCCGCACCCCACATCCCACATCCCGCACCCCGCACCCCGCATCCCGCACCCCACATCCCGCACCCCGCACCCCGCACCCCGCACCCCACATCCCGCACCCCGCACCCCGCATCCCGCCCCGCAGCCCCCAGCAGAGGGAAGCAACGAGCCGCGCTCCGCCCGCCCGCAGCCTCCCCGGGGGTGCTGGGCCTGAGCTGCGGCAGACTCCCCCCGGGAAAGGGGAGTGGGAGTTTGCAGGACCCTGGGTTCCCACCTCCCCGGTCCTGCTGCCAACACTCTCGGCTGGCGAGACGGCGTCTGGCTCCGACCGCGCTGATGCCTCTGGGCTCCCAAGTTGCGATGGAAGGACTCACTCCGGGGCAGCGGAGCTCAGCTCAGCCTGCACCAACATGGGGGTGCGGGAAGGAGCTAGTCCAAGTGCTGCCTGACCCAACAGCCTGGACACCAGCACATCCCTGGGGAAGAGTTTAACCACACGGCAAACGTGCAGTGGTGCTCCTCAGCGCAGAAGAGCACAGGGGCTCCTCAGCCAGAGAGGCTATTTTGGTATGATTGCTCTCCTGTGAATTTCTCTTGGTTCTTTTTGATCTTGTAGAAACCTTTGCCATCCACAACATGCTGCAGAGCTCTTCCCCGAGGGAGAGGGTCTGAGGACAGCTCTGAGGTTGAGGACAGCAGGTCTCACCCGTGAGCAAGGCTCTGCCAAGCAGCTCTCAGGCGAAGGTTGCCTGATTGAAGCTCTCACCAGAACAACCCACAACTTCAGTACTGGAAGAAGCAGAATCACTGGTCTTTAGTTGGGGCTAGTCATTTCATTATACATAGGAGGATGCATATATATGTCTTCATGGGTTATATAGCTGTGTGCCAAGGGGTCTGAGCCTGGAAAGGCTGGGAGGAGCCACTGGACCACTTTTTAAAATATTTATAGGTGCCAGTGACAGTGTTCCCAAGGACATGTTGATCTTACTTGTTACAGCGCTGGGTGCACAATCCATAACAAACACTGGCAGAAAACACGAAAACAGTTCTTAAATGTTTAAATTGTTTCAAAGCATCCTTCCAAGGGTAGTCAGTTTGTACAGTGCCTGCACCACTGGGTCAGCTGGAAGACAACAGCTCCTTCTGAAACAGTGCTACCCCATCAGCTCAAGTGGGAAGAAATCAATCTTCTAAGTCTAAATGAGCCAGTCTGCGGAGGCGTTGTGCTGCAGTGCCTTATGGAAACGCCTGCATACTAATTAGTGCATGCTAATTCAGAAATGACAGTTATTTCAAGAAATCTGGTGTTGTAGCCTAACCCAGGCAAAATACTCCAGGTGAAACAAAGAAAAACCTAGGGAGGAAAGCACTTGTGTTTTAAAGAGAAAACAATACTTTTGGTTAATGTCTGAGAGTCCAAAAGCCATTGCTTGATGTAAAGGGTTCCCCTTGCAGACCTAGGGGGGCTGCTGCTATTATCAGCCCCCTGTTTGGGACACCAGTCCGGCTGTGTCTGCAGGGGGTAAACCTTGCCAGACCCGTCCCCCTCTGCTCCTGCTCGCCCTCATCCTCCACTTGACACACAAGAGACCAAGTCCGAATGTCCAGTCACCAGCCTGGTCTCCCTGGGGCCACACACAGTCCCAGGTGGCCAAAAGGACTGGCACAGAGAGCAGTGCCTGCCCCGGCACCCACACCGACACCAGCAGAGTCAAGTAGACATGACCAGCATGACCTAGCCCCATTCCTCCTTGATGGCTGGTCAGGACAGGACACAACCCTTGCCCGCTTGGTTCACAGCCACTCTTGTGTCCATGGGTCCCTCAAACCCTTGCACAGACCAGAAGCCTGTCCAGATCCATGCCCAGACCCTGGGTTTCATTTGTCCACTCTCCAGACCCAGACTTGGGTCTTTCTGGGTTCTGGTCTCCTCCCATGCCTCAGTCAGCCCAGCGTGTTGTTTGTCACCAGATCCCACACGTGTGCCCCTGTACACAGCCAGTAAGGTCACTCAGAAAAGGACACGCACGGACAGCAAACACGTGTGTGCGTTGCATGCCCAGTGTAGGCAGGATCTAGCTCTGGCTGCCTGGTATAGCAGGGGAATGAATAATTAAAAAAAAAAAAAAAAGAGTCCATGAGAGCCTGTGTAAATGCAAACTGAGAGAGGGAAGTGACATTGCAATTAGAGAGGGCTGATCTTGAATTTTGTGCTTTGCTGGGAATCTCCAGTGAAAGAAGAGGAGCTGATAATGGATCAGATACTGGTTTGTCTGTGGAAATAGAGCAACTTTCTTAGGAATGGAGACCAGTAGAGACTGGCCCTTTTAGACCAACAAAACACAGGCCATCTACAGACACACGGAGGGAAAAAGATCTACTTAAGCTGAAGAACAGTGATTACTCACAAAGCAACATGTAAATTGTATATGGATGAAGGCAAGCTGGAAATTACAAGGACATCGTATCAAAGCAGGATGTCTCTGGACATCCTCCCACTAGAAATACAGGGAGGAGAGATGGATCTGCTTTTACAGAAAGTTTTTTTTCTGTAAACTCATGCTGCCAGGAAGGATGGGGACAGGACTCAAGGACTGTAATCTCTAGAGTCCTCTCCCCATGGTACTTGCAGGCTTTGCTAACTTTCATCCTTACGGCTGTCTTTGAAGGACCATCTACGACAGGGTATCCACCTGTAAGTCTAGAAAAGTATTTGAAGCAACTTAAATAACTGTAAAACCATTACCTTTAAAAATATCTAGATCTATCTATACATTCAGAAAATTGCAGAAATATTGCCGTTCTTTCCTCAGATTCATAAGGCTTCTATTCCACAGCACCTCTCCGCCCTTCCCTGTCTCTGTGCAGGTTCCTCTCCCAATGCAGCACCCCTGCAAAACTGCAGAGACAGAACAAGTTCCACGGATTGACCTGGGCTTGCACACAGCTACAGACTTCAATGTGTGGGGGTTTTCTCTCATCCTCGGGAGAAGCTTATCAAAGATCATCCCCCACATTACATGTAGGGGAAGGAGGAGGAGTTATGGGAGAAAGTTATCTTCAGACACAAACATCTGACAGGATCAGTTAGAGCAGCCATAATTCCCAGTTCAGTCCCCACCCTGAGAGCACAGGATCTGTCAGAGATTGTTTTTAATTGCCCTAGATTTCTGGTATGCCCCATCTCTTCCTCCAGAGGTCTGACAGTGACAGACGCTGTGCTAGATGGATGCTGCGTCAGCTGCACGCGTGAAGAACTGGGGAACTTCCTTGTCTCAGCCACATTTTATGCAGCAAAACAGCACGCTCCCACCGCAGCATGCACCGGAGCATCGTGATTTTAAGCAGGCAGAGCATGAGGTGGGACTGTGCTGGCAGGAGGGAAGAGGAGACTCCTACCCCCCCTCAGCAGCCAGGGTGCACTTTCAGCACCTCAGCAGAAACAAGACCCTCCCAAATTTGAGATCGGGTCCCTGCTAAGCTCACACATGTCACAGCCTGTCAGGAAGAGCCTGAGCACAAAAGAAGGGTGAATCCTTTCGGGTGCTTTTCCAAGTGATGACTCATTTTAACTCTTACAGTTTGATGTACTCCTGAAAATGACAGATTCCACAGATGCACCCCAGGATTTCACTGAGATTGAGTGTCCTCACGAAGCTGTGAGTGGAAAAGGGGCTGCAGCCTGCTCTAGCATAAAGAGTGGTTCTCTGAACTGATGCAGGGCTGTCTATTCCCCTTCACAGGCAGTGAAACAGAGTTTGGGGTCTCTGAGAGCTCTCCCATCTCCGTGCCAGCCCTCTGGAAAGGGGACAGGGCACAGCTCCTTGCAGCAACACCCACCTCGGGTAGCTGAAATGAGCTGGCCCATAGGAGGGTGACGGGGGCGTTTGCAGGTGCAAGCACCATGGACCCTGTCCACATCTGGAAGGAGTCAGGACCCAGCAGAGCCCTCGTCAGTGGCGCAGTGCAATCTTCCATGACAGAGCAAAGAGCCCACTCACCTGCCTCGCTCACGGCCGCCCTGAGCTCCCCACCAGCTCCGCTGCAAGGAAGCAGCCTGCTCCTGACCGTCAGGGCTCACAGCAGCAGAGGATTTATAGAAGACTCCGAGCAATGCCCCTGTGGGAGAGGGCTGGCCTGGGAGCACGAGGGCTCTTGGTTTCTCAGTGCTCAGAGAAGATGCATTAACTCCCACAGCACCAGGTCCACCCTGGCATGCAACGCAGCTCTGCACCGCGCCATCGGTCCCTGCTGATGGCAGCAGGGGATGCACCCTGGAGACACCTTCCAGAGACGCCCTCCTCTTCCCAGCCTCCTCCTCCCCCCCAGAGAGTCAGGCCAGGCGTGGTTTGGGTAGAGGAGCTCCTGCTCTGTAGCAAGGTGATGGACAGATGAGTCCTCAAGGTTGTTCCCAGCCCCACTTCAGTTCTGTGGATGTGGAAGGAAACCCTGCAACAGGTCCCTGGTCTCTGGAGCAGACTAGAGCTATCTGGCCTTCTGTCCTGTCCCCAAAAGTGGCCTTACGCAGATGCAAAGAGAATAATGTAAGAACAGGGCAAGCATGCTTAGTAATTCCTCAAGCACCTTCCTAGCCCTGAGCAGTTTGTGGTCTAGGAGATTCCTGAGCCAGAACTGATTCATATATACATAATAGCTCAGGAAGGACTTCTTCCACTAAAGGTTCGTTTGAATTTGGATTTTGGTAACTGCAACATACAATGGCAAGAAAATCTAGAGCCAGCACTTTATGTTTGTTCTGAGCACACTTTTTTGGAGAGCTCCTAATTCGTGTATTGGAAGAGACAGTGTACACTTCATTCCTGCCACCCATCTTAGAGCCATTCAAAGGTGGCTTGTGCTGACACAGCCACAGTGTCCTTGGTATGACAGCTGCCTTCCTGACCGGTGCTGCATGTAGTCTTCAACGTCAGGTCATACATCTTGGTTTTCCAAGATGTGCTGAGTTTGCCTTCCAGGAACACCTGTCTCAAGCTCCTTGGTCCCTGTGGGATCCACATCTGCATGGTCCCACGACTGCACCTCTGCCTTCTTCCACCTTCCAACTTTCTTTTTCTTCACCCACTGTTCCAGGACCACTGTCTGCCACCCTGTCCGTGTCCTGCTGGCCAGCCTGGACCACCCAGACCATAAGCCTTACTGGGAATGGGGTGAAGACCAAGGAGATGTGGGCATGGGTGTTTGGCTTGCTCTGTTAGAAGCAGCACAGCCTGGATCCCAGCGTGGCTCTGGCAGGTGAGGCCGGATCAGCCTGGACTCAGCAGCCCACCCCCGGCTGTCCCCAAAATGCCTCCCTGAGCATCCTAGCTCCCTCCAGCTGCCCTGGGTCACTCCTAGCTCCTGCAGTAATGCACCCTGCTTTTAGTCCTCCCATTGGGGTGCCTTAGGGTGTGGAGCATCGTGAGCCCCCGAGTGCAGCCACAGGAGTGGTGAGAGAGAAATGGGATTCGAGAGTGCACTGTGAGATGGTCCTCAGGGACCAGGGACGAGCAGGGGCCTGGGTGACATGCTGAGTTCAGCTGGACCAGAAGAG
Source organism: Nipponia nippon (assembly GCF_047370975.1). Classification (NCBI taxonomy): domain Eukaryota; kingdom Metazoa; phylum Chordata; class Aves; order Pelecaniformes; family Threskiornithidae; genus Nipponia; species Nipponia nippon. The sequence continues at coordinate 131,108,156 of NW_028262336.1, read as the reverse complement.
ATGCTCTGGGACATCCACCTCCATCCTCATCAGCTCTTTGTGGGTTTTCCCTGCACAGATCTCTTGCTATGCCCTTATCGTGTGATGTCAACACTCTTGCAGTGTTGCAATTATACTTTAATTCAGAAGGTCAGCAGCATGTCTAGGTATGATTTAAATCTCCTCTCAGCCCTCAGAAAGGTTCTTGTGAGAGGCAGAAAGTTCATGGGGGTCTTCCTAAATCTTGGAATGGATTTTACCACAGCACTTGGTGCACTCGTGGATGAAGTGTTTTGAAAACAACATAATAATAAAATAAATGCCCCGGGAGGATTTCATCCGACTAAAGGAAATGATGAGAACAAAATGCTTTAATGGCCGTTGTTGGTGAGGGGGAGAAATGGAATATCGAGTGCTGAACATTGTAGCTCAAGAGCCTCAGAGTGGATGAAGATGGTCAGATTTCAGTATCTAAAGTTATATTTATTACTGCATTCTTTGGGGCTTGTCTTCACCCACCGGTAAAACACTACTGAAGAAAATGGTGCATAGGAATGTGGTGAATGCATTTTTATTGCAAGGAGGAATTGCATTAGGGAAATGTTAACTTAAATATCTAAACCATTTGCATTTGTGCAGTCATTTTGATGGAGGTTTGTTACCACAGCCGTCACAGACCCCTGGCTGACCGCGGGGAACAAGCCAGGCTGGAGGCAGCAGCCGCAGCAGCTCTGCCGCTGAGCATCGAGCTTGAGCAATCCGAGACGATGAGACTGATCACAGCGGGTCCTGCCTGGGATGGCGGCCCAGGAGTGGTGGCAGGTGCCTTATTTTCAGAGTGAACTGAGATAAGCAGACCGTATCCCTATCCCGGATACCGGGGTGTAAATTCTACAGAGCTACAGACAAAATCCACAGTCCACAAGGACCATCAAGAGGGACGTTTGCTCACCGCTAGCTCAGGCACCAGCACTGACTCTTCGCACACCCCAGGGGACAGCAAAGCCTTGTACAGCTCTTTCCCTCCACCCTGGCCGAGCAGAGGCACAGCCCATGCAGGCTGGCAGCCGACTCGCTGCAGCACTGGTAACGTCTGCTGCAGGTTATTACACGGAGCCAGGATCTCCTCCCAGTGCATGGACCTTGCTCCTAATTACTCCAGTTGAGATGCAGGGTTAGGGGTGGCAGACAAACTCTCTGCAGGCACAACCCCACCTGCACAAGGCGTTAAACTGGCACGGGTGCTTTCGCACAGCAGAGCAGAGCTGAGCCAGTTTTTGTAAACCCAGGCACCTGGAGGTGCCGTTAGAGCCTTCCCAGTCCAGACCAGCTCCAAAGGGGTTTGCTGTCTCTGTGCCCAAACATGCAACGAGAAAGCACCAGCCTCGCAAATGCTTGTGCATGTGGCTAATTCCCATTAAAAAGAGGTGTATGTGAGAGTCCCTGAGTCCCAGCCCAGAAAAGCCAGAAAATGCAGCAGCTCGTGATGGAGACAGGGTGAGGCCCTCCCCCTGGGAGTCAGCTGCTGAGAAGGCAAAACTGGGTTTTGCTGGCAGAGAGATTTACTGGACTGGGGAGGGGGTTCTCTAGAGCAGCACAGCCTCATGCTGTGCAGATAACAGTGCAGAATAGGGCGTTTATTGGGGCAGGGAGACACTGTCCGCGCCCCTTTGCTCACTTGGTGGCCGTGCACACCTGCCTCACGCTGATGCCCAAGGTCCATTTTTTTTATCACCAAGGTCAGCTCAGGAGCAAAATTCCCCCCCAGCCAGATGGTCCCGTGTGCACAAGGAGCAGTGAGCTCCTTGCAAGGCTCTCCATTCCCTCCCTGGCCTCTGCGGGCGGTTTCTGACCATGCTTTGTCACCATGAGAGGATGGACCCCACAGGCTGGAGACTCACAGCAGGGGCGATGGATGTGAGGGGCTTTCACACACCTTGCTGGTGTGCAAATCAGAGTGCAAAGCACCAGGGAGCAGCCGTGCTGCTGCTCTGGCTTTGTGTTGGTGACACCTCTGGAAAAGAGTGGGGTAAGCCAAGCCTTGGAGCAGCTGGGGGCAGCTCATTTCCCCTCAGCTCTGCTCTGCACTCCTCCGCCCTTCATCACACAGGGAACCGAACCTGGGTTGTACTTCTGAGAGTGGCTTTGGATGAAGCCCCAGATGAACAGTGGTTAACACCAAACACAGCCTGGCTGGAAAATCAGCACCCAAACTGGGGAAGGGCTTGGGGCATCCAAATCTCAGCACCTCCTCTGGAAATGCAGTCACTGATGGGAGCATGGTCTGGAGGAAGCCCAAGTACCACCAGGCATCCCCCTGCCCAATGCTCGCAGGCTGGCAGCACAACCAGGTGTCCAGGGCTGTGCCTCAGTTTCCCCTCTCAGCCTGTCCTGCCCCGGTTTGGCCTCGGCACGCCGTGGGGTTTCACTGACACTAGAGGGAGCAGGAACCCTCCCACGGCAGCGGGGTGTCTGCCGGGGCCCCCGACAGCGGGTTTGCCATCCTCCAAATTGCGCTTGCCTCTGGACCGACGCAGGGCACAGGGGTCTGCGGTTGTGGTCTGGTGCTGTGCCATGCCGGGCCCCCGCAGCCACGATGCAGCGTTCCCTGGGCAAAGCCACACACACAGCTCGCACGGTGCCGTGGGGGTTTGCGGGGAGGCGGGGGTCCCGGGGAGAACAAGACAGGTCTTGTCACCCCAGCGACTCTTGCAGGGTGGCTTGGCCAGCCTTGCCTTTCTTTCCTCCTCCCTTCCTTAAACCCATGCCTCAGTTTCCCTGCCTGGAAAAGGAGAGTTTCCTGCCATTTGCACCAGCCCGAAGGTCTGTTGGTCCTTTTCCCAGCGCTGCATGCATGAACCGGGGAGTGCCACATTTCAAATGCGAAGGAAAAGGTGCTTCCCAGGGCAGCGATGGTGCCTTCAAACCCTGACTCTGTGCCTGTTGGGAAGGGGCTCACGTAAAACACCAGCTCCTGGGATGACAGGAGATCCCAGGCGAATTTTGTGCTTTGTGCTATATGGGAGCTCACTCTGGATAGCTAAATGCTTCGGAACACAAATGTTTTGTGCTATGGATCACCCTAAACCACATTTACCCAAAAGCTCCTCAATCTCAGTGAAAGCGGCCAACTTTACAGCACATGCAAGAGCTTGCCCCAAGCACAGCAGGCTCAGCCTCCACCTGCATGGAGTCGTGCTCAGTACGGTCAACAGGGCGATACGCAAACAGCAGACAGGCCTGGCCTCAACTTCCAGCTGCAATGCTAATGAAAGCCTGGCTACGGAAGATTGTATCTTGTTGTATCCCTGGGGCAGGAGGAGGGCATGGGACAGCAAACATCCCCCTTTCTTGAGGGGGATCCTGCCCTGCCGTGAGCATTTCATGGCACTTTGGGTGAGCAGCAGCCCTGGTGGGTGCCTCAGTTTCCCCAGAAGGAGCTCTGCCAGCCGGCCAGCGCAGGGGGAAGCAGGGGAGCCCTCTGATCCCGTGAGAGCCTTTCTCTGGGATGGGGAGCAAGGTGGTGTGCTTCCCTCTCCTGTGGAAATAGGAAAGGTTTCAAAAGCAGCTGGCACATCTCCCCGCCGCCGCCCCAGACTTGGAACAGAACAAGAGGGGAGGATGAAGAAGAGGGGCTGGTTACCAGGACAGGCACTACCGTCCCTTTGGGAATACGAGTCACCTGAGCCTGCCATGGGCTCTGCCCCAGGGATGGAGGGCAGTCATGAAAACCACAGTGCTGCAGGGGTGAGCAGCCCATGCTGGCCCGGGTAATCCAGGGCCGCCCTCTCTCTCCTGGTTCTGCTAAGAAAAATAAATAAAAAAAAAGCTAAATATTTTTCAGCTGGTTGCCACACTACCTCAGCAGAAATATTTTCTGCTGCGTCAGAAGACTGACACAGCATAAAGGGGAATGCTGCTCCTCGGCCAAGGCTGCCTTATCTCTGCGCAGCTGGGCTCCTGTTTGTGCCGTCCAGGTTATCACGTATGTGCAGTCCCGCGCCGCAGCCGGGCTGGGAGAGGCTGCCGTGACTCAGCACCCTGCCGCGGGGGCCCAGTGCTGGTGCAAACTCATTGAACTCAATTTATGATGGGAGAGCCCGTCACAGGAATATGGCAGGAACAGCTAAAACATCCCACTGCAGAAAATGGGCTTGAGTCCTGGGCATGGGAATGAGAGCCCTGTCTGGGTCCACCAGGCAGGCGATGCTGGTTTCAGAGCTGCCTTTCTGCCTGGATGTCTGAAGAGGACCCTCAAAATAAAGCGTCCCTCTGGGCTGGGGTGAAACAGGGTCTGTGGGACACTCCCTGACCTCTGTCTCAGCTCAGCCCCACGGAGATGCTGTTATTTGGGACTCCCTGGGAGGAAGGGTATCTGCCTAGTGCACGATGCTGGGACGATGGCTTGGTGCTGTGGTGCGCTGTGGAGAGGCCAGTCCCTGATTCACCCACAAGTCCCGGGACCACAGAGGTGCTGGGACGCGCTGCTGAACACCAGGGCCTCTGGCAGGGCAGCTGGAGAGGGGCTCTGCCAAGGGCTGCCCAAACACAGGGTTCTGGTGCACCGCTCAGGGCAGCGGGCTGCTCTCCCATGTGAGGGGTATGTGGTGCAGGCAGCCCTCAAACAGCTACTCAGCGGCTGCAGAGGGATTGCCCCAGGTGCCACCGCATTTTCAGAGCCACTTTTGCTACTTGAATAAGTAGCGGGTGCCAGGTTGGCGTCAGGTCTCCCTTTCTGCCTTCCTAAAACCAAGTCCCAACATGGAAACAGGTCTGGCTCTGTCCATTGCCAGCATTAACTGCTTGAAAGGCGTCAGGGGAACATAACCCATACAGAAAATGCGTTCCTGACTCAGCTGGTCCTATGCCACAAACAGGAGGAGAAAAATCCTTGTCTGCGCTCAGCAATGCACTTCTCGGTCCCATAGGAGCCGCCTTTGCTCACAGGGACATATTTCATTAGCAAGCGCCCTGGGACTGTGAGGCCTAGGACACAGCTCTCGTGGTTCCCATCCAGTGCTGGGGGCTTTTCTGGGGGGTCTGTGGTTAAGGGAGCCTTCTGCAAAGCAGCGACAGGCAGAGCCAGCTAGACCTGCAGCAGCTGGGAGGACTGGCTAGGTCCCTTGGAGCTAACCTGCTCCTTAGAAAAAAGGATACCAGAGCCTTGTTAGGGGGAAAGCGAGGCCATTTGCCCTTACTCTGATGTCTCTGGGGTTTAAATGTGTGGAGGGTTACCTGCTCTCCACGCTGTACTTCTGCCCCGCACGCGTACCACTAAGCATTTTCCCAGAGCAGCGGGCTCCTCCGCTCTTCCTGCAGCAGGGCTCAGCTCAGTGTGTCCAAGGAGCCCTGGGCTCCCTTAGTGGCCACAGGCGAGGAGAGATGTGGGGAGGAGAGCAGAGCAGCCTTGCCTTTCAGGTGTGAGAATGCTCCCCAGGCATGAGCACGGGCAAGGGCTGGGGGAAGCGGTGGAGGAAAGCAGCATCAGATGCCATCAGCGGCCGAGCGAAGGAGGCTGCTGGTGCCCGCTCTTGAGATTTGGAGCCATGTGTGCCTTGAGAGCACTGCAAAAGCCCCAGGATTTTCAGAGGCAGAGGTTTCACGCCTCTTGTCTAAGGTCCTGAGGATGGTCTCCAACCTGTCTGGCATGGCCGGGCTCCCTCCCACAGGGATTTCC